>NC_048572.1:57037164-57385914 GCF_013265735.2 Oncorhynchus mykiss
GCATTAATACGTATCACATATCAGTGTGATATCAATGTAAAAAAATAAATCATTGAGTTGATAAATCCACATACAAACATGGTCTCTTTTTTGATTTTTTGAGGAAGGAAGCTCCAAAATGCAGGTTTTTCAGCCTAGCTCAGTGCTTTCTGTGGTGGTGGGGCAGCCAGCGGAAAATACAGTTGTGCCATGATTAGCTCAGTGTTCTATCACTCATGGGGACACTACATCACCGCCAAGTCTAAGGGTATACCTCCAAAATCCAAGTCTCTTGTGTGGTGCCATAGAGTTACATTAGAAGTGCTCATCCAAGAAGGCTCAAGGTCATTGGCCACAGATAAAATTATGTCAAATCACGTTATATCTACAGTAGCTTTCATTGGACTGATCATGTCAACATCATACTTTCAAAATCTTAGTTAGCAGTCATCATGAATCAAGTCAACAATCTACTGGCAAATCCTTTTTAATCCTTGTCATATGAAGATAAATAATGAAGAGAAATTATAGACAAAATGTATCAGTGCTCATCAGCCATTGGACATAAACATTACACAACAAGTTGGAAATCGCAAATTCAACAATGAGTGGTTTGGAAGGAATCAGTGACAGTGGATAACTGCAAGCACTGTAAAGAAATCACTAGCCTGCGATTCAGTGGAGTGGCTGTGTGGTCCCAAATCTGGGATTGAGTGTCTCTTTTCCAAGTTTAAAATGATAAACATTCAACATTGGCCATGCTGTCAATGAAGCATGATTAGTGTCGCGGTCAAAACAACTGTTAACTCTGACCTGCGGAACCTTGACTTCAGTGAGTTCAAGACAACTTGGAATTCTGGGGTACCGATTGGGAAATACTGGGAAATACGTTTTGAACGGTCATCCTACTTGGAATTGTAAATCGGGAACTCTGGCCTCTTTCTAGAGCTACGACCTGAAGATCAATGACATCATCATGATTCGACCTTGTTTTTTCAGAGTTCCCAGTTGTCTTGAAAGCACCATAAATCCAGAGAATGCCAGACTGATGACAACATTTGCCCACGAAGGATCGCCGTGCCACCTTCCTGTTCAAGTGAGCACAGCACAACAAGGTGAGTCCAAAAATGTCTTGTATGCTGCTGCATAAATTATGTAATATGCCAGGGAGATATTATTACTTTCTTAGCTACAGTATACATAAGTGTATGTTGTGTAGTAAGCTGTTAGTAGCCCATGTGCCTCACCCTAATAATTTCATCTATTTACTCCTCTTAATTTTGCCTACTGTTCTGACTTGGTGGTGCACATGTAGCCTATAACCTGTTTTAGAGAAATGTAATCATCAAATTTTGTAAGAGCTTTCATTGTCTGCTTATATGCCCCCTTTATTTATCCTGTGGTTCTGACTTGGTGTACAGGGAGAACACTGTAAGAAAGAGCCATTGTATGAATTCTGACGCTGTACATTTCAAAAGTCCTAAACAAATAATTATATTGACTACATCCATCCTAGCTCACTCATTAATATCTTAATCTAAATTGCGGATTGCCTCTTATGCCATAGTTTGTACATCTCAATTGTCATTAGAAATCACATTTGTTTAAGCAAGTCATCCATATCGGCTATGTTTTTTCAAAGGCAGTAAATGAGGATGAATGAACTGTTTCGCTGCCAGACAAGGCTCTGCTGATAGTCAGTTGTAGCAGTGGTAAAATGTTGGGACTGCTGTTGGGACAGCTTTATGTAGGCCCTAACAGTTTGTGGGCACCGTATGTCACCGTTACAGTGCAATTAATGTATTGTTTAGTGTTGTGTTGTGTAGTGGCTTTGTGGGCATGCATCCCACTTTATTTTTTATTTTTTTGCCCCACCAAGATGCACATGCTAAAAATCGCCATTGAATATAGCATCAAAATGTTGATAATCTGATTTCCCCCTAGCTGATCATTGTCTGCTTCCGGCTCTGATCATAGTGTAATGAGATGAAACTGGCAGGGAGAATGAGCTCCTCGGTAGTGGTCAGCGAACACTTAACCTTCTGGCCCATAGCCCTGCATTGCATCAACTGTGCCACAAAACAATGCTGAAGTGGTCAAGTCAATATTCACGTGTATAACGACAGGTTTGCTACAGGCATTGTTATTTGTAGTAATCCCTAATGTAGCTAGAATTAGTGGTGTCTCAAAGCAGCCTCGTAAAAGTTTAGTCATACAGTCACGCTTGCTATTCAGAATTGAAATATCTAGCCAACATTTTAAGTTGAATAACATTGCTTATGAACTTTAGAGCTGTAACAATTTGATGCTTTGGTTTAAGGCAAGTACAAACGTATACTAGTAGTTGCCTAGTCATCGCTCCTGCTCGAGTCATTATGAGTGATGCGAAACAACGTCATCTCACTGGCTTCTTCTCTGGTGATCTAGCTCTCATTGGCTATTGCTGATCACACGTTCTCAAAACTTGTTGTTGCACATCTCACATTAGACGAGCATTGCATATTTTGTACCGAGAAAATCCAACATGTTTGAAAATATCGGTACTTCTGGGACTGCTCAAAGGCACTTTCAGTAAAAGTAATTTGGTTTAGCTAACTAGCAGATTTTGCCTACATCAATCATCATCTGATAGCCCAGCATATTTGTCTGATGTCAATCATGTGTTTAGGAGGCACTAACTAACTGCCTTGCTTACAATTTGTGATGAGAGAGGGTGTTGTTGCAGAAATAGGCCTATGCAACAACATCAAAAATAGTTATTTTTTTCAAGCAGGGTGCCTCTTTTTTTATTTTGAGCATCTGACCCCTGAAAGGCATGTTCTGTGCATGGCCCTGATCCAAGATGAGTGTAATTTATACAGCGAGACTGAGATTATTTGCCCTACAGTCTTAATATGCTGAGGTCTAAATCTAAAAGTAGACTTGTGCAACATTCCCTGGAGTGTACTGGTTACCCTAAACTTCCCCTGTATCATGCCTGACATGTAGACGGTTCCATCTATTCTTATCTCCGAACCATCTGCCCTAATTAATCAATTAGGCGAGAGCTTAGACAGGGTCATGGAAACATGGCCCAGCACACAGTCATGGATACTAATCCCATGGCCGGTGGGAACTAGGTGAGATGAGACACTACTCAGTAGGTAAAAGCTGGGACCTTCAGGTATTGCACATCTCACTATCAGGAATTGGTTGCCTGGTTACATCCCTGGACACCTCAGCACCATGACTGAAGCTTTATAACTTTCCTTCCATTTTATTCCATCACTAACACTGATCTGAAAGCACTGATCACTTGAGAGCAATATGGTGTATACCCATCCAGCTATTGTGTGTATCAGTGGTCATATAGGAGTAGGTAGTTTCCCCCAACCACCAGTGAAGAGTCAGATGTTAGAATTGCAGGTATGCAAAGAAATCTGATCCTAGATCTGTGTGTAAGGGCAACTTCTGCCTCAAGCGCTCATAAGGGAAGGACAAGACGGAGGCCCATTAACAGCACTGAGATCTGGATCTGTTTTAATCTCTTGAAAGGGATGAGCATACTGTTCTGCTACTGTTAAGAGAAAGGGAGCGAGGTCATAATGCTCATGTATTCGGGAAAGCAGGATTACTGTGATGTTAAGTAGTAAACAAAAAAATAATGCCAGAAACTGTGTCTGTACTGTGTAACAGCTGATAACGCTATTCAAGATTTAACTAGAGTAAAAACTAAGGTGTGTGACCGCATGCAACCTGGGGTTTCACCTTCATCCAATATCGGCCCTTCCCCAATATCAAGGGTTAAAAGCAAGTGGAGTATGTTTTGTAAGACAAAGCATTCATCCTTTGTTCATTTCCTTTCTCATTGGTGAAATCACAAGGCCACTGTCCAGCTAGATAAAGTGGATGTGGTATAGCCTGCTGCTCCACAAAGAGTCACATGGTTTGATGCCGTGTTAAGGCAGAACAGATGTGGTTCCATCATAGGGAACTAATGACTGAAAGTGCAAACTAGGAAAATAGGAAAAGGTTAAGCAGAATGTCATTCTCTGTCCATAGCATTTCTGTTCAGCTATGTTATATGGCGAGATGTTCTGATGAACAGAGTGCACAATGTACCGAATATGGTGACAGGTTTATAATGGAATGACCTACTGAATCTGAAGAATAGAACCATTGAATCATGTGTTTAGACTGGACACATGCACATCCATGGCTGGCCAGAGGCATCTGTGAAACTGAGCTCATCAGTCCTGACTAATCAATATAAATCTAACATTCTTTATCAGTGTGGCTGAAATCCTTTGAACTGTGCATCAAGGTACTTTGTGTGGCTATACTGCTCTCTAGTGGCAAACTCAGACCGGTATGTCCATCGCTGAATTATGCAGTTTATTTGGATGGCTCCTATATCTTGTAAATCTTGATATAGTTTGTAAATATTCTGATAGGCCTGTTGCTAAAAGTGTGTGCTGCATGAGTGTGTGCTGCATGAGTATCTGACGAGAGTAGGCCAATAAGAATTAGACCTATACATAATTGACTCATTAGTTTATTCACGTGTCATCATGCACAGCCAAACCTAGACACAAATGTTCACACTCGGCATATGAAAATATTGCTGACTTGTGGAAAAAAATATAGATGGACGTTTTTGCAAATGGCTATTTGAGAAAAGGCTGGTAAAATTGCAAGCGCAGCAACAGTCTCAAGGGCATTGGATGAGGATGAGAGGGATTTTGGAGCATCTGTCTGCATGGTGACGTCACTGACCCTGCTCGTAATCCTCTCGCGCTGAAAGGATGCTAAATTGCTATCGTCTGAAACGACATATAATAGTACAATTCTCACCGAAGAAGAATGCCGAACGAGGATGTAGGCTATTAGATTTGATTTGAAACGATTTTTTCCCGGCATCGAATCAAAATCCCTCGAATTCTGGAGACGACCTCAGACGTGATAAGAAGTGCTATGCGACTGGGGATCATTCCTGAGGAAAGAATGCGTCATGGACCAGAATAGCCTATATGCAGTTAAAACCTGTGTCGTTTTATTTATGTGGGTTGTATTTCAATAAGTTATTTCTCTTTAGATAATAGACAACATTTGTGCGCACGGTTGGTATTTGGCAGAATTTGTATATTATTGTATTTACCCTAATCATTGTTGCCCTTCAAACAGACACGGGCTAAAAGTGTCATCCTTTAGGTGATTTCTGTATTTTGTATTTTTCATCTTTGCGTTTTTCAGTGAATTAGGGCGTTGCAGAATTTTCAAATGTTTGCATGCGATGTCGGATTAGTGGTGTTGCAGGCTATGGTGTTTGTTTGGCCTAGATTATCTCCCCTCCATCTCTGAATGAATGTCTGAGGAATAACGGCCTTGGTATTTTTATAGGATTATTCTAGTCATACTACTATGGTAAATAACATGTTTGCTTATGCTGTATGACAGGCGCGTAAGGACATCAAATGTGCCACCGCTTTTCATTTTAAGGCGTTTTCATTGTGGTAGCCTACAACCTCCAAATTCAGAGCAATGCATACCCTTTCCTACAAGGACTAAAATGCACTGCCGTCCCTAACCAACTTGATTATCTTATAATGGCTGCCGTGGATTATCTCGTAGGCGTATTGGTGATCTCCTTATGAATAGCCGAGGTTGAGTCAACGAAATTTCAGGGGCCAAACATTATCCAAATTCGAGACGCAGGTTTTAGGGATAGACAATTGAGTTATTGTTGACCGACTCAATTGGCTGCAACATCTTATATGTAAATTAGGCTACACTATTTGGAATGCACCCCCATCCGAAGGGACAAGGACCGGTTTTCTCTTTTGGTGAGAATATGGATAGCCTTGCATAAAATGGAGACCGGTGACGCCTTTTTCTCTCCATCCATGATTTAGACTCCGGCTCTCCGTGTTCACAGCGGACCTTGATTTAAAGTCATTCAATTAAGGCACGCGGTGAATGCCAAGAGCCGAGCCCTCGGCCTACAGCACTAAATGGACGTTGTTTTTTTAAAATTTAACTAGGTAAGTCAGTTAGGAACAAATTCATATTTACAATGACGGCCTACCCCGGCAATACCTGGACGCTGGGCCAATTGTGCGCCACCCTATGGGACTCTTAGTCAAGGCCGGTTGTGATACATCCTGGAATCGAACCGGGTCTGTAATGAGGCCTCTAGCACTGCAGTGCCTTAGAACGCTGCGCCACTCGGGGGCTCATTTAAAAGCATTGCATATGTAGCCTAATCAATAACGCTTAAATTAGTGATTCTACCACCAAATATAATTTACTATACAGATTTCACTTCGTTATCGTTGCAGGGAGACATACATGTTTGCCATTTCAAGCCAGCATTATGTGGTGTGGTGCGGCACAGAGGCGCTGTCCACGATACATGGTGCTGAATTTGACCAGAGTCCGATGGGGCCAGTGTCATCATGCTGTTAGTCTGCCTTGGGCTGTCTAGAGCGGATGTTGACATCAAAACAAAGCAAACTCAACTCTTATGTAATTGAAAGGCAAGAGTAATCCATCTCAAATGCTGTCCTCCATTGTGCATGGTGTGTTAGGCCCACGTTTTTTTAACTTCATGCCTAATAAAGATTTATTGAGAAAAAAAAGTTGTGTTTATTTATTTATGATCTCTCCCTCTCTCTCACACACACACACACAAACTCACACACGCGCGCACACACACTCAAGCACACACGCATGCACGCACACACTCAAGCACCAAATAGTTATATAACAGAACTAGTGTCATACTACAGAGGTGGAGCTGACTTTGCAGCATATTCACACAATCAAAAATCAGCACACATGCAGCGAAGCTGATTTCCTGAGTTCAATTACAGTAATTCAAGATTCATTCATTTTCATGGCCAAGAGGATTTAACTTTGTGGGGTCTTGTCACTCTTTAATATAGGGTTCACTTAGCATGTAAACGAATCCTCTTTTGGGGTGAGTACTAGCTGTCCTTTTCACAACAGTATTTTGAATCCTTACAAGAAAAACTAAACATTTACACAAAAATTATGATTTGTGAGAATTACAGAGTAAAATCCCTGTCCGCAAAGGATTATATATATTTTACATTTATTGAAGATATTCATCTTCTTTTACAAGCAGCCAGAGGAATCCAGGGAGATCCCGATTGTGGCGATGCTTTACATTTCCTGAAAAGCATAGCCACGCACATTTACATTGAAAAAAACCGAAACGTCCCTTGTCTGTCACAAATGTTGAATACAATTATGTTTGAACTTACTCTGCCAATTGCCCAATGGGGTAGGTCTCTCAGCTGGTCAACATTTGAGACAACATATCCACAGGAAAGAATAAATAAACCCACTTCAAAACGCGGGTCTCTGTGTGTGGCAATCAATATCTGTTTGCTTATGACTTAATGCATGTGCACAAGATGGAAGTACATGCACGAGATGAATGCATACTAACTGAAGTCTTGCAGGCGTTTGCATGATTTTGCGCATGTGCCAATTCATATACATTTCAAAGGCAGTACTGGACCTCTAAAAAGTTGGATAAATAATACTTTCCTCTGGATATATATTAAAAAAAAGCCAAAAATGTTGATCAGTTGAAGGACAAAACGCACAGACAACTAAACATGTTCAATTAACCAATTAGACTAGACTCAGCTGCTATCGCATTGGTACCTTTGGGAGAGCCACCTCTTAAGTAGACCAGAACTGTGAACACTTGTTCTATGGTAAACGGCCTTATCTTCTTTACCCACCAACTTTGGCGCTCCCTATGGGCACTGCTTGGTGACATTATGCTCTTGGCATATCTGATAATGCCACTTGAGGGCGCTGTTGTCAAAAGAAACTCACGTGCCGCGTTTTGAGAGAGCGGGAACAGTGTCGACTGTGAGCATAGTCTGCTCTGTACCAAGAGGTCTGGACCTGAAAGGTAGTTGTGCATTTGCCCTGGAATTGCAGGATTGCTGGTTCAAGTCCTACTCTGACTCTTTCCCTCAATCCCTACACTACATGTATCCTTATTATTGCATGGCCATCTAGTGACTACGTAACGATGTGTCTTATTCTGTTGGTTGCATACCAAGGAACAGTCTGAGGTCTGTTCATAACGCCTTGGTGCCAGACCTACTTGGGGCCAATCAATCTCCGACTCATAGTCTGTTGATAAATATAGCACTGCTCTGGGAGACACTGATGTTCACAACGCAAATGTATGATGTCTGACCATCTGGCAAGGGTTTGGACAGTCACAGCAAAATCAGTGGTTTAGACTATAAATTGTGGGAAAGGCAGTGGCAATTTCCAAATGTAGGGAGCGGTGAGAGTTTGGAGAAAATAATCCACCTGTGGTGTATTCATTACGTCTCGCAAATGAAACCGTTGACAGTTATAGAACCAAACGGAAGCAAACAGAGCAGAACAGAAACGGGGACGGTCCTACCTGCATTTAGCCAATATAAACTCTCGTTTTCGTTGCAAAACGTTTTCCGTTTGTAGTAGACGGTTTCTGTTGCAAAAAAATATATATGTTTGGAGTAAATGGTTTCTGTTGCAATACGTTCTACAACAGACGAAACGTTTTGCAACAGAATCGGCGTAATGATTACACGCATGATTTTGTGCGTTCTATGAGCGGTGACGACACAAGTACGTCACTTTCTACCCAATGATGGCGACTGAACGATTTTACAGCACAAGAGGCTAGACCCGTGTTACCACAAAAACAATATTGTCAAAGTAACAACTAAAGGCGAAATAACAGTGTATTATAGTGACAACATAGTTAAGATAAAGGAGGAGAGGAGCATCATCTTGCAGTTATGTTTCGGGGTTGTCCCGCCAACGTTCTCCGACCATAATGTGAGACGGAGAAAAAGGGGATCTTGGATCGAGCAGCAGTCATAATCTGGATGACAAACATTGCTCAGTGGTGATTCTGTCACATCATCCACGCTGGCTTTATTTAAAAAAGCTAGCTGTATGATATCCATTCACCACAAAGAAAGTCATCTGACAGCTAGTATTTCATCGTCGAAACCCCGGGAGGGGAACCGCTGAGGAAGGATGAAATTCACGGAGCACCTTTCGGCGCACATCACTCCTGAATGGAGAAAACAATACATCCAGTATGAGGTAAATAGCTAGCTAGCTAACGTTAGCGGTATTGCTTGTTGGCATGCGCAGCTAGCTAAATTATGCTAGCTACAGTAGGTGCCCAAAAGGGGGTTTTCTTAACGGAGCTTCGTTGTTTTATAGTCAACCCAACTAGTAATATCGGGTTAGCTTGCTAAATTATCTCGCTAACCACCTCGCCAGAATCGAAAATAGTTTCGGCTGAACCCTTGCCGACTAAACCCAACTCCACGATTTACGAAAAACGACTGATTTCAGCACCCAATGAACAGCCTGCAATTACACAGGACAATGTCGTTTGTAATTGCAGGCTATTTGGGTGCTGAAATCAGCAGTTTTGGATAAAAACTGACATCGGAGCTCCAGTCCGCCCACACTAAATTAGTCGCCGCTCAACTCCATCGTAAATCGTGGTGTTGAGTTTAATCGGCTAGGATTAGACACTTCAGACGTTCAGGTTTCTGCACAGACGCTATGAATGCGTTAGTCTAGACCAGAGTGACCGGTTAAATTGTGTTTGAGAGCGTTTTTAAACCCTCTAAATGGTTAAGAAATAATGTAATTGTTGCAATAGTTGGTGAGTGGGCAACATGTACTATAATCTTAACTGCAATATGTAACTTTTTGGGCAACCGACGAAATTCACAGAAATGTGAATTATAAATGTCATTCATATTGAAAGCAAATCTAAGAAGCGGTAGATGTGCGCTATTTCTATGCTTCCCTTCTTATATTTCGTTATAGCATCTTTTACTTTCGGTTTTGTACACCAGCTTCAAACAGCGGAAATTACAATTGAAATATATTTCACAGGGTTTAGATCAGGGATCATCAACTAGAATCAGCCGTGGGCCAATTTGTTATTCAGCGGGTGGTAGGGGGGCCAGAACATAATCTTTATTTTTTGTTGTTGACTAAAACATAATTGTTTCAAACCTTGATTACATTTGGTAACATTGTCCTGCATAGGGTGCCGTCTTTCGGATGGGATGTTAAAACGGGTGTCCTGACTCTCTGTGGTCAATCAAAATCCCATGGCGCTTATTGTAAGAGTAGGGGTGTTCACCCCTGTGTCATGGCTAAATTCCCAACCTGGTCACATTCTGTCATGGCCACCTAATCATCTCCCTCATTCCTAATTGGCATATATCACTCCTCACCTCTCCACCTGGTAGCTGATGTGTGGTGGGAGTTCTGGCACAAAAATGGTCACTGTGCATCACTGAGGTGGGTGCTACATATTGAGGGTGGATGAGGTGAGAAGGTTAAACACTTTGAGGACCGTCAGTTAGTAGAAAAGTGCTATATAAATCCAATCTATTATTTGTTTACAATCACCAATGTCTCTTATGTGTGGGAATAATTGGGAACAGTTTTCTAAAATTAAAATAGTTGATTTCCTGGTGTTTTTACAGTTCATGTCCAACAATAAAAATGCAAAAAAAAACATGTATCTGTCACACTGAACACATGTTTAGCAGATGTTATTGCGGTTGTAGCGAACTCGTGGCTTGGGGAACCCTGGTTTAGATTGCTTCGTCACATAAACTGAAATTAGGCGAACTATTAGAATTTTAACAACCAGGGAATGGCAGATTGATTTCTGCATATTGCACCTTTTTAAATTGACAAGTTGAATTACTTTGCCATATTAAATTATTGTATGTTGCATTAACTTCCCTAATGTGGACAGTTTGTGTTACTACCTTACACAAGCTTGCGTTTTCACCCCATAAAATTTATTTGAATTACACATCCTTTTTTTTTTTACCTCCAATTGGTGTAAAAGTTAGTCATCACAATGACATGATTGATTGCTTTAAAACAGATCAATATCTTTGGTTTTGCACCATTGATTTTGTCACATGCTGGGATGCACAGAACTTAGATTGAGGAATTAACCTCTGAAACGTTAAAACTATATGTAATTGAAAATAGAATCTACGTAATCTCCCAAGTAATTATTTATCATGAGTGCAATAAACAATAACTAGTAATGCTGCATTCTGCAAGAAAGGTTCAAATCTAACCTTTCTGGTTAAAATCTAACCTTTCTGGTTAAAATCTAACCTTTCTGGTTAAAACTGATAAATTGCTGAGGTGTAGTCACTTTTGAGGATACAAGCTCAAGTACACTACAAATATTTGATGTGTTTCCTATTCAACAAAACTGTATGAATAAGGCTTAAAATTAATAATATTTAAAAAAATTAAGTATAATCAATTTATGAAAGGACTAACTATAAGATTTCGGAAAGTATTCAGACTAGAGGTCAACCGATTATGATTTTTCAACGCCGATACCGATTATTGGAGGACCAAAACAGCCGATACCCATTAATCGGCCGATTTTTTTTTATTTTTTATTTTTTTAATTTGTAATAATGACAATTACAACAATACTGAATGAACACTTATTTTAACTTAATATAATACATCAATACAATCAATTTAGCCTCAATAAATAATGAAACATGTTAATGCAAAAACAAAGTGTTGGAGAAGAAAGTAAAAGTGCAATATGTGCTATGTAAGAAAGCTAACGTTTAAGTTCCTTGCTCAGAACATGAGAACATATGAAAGCTGGTGGTTCCTTTTAACATGAGTCTTCAATATTCCCAGGTAAGAAGTTTTAGGTTGTACTTATTATAGGAATTATAGGACTATTTCCCTCTATACCATTTGTATTTCATTAACCTTTGACTATTGGATGTTCTTATAGGCACTTTAGTATTGCCAGTGTAACAGTATAGCTTTCGTCCCTCTCCTCTCTCCTCTCTGGCCACCATCGAAGCAGCGTTACCCATGCAGAGCAAGGGGAACAACTACTAGAAGGCTCAGAGCGAGTGACGTTTGAAACGCTATTAGTGCGCGCTAACTAGCTAGCCATTTCCCTTCGGTTACACCAGCCTCATCTCAGGAGTTGATAGGCTTGAAGTCATAAACGGCGCAATGCTTGATGCACAATGAAGAGCTGCTGGCAAAACTCACGAAAGTGCTGTTTAAATTCATGTTTACGCGCCTGCTTCTGCCTACCACCGCTCAGTCAGATACTTGTATGCTTGTATGCTCAGTCACATTATATGCAACGCAGGACACACTAGATAATATCTAGTAATATCATCAACCACGTGTAGTTAACTAGTGATTATGATTGATTGTTTTTTATAAGGTAAGTTTAATGCTAGCTAGCAACTTACCTTGGCTTACTGCATTCGCGTAACAGGCAGTCTCCTTGTGAAGTGCAACTAGAGAGAGGCAGGTTGTTATTGCGTTGGACTAGTTAACTGTAAGGTTGCAAGATTGGATCCCCCGAGCTGACAAGGTGAAAATCTGTCGTTCTGCCCCAGAACGAGGCAGTTAACCCACCGTTCCTAGGCCGTCATTGAAAAACTGACATGCCTAGTTAAATAAAGGAATACAAAAATATATAAAAAAATTGGCGCCCAAAAATGCCGATTTCCCATTGTTATGAAAACTTGAAATCGGCCCTAATTAATCGTCCATTCCGATTAATCGGTCGACCTCTAATTCAGACCCCTTGACTTTTTCCCACATCTTGTTTTCACGTTAGTCTTATTCTGGCTGAACCCTACATCACAGCTACTAACAAACTCAGTGCCTCTGTTCAATGGGGATGATTGAGAAGACCTGCAATCTATGGAACTGGTGTGGACTGCAGCAACATACTGTAGCTCTTCAATGAGCACCTGCATTTGGAGGTGACGACGGCTGCAGTCCTCAGTCAGACTGAGCCACAGCTGCTTCCAGTTCTAATCTATGCATTGCTGCTTCTTGCACTGAAAACATCTCTGTAAAGGGTCAGCTTGCCCTCCCACAGTCTGCTGGACAGTGTGTGAACAAAATGGGTCCAGACCAGTGGTCCCTTAAGCATTTCTTTGTTATGAAATAAGCATACACACCAAATAGATTTATGGCATATTGATCCATGCCGGTGTGCTGGCCGGCATTCTTAAAAATGTATGAAATATGGTCTAGTTATGTGTCCACCTTTTTTTTCTCCCTCAGAAAATAGCACTCTCCATCTGCAGTACATATAATTTAATCATCTAACATCAGTGCTGCGGAGGTTTCCTTCGTGGGATTAGCCTACCGATTAGAGATTGGCAGGGCTGGAACAGACACTGAATGATGTCTCTCTGGCTATTGCGGGGGTCAGTTCTTTACACAATGATGACACAATTTGTCTTTTCAGACTCCCGGCTGTTGGCTAGAGTTGCACAACACATAGGGATGAATTATCACTTGTGTAGTGGTTTTCAGAAGTGTATTCTGAGAATCTGCCTATTTATGAGAACCTGTTTGTTAGATTCTGCCTAGCTGTGTGTGTGTGTGTGTGGTTTGTTTGAGTGTGCACACACACACAGACACACACACAGACACGTATGCATGTGTGTGACTGCATGCATGTGCAGCTCTGAGAATATAGGTGTTGTATTTGTTCACTGATCTCTCTCTCTCTCTCAGGTCAAGAGGGAAGCTGGCCTCTGCACTCACCATTCTGTATGAGCAGAGCACTGTACTGCCTCTGAATTAGATTCAGCAGGGAAACGGGCTGAGGCTTAAAGCCGATTTCTACCTGAAATGTGTTCGGAGGCTCTGTATGAAGAATGTGACGCAATTGCGGAGCCTCCGGTAGCACGCAGAGTCCAAATGGAGCTCTGTACCGCATGGCCGTGCGCCGCCCAAATTTTGTAACAACGTGGAGGGTTACATATAGCTCTGCATTGACATGATTGGTTGATGGTAGGTGAGGGCGTGAAGCACAAGAAGTATGAAGGCCCGGACTTCTGTAGAGGCCGTGTCACCGTAGAATGCTGTCACGGCCAATGCAGACGTCAGATTGACCCTGTGTGACTGTGTATGCATTCATGTGTGCATTCATGTGCCATATTCATGTCTGTCTGTATTCATGTGTGTGTGTGTGTGACTGTGGTTACGGTTGTCATTGAGAATAACAACCAGTGCCAGTCTTAGTGCTGTCTGTGTGACCTCTGTTGTTGTCTACACTGCTGTATCTTTCGCTCTTGTGGAACGCTGGTGTCAGCCGATTTTTCTGGCTGCTGGCTGTCACCTGATGCGAGTTACGCCGAACCATTAAGTCACAGTTTATGATTATCGCTGTTGTCATTGCAGAAAGCAAGGGTGGGTCGTATTCATTAGGGCAAAACGGTTTGCAACGGAAAACAAAAACAAGTTTCTTATTGGACCCGTTCAGGTAGTCCCTTCCTTTTTCAGTCAGTTTTTTTCTGTTCGATGAATATGACCCTGATTATGGTTTACAAGCTCACATTGGAGATGCAGTGGCTAACTCACCAGTAGTTAATAATTTATAGACAACCTACACCTTCATCTTGGCTTGTGCGTCATAGAGTAGATGTAATCCTATTATAAATGTGACAACTGATATATATTTGGGTTTCTTTTAGCTTAGTAGCCTATTAGGCAGACGAATGCAGTGGGATTGCAGACAGAGTGAGCGGTCAGTTGTAGTCAGAAGTCACTCAACTTGACTGTTCATTCTAACTCTGTCTCCTAGACTCCTCCTGGTGTAGCCAAATACACACACACCTCCACAGTCCACAATTCTTTGATTTTGGTTGGCCTTGTGTTGTTGTTTGGCCTGTATTACGGTCCATGCTGTGTGAGTACAGCCATATGCAAAGATACCACAGACCTGTGAAAGGCCAACGGGAGTACAGCGTCAGAGAATAGCGAGGATGGAGGGAGGTTGGGCTAAAGGGATAATCGCCTGCCTGTAGTGTTCTGCTTTCTTTAAGAAACTTACGCTTTAGCACCCGCTGATACACTTACTGCTCAGACACAGGCTCAAGCAGGGGCAGTTGCCCTCTCTGTCACGTACACACCCACACACCGTGGGTAGTGTGGGAAAGCGTGGGCTTTCGCTACACTAGTAGCACGGCGCCCTGTCTTTTTAAGGCTACATGCTGAGCATCGCATGACAGTTGGTGAGCTTTGTAAGCAGACCACGTCATGCCATCGCTGCCTCTGTTGCTGTTATCATCCCTACCATCTGTGCCACAAACAATTAGCTGCTCAGTCAAAATCTATCTGTTCCTCACAGTCACCATTTTAAAACCGAACAACCCTAGGGAAACACTGGACTGCTAGTATGAAAGTAGTACAAAACAAGGGTAGAAAATGTCATGTGAAAAAGAGGAAGACACTTTCTCACGGTAAAGCCTAGGAGCGAAATATCCCTGTGGTTTTCCTTACTAGCAATGATTTTACCACAAAGGGGTCATCTTCAGGCCTTCCCATGTGGTCAAAATGAATGTTTCTAATAAAACTACTGGAGCGTTCAACGATGGACTGTTCCATTTTATATTAGCCCTCGCCCTCACAGGGACAGTCCTGTGGCCGTCTTCGTGGGGTGCAGAGCAGGGACCAGGCTCACGGCGGGGTCATATCACTGTCCTCAACTGGCTCAGCTACAGGGCAGAGTAAGAAAGACCGGGTCGCGTTCCAGCCCGCCGCACTGTGCAAAATGATCAGACCTCACAATGCCTTGAAGCGTTTTACATCTTCAGAACCACATTAATGTGATGTAGGCTAGCAGTCTGATGATGCGTACGGTCCGACTGTGTGGAGACGGGCTGGAACACAACCAACCCCTCACAGACGACCACAGCTAAGATGGAGGACTACACAGATGGGGCCCCTAGTCTTTTGGTTCTCACGCCGTCTCGCTATTGACTGGTTCTGAGATTCTATCTGATCTAGCCAAGTTCTAAGAGAATAGGTATAAACTAGTGCAAGTCCTTTTATCCTCCATCTAGGTAGGGTAGACTCTTAAGGACCAATATTTCTAATCGTGTCTAAAGGCCTGGCTTAAGGCAGCGAAAGCTGACCCCAGGCTATTTGCCTAAGAGTAGCATTTATCTGGACACTTTTTAAAAGGCATGTCTTGGACTGAGGATGCTTGTTATTGTAGCCTGATGGTGAAGCTGTTGTTCCAAGGAGTCACATGATGAGAGAAAAAAAAAACAAGCATGTGAGAATGGATCTGCTTACATCATTGTTGTTGGGAACAGTGGGGGTTGGCAGTGTTGGACACACACACACACACACAAGTTGGATAAGGTGACAGTATGGAACCCTGATAAAGAACCAGCAAACACTGAATGATTGGGAATGATTGATTTGTGATTCCCACTGTAAGATAATACACACACAAACTCCAAACACTCCCACACAACACAAGTATGCCAACGAACCCAAAGCGCAATGACTGATCCCAGGTCATGCACAAACAGCACCACGTGCTCATCATCCACCATGGGCAGAAATAAAACAGGCAAGACTTTGAAACTCCTGTTTGCACTTGTCCATGTCGGTACAACAACCAATAGGTTGTCTTCCAGTGAACTAGACTTCTTTCTCAATCCTTTGTCCATTTGTTCTCTTCATTCGCTGCTCTTGTTTGTAGATCTACTGAATCCACTCATTCAGCAGAGCATGAGTGACCTTGACCATGCGGCTCTATTGGCACCGAGGACTTGTATTGTCGTCTGTCTCACTGGCTTCTCCACAATAACGAGGGGCTTCTTGTTCTCTGCACTCTGGGACACACACACAGAGATGTAGAAAGACTGCAGTAGCTATCTGCTGCTGACTCTGTCTATTCTGAACCCATTGTCTGGACTCTGGCTAGGGGGCTAGGGCTTCGAAAAAGCGCCTTCTGTTCTGTGTGATTGGCTCCGTGATGCACCAGAATAACCTTGACTGTTTCCCTTGTCATCCTGATGCCAAGGAAAGCTGGGACAGAACACTTCCCCTTTTTCACCTTTCTTCTCTATTGTTAGATTTGCATGACCCGTTTTTATCACGCAGCTCGGCTGCTTCCGCTGGCTGGCTGGTTGGTTGGTTGTACTGTCTCTGGTCTCTCTCTCTGGTCTCCGTCTGTCTACCTCTGTGCCTGCCTGCCTGCTTACTTGGTCCTGGGCAGAAATTCTCTGGCTGTTTTAGCTAGTCAGCGGTGGAATAATCTGGTTGCCCATGTTAAGGAGCGGCAGCGTCATGAGTCATACTCTACAGCACATCACAGGGCTCTACGCTGAGCTTTTTTACAAGGAGGACGTGTGCGCCTAAGTAACAAAAAAAAATGTAGGCGGACACAAAGACATTGAGGAGAATGAAAACTATGAGGTAATAATCCTTCATATTTCTAGGCGCACTGGTGCTCCTAAATAAAATTAAAAAGTCTGGGTCGCACAGCATAGGCGCATATGCGAGTAAAATAGTCACACTGTATCATGTGCTGTTATAACACATTGTGCTGTGTGCACCTAAAGTGCATCATTTAAAGGGTTTACATGTTGAAACATAAGGAATGTCGCCTCAAACAAAATGTCTGCAGTGCATTAGGCCTTTTTATGTGTCATCCGATTAGTTAGGTTAGTGATTATTATTTTATTTACCCCTTTCTTGATTTTATATTTCTGCTCTGCAGGCTTTCAAGGATATGCTGTATTCTGCCCAGGACCAGGCACCCTCTATCGAAGGTAAAATAAGCTCTGTGTGTGTGTGTGTGTGTGTGTGTGTGTGTGTGTGTGTGTATACGTGCATATTGCACACTATTAGGGCCCAACCCTGACCCCCACGTCCCCCCCCCCCCAACACACCACTATTAGGTAGCCCATGGCCTTTCAGTATCAAACTGCTGCAGATATCAATGCAAGAACAAAGTCAATCACCTGCATTTGATAGACCAGGAGAGAAAAGCGCTGGGCAAAGTGGAAAATGGAGAGAAGAAAAGACAGAGCAGAGGAAGAGTGTTGAGCCAGGGAGAGGAAGAGTGTTGAGCCAGGGAGAGGAAGAGTGTAGAGCCAGGGAGAGGAAGAGTGTAGAGCCAGGGAGAGGAAGAGTGTAGAGCCAGGGAGAGGAAGAGTGTAGAGCCAGGGAGAGGAAGAGTGTAGAGCCAGGGAGAGGAAGAAAAGTGCACAATAAGCAAACTTCATCCCTCAAATACCCCTCTTTCTTTAAACGAAGTTTCTGTCCATCAGTCTTTGGTCTAACAGCAAGGAGAATGACAGAATGCTTTGCTCCAGACTTTTTCTATTGTCGCTGGCGTAATCATAGCTGTCCTCAGTTTATTGGACGGCTAATCCATTTCTACAGCGTGATTCTCAGTGCAACGCGTCATGGTCCTTTGTTAAGAGTTCCCTGTGGTGCCAGCGTGGCATTGTGAGCTTGAAGACTTAATCCAGCTTGTTACGTTTGACCAGGCCACAGAGGCTACTTTGTTCCACTCGCCTGTCAACACCTTTTGTAGGAGCCTGAGGTCTGTAACACAGTCAAAGCTGGAGGGAACTGCAGTACACACATGTAGGTAGAGGATTGTATAGTGTAGCTGATTAGGGTGAAAAGAGTTGGTATCGATCAACCCTGAGATGTGCCTGAAGTTAGAGGCGTTAGGCGAGTCAAAGCTTGAGGGGACCCGAGAAGGCATGTAGGTTGAGTATTGTACAGTGTAGCTTCTTTCAAGGGATAGAAATGGTTTGCTATCAGAACGAGTGCATGTCTGTGTGTTAGACCTGGGTTCAAATACAATTTGAAATCATTTCAAATACTTTAACCACCTACCGTGGGATTAAAATTGATTTAATTGTATTTTTTTAATCAATGAAATACACAAAATACTCTAAGTGGAATAATAACTAACTCCTATAGGTCTAAGCCTTTGGTTTGCGATATCTACTAAAATGGTCATACCATGGATCATTTAGCAATTTGATTTTGAATTTTAGGAACCGTGTAGGTATATTTAAGCAATCGGGCCCGAGGAGGTGTGGTACATGGCCAATATACCACTGTTAAGGGCTGTTCTTATGTACGACGCAATGCGGAGTGCCTGGACACAGCCCTTAGCCGTGGTATATTGGCCATATACTGCAACCCCCCCCCCTAGGAGCCTTATTGCTATTATAAACTGGTTACCAATGTGTTGTCATACCTGTGGTATACAGTCTACCATGGCTTTCAGCCAACCAGATTTCAGGGCTCAAACCACCCAGTTTATAATAAAAAGTACCAATTATTATTTATTTTTTATATTGATTTTGGCCTTTACTGCTATAGCCCATAGAAACGCATTCAATAACACATTCATAAAATGGCAAAACAGAGTAAAAAATGAATCCTAAGGAATAAGGTTGACGTGTCTGTCCTACATCTAGGCGATATAAGTAAACTTTATTTGTTAGACCCATATTTAGTCACTTTGGTTATGGCACTGTTGCACCCTATTCACGTTGTGTGATAAAAAAAATGTTAAGGCCCGGCACTGGGTTAGCTTCCTGGCAACTCCCCTAAAGCTTGTGTGCGTCAGAGCTAAACGTCCGTGAGAGTCTTACCTGTCCATGTTGTTGACTTATTCCTTTATAGCTCAAACGGTTCAGTCTGGACAGTCGGTTTTGTGAGAGGACATCTTGGAAATTAGGACCTGGGCGTCAATGTTCAGATGACTGCCGTAAAGCCTGTGGATGTCGTAGAGCAAAACAAACAACACTGCCGTGAGCGTGTCCTTTCACACGCCCCATGTTATGGAATTGGCGCAAGCTTTATTAGAATCGGCAGAAAGAGAGGATTGAGCTGTCGCCACTGATGGTTTCTGACTTCTAAATTTGAAATATTGTTAATAATCAGGTATTCTATGGAAAAGGAGAAGGGCCACAGTCTGGTTGTTACACCAGAAGTTATTGGTTATGTATATGGTGGAGTCAATTAAGGTTGGTTATGAGCCAGGGGCTTGGAATGTTACTGTGTGAGGGAAAGGCAATCACATGCTTGCGGTCACTGATAGTGTGGAGAGCTGTGGATTAGTGAGGAATGGGGGCTGAGGTCAGGTCAGGTCACATGACGGGAGAAAGAAGGAACAGTTTATTAGCCACATCACTTAGCTTCCTGCCTAGCAATAAAGATGTCATGTTTAGAGGGAAGGAGGAGACTTCACCTAAATTGGGGTATATATACTTGTGCTGGTGGGAACATGTCTTTGTCTGTTCAGCTGTCTGAGCCAGTGGGTGAATACACTTGATTTGAGCTTTTATAGTTGTCCGCCAGGTTCTAAATAACAGGGTAAAAATTAACACCACTTAAAGAATCTACGTCTCTAGCATAAAACACACGGGGCTATTCAATATTCACAGTGAAGTCACGTCAAATTACCCTAGGGGTGTTTTAACGGGTCTCAATATTGTGTACAATGTGCCATTATCCTTTTTAAAGCTCTCTCAAATCAGTTGTTGATCATTGCTAGACAGCCATTTTCAAGTCTTGTCATAGATTTTCAAGTTGATTTAAGTCAAAACTGTAACTAGGCCACTCAGGAACATTCAGTCTGCTTTCCAACAGACACTGGGAGACAGCAGGACAATAACCTAAAACACCAGGCCAAATCTACACTGGAGTGGCTTACCAAGACAACATTGAGTCTTGGTAAGCCACTCCAGTGTAGATTTGGCCTGGTGTTTTAGGTTATTGTCCTGCTGTCTCCCAGTGTCTGTTGGAAAGCAGACTGAATCAGGTTGTCCTCTACGATTGGCTCTATTCAGTTTCTTTTATCCTAAAAAGCTCCCCAGGCCTTATCGATGACAAGCATACATATAACATGATGCAGCCATCACCATGCTTGAAAATATGATGTATTTGGAATGTGATGTGTTGGCCCCAAATGTAATGCTTTGTATTCAGGACAAAGCTGCAGTTTTACTTTAGTGCCTTATTGCAAACAGGATGCATGTTTTGGAATATTTTAGGTTAGTACTATTGTGGAGTAACTACAATGTTGTTGATCCATCCACAGTTTTCTCCCATCACAGCTTTTTTTTTTTTACCTTGTCAGCTCTGGGATTCTATCTTGCAACCTTTTGGTTACTAGTCCAATGCTCTAACCACTAGGCTACCTGCCGCCCCAGGTAAACTCTGTAACCGATTTAAAATCACCATTGGCCTCATGGTGAAATCCCTGAGTGGTTTCCTTCCTCTCCAGCAACTGAGTTAGGAAGACATCTGTATCTTTGTAGTGACTGGGTGTATTGATACACCATCCAAAGCGTAATTAATAACTTCACCATGCTCAAAGGGATGTATAAAAAGGTAGGTGGGTGCCATTAGATAGGTGCCCTTCTTTGCACGGAATGGGTCTTTGTGGTTGGATATGTGCTTAAAAGTCACTACGACTGAGGGACCTTACAATTATCTGTATGTGTGGGGTCTAGAGATGGGTTAGTCATTAAAAGAAATCATGTTAACCACTAATATTGCACACAGTCCATACAACCTATTATGTGACTTGTTAAGCATTTTTACTCCTGAACTTTGTTATGGCAAGCCTAAAGGGGTTGAATACTTATTGACTCAAGACATTTCAGCTTTTAATGTTTGATTAATCTGTGAACATTTCTTAAAAACATAATTCCACTTTGACATCATAGGGTATTGTGTCGATCAGTGACACGATTTCATTTTAGGCTGTAACACAACAACATGTGGAAAAAGTCAAGGGGGTTGAATACGTTCTGAGGACACTGTATATCCCTGGGTTTCTTCGGCAGCAAAAACAAACACGGATTCCTGTGTTCATCTGAGGTCATAGTTCAACATCACTGCCACTGATAGGATTGGAGCGAGCCGATCTCTGGGTCTGTAGGTGCGGTTGCTATGGCTGGACAGTGGACACATGGCCTGGAGTGTTGCCCAAGTTGAAACTCGACTCATCAGTGCGTCGGCAAAAAAGTATTGGGACACTGTTATGCTCCCAGTGTGTTTACTGTAATAGCAATGTAGTAACCAACCGGTGTTACATAACCAAGAAGACACCGCAGTTTCGCACACTGTGAAACTACCCAACCAAGAGTTTTTGATTTTTGTTAATACCCTTAGCTCTTTGTTCAGTAGGCCTACCCTTTCCAAACTCTCAACTGCAGACTGCAGTCGTCTTTGTTTTCATCGCTGTGATGCACCGTAGATGCGTTCACTACATGAATTAGGCCGAAAGGCATCGTTTTTTTCCCTTCTTCTTCTTCCAATCAACAGATGATAATAGAACTATGAGTGAATGTATTGTTGTGATCGCTGCAGCTGTTTGTCACTGTGTTGTGTGCGTGTGTCAGAGAGAACGGGAGCGAGGATGCGACCTACCCACGTGTGGTAAATGACAGTTATGAATGGCTGTTGCTTATGAATATGTGTGTGGGTGTGTGTTGATTATCTCGGCTGCTGTTTTTGTGCCATTACGTGTGTGTGCCAGAACTGGGTGTAAATAGCTGTTATTTGCCATGGCAGACTAACGATAATCACAGGCCCATTTTAGGCGAAATTGAATGTAATTGAAAAGTTAATGATGGTCCTTGAAAACAGCTGAGGTTTGCAGACTTGTGAGGTTGGTTTCGCCCGTTAATTTTCACACACAGACATCATGATGTCACTTCACCAGCACGCTCACAAGTCTGACTTCACTGCCACCACCATCTTACCCACCGTGTCAAAATTGTTTTAAGGGTCTTTCTTCAACCAAATAGGCCAACAATGTGTGCCTAGTGCTCAGGCTCTCCTGTGATTTGGCAGTGTGTCACCCAGCTGTGTATAGATTGGTTGGTGTGTATCTCCAATCTTGTCAGCCCTCCTCAGGGCCCAGACGGCCTCAGTGACCCAGTTCTGTAGAGGTATATAGAGTTACCCAAACCAGTTATACAGTTGCTGGCTACCAGTACTACAGTGGCTGTTACCATGCCCTGGGGCAGTTGATAACCTTAATCAACCCGGGAGTTCAACTTCTTACACTATACACTGAGTGTTCAAAACATTATGAACACCATGTTCTTTCCACGACAGACTGACCAGGTGAAAGTTATGGAACGCGTTCACCACCTTGTAGAGTCCATGCCCTGATGAATTGAGGCTGTTCAGAGGGCAAAGGGGGGGGGGGGGGGGGGGCAACACAATATTAGGAGGGTGTTCTTAATGTTTTGTACACTTTGTGTACATTGAACTTGATTAACATCACACCAGAGAAGGGTTTTATTGGGTGATATATAGCAGAGGCAGCCCATAGCCTATTGAGGGGTTCATAGCAATTCAATAATATTAAGATCCCATTGGTATTCAAGCAACATCTTCTGCCCCTTTTGTGCAGTTGCTATATATATATGGCCTAAGACGAAGGAAAAACAAGAAAAGGGACATTGAGGAAAAACTGTCAATTTAGTCCATGATTCAGCCACAGTCAGGATCCCTGTCTGAGATAAAATAGCATATCTTTTAATAAAATGAGCTCTATTTAATCTGCAGACTCACAACAACCCCTCTTGGATAGTCCCCACTCAGATTTGGTCATCGTGTGTCACTGTATATTGAAACTGGAGTCATAACACACACAAGAAAGAAATTAAAATCATGTCATTACCCATCTACGTAAAATGTATTTCTCCCTCAAAACTTTGAACTTGTTTTTGTCATCCGCTAGATTTAGGGAACTGAGACATCACTGAAGCTTAGAGGACAGTAGGGGAAAGCACTGTGAAGATCCTTTCTATAAAAAAATCTCTCAAAATGTTTACATTTCTCTATGACCTTTTGACTGAAGACACGTGCAAAACATAGAGACCCTGAAAGGCCAGTAAAAGGGATATTTGGAGACTTTCCCACCAACGGCACTGCTACAGGCTAACATCCTGTTCAGCATACAGTTCTACAGGGAGTGTTCTGAGTTGTATCTTTCAGCTATTATATCCATTCACTCATCCATCATTCTCCCCATCCTCTCTTCCTCCAGTGGATTCAGACTCTAACGATAACCTCTCTCTCTCTCTCATAGCATTTTTGTTGTTGTTGCAGACCAGTGCAGGGATTTTTCTGCATAGAAAATCCTTGGACGGGCTGCCCAGGGACTGGACAGAATTCAGCTGCTCTGACTGGCTGACCTTTTATCTAAGCCCCATTTTGATCCAGAAAAAAACCTTCCAGTGATTTATCTTTTGCTGCATGTGTCCTTGCGTGTGTAATGTATTCATGATAGACTCGTTCTGCAGAAAGCGGAAGGATGAGCGTTTTGTTATGAATCATCGTTTCTCATCTAAGGCAAAAGGCGATTAGGGCAATGAATCCTTTCCTCTCAGATCCTCCTAGCCTATTACATCTCTAGTTCATTTCAGCATCTTTGGTCCTACAAAATATGAGATTATGTACCATAGTTTCAAAAACCGATTTCAGGAATCCAAGTCATCGAGAACGTAATACAGGGGTCACCATTTTCCTTAACTCCAGTGGGGGGCCACAGTGTGTGCCAGTTTGTAATCTATCCAAGCACAAATGCACCTGATAAAAATGTACATGGAACCCTACATGAGCATGTAAGAGGAAGGTAGACTCCTTGAAATATCCCTGACACCCACCCAGTCTTTTCCAGACCACAGTCTGGTTGTTCTGACTCAGATAGTGCTCAGACACTGAGTCAGACGCACCTGTCTGGACTACCCATAGCTCTACTGTAAGTGAACCTAATACTGTAACACTGGGAATTACTCGGAACCAACCTGCTGCACTCTTGCCAACGGTTCCTCTTGCTGGCCTTCTGAGGTATTACAGGAGTGTGGCAGCACTGTATCGAGGCACATACTAAACTTTAAATTACTTTAGACCAGGGACCCCCCTCTCAGTCAAACCGGCAGCCCATGGAGCCCCATCATACATTAGCAAAAAATACAGATTAACATGTCTTATCATCAGGTGAATGGAAAATGGCAAGGAGAAGAAATTCGAAAACACATTTTGGATAAGAGCAGCTGTTTAGCTGGTTAAACAAAGGTTAGTCATGTGATGGCAAATATTAATGTCCAAGTCAAGAAAGTTTACCAGCAGCAATATCACTATAGTAGCCTGTTCGCCTTTTCAGATATTCCAGATAGTGAAATTGGATCGTTCCGTGAATTCGGTGCCTTTTGAGATTTGTGACAGTGAAAAATTTGATTTCACCAAATGTTTACATTCTGTCATTAAGAGCACATGTTCAACTTTAATAAAGTACGTGTTCCCATCGAGGTGAAATACTATAAGTACCAAATAAAGTAAGAGGGTTGAAGATTTAACCTTACATCAGCCATAAATCCCCTTGTGACAGGGGAAATGGAAGCTTGAGTGCAACAGGGAGGGGCAGTTGAATGCAAGCTAAACATAAAAAAAAAGTCTAGTCTGTTTACCTATAGGTCAAATCAAATGTTATTTGTCACATACGCATACATGGTTAGCGGATGTTAATGCGAGTGTAGCGAAATGCTTGTGCTTCTAGTTCCGACCATGCAGTAATATCTAACAAGTAATCTAACAATTTCACAACAACTACCTTATACACACAAGTGTAAAGGAATGAATAAGAATATGTACATAAAAATATATGAATGAGTGTTGGCTGAACAGCATAGGCAAGATGCAGTAGATGGTATAGAGTACAGTATATACATATGAGATGAGTAATGTAGGGTATGTAAACATTATATAAAGTGGCACTGTTTAAAGTGGCTAGTGACACATTTATTACATCAATATTTTCATTATTAAAGTGGCTAGAGTTGAGTCAGTATGTTGGCAGCAGCCACTCAATGTTAGTGATGGCTGTTTAACAGTCTGATGGCCTTACGACAGAAGCTGTTTCTCAGTCTCTCGGTCCCCGCTTTGATGCACCTGTACTGACCTCGCCTTCTGGATGAAAGCGGGGTGAACAGGCAGTGGCTCGGGTGGTTGTTGTCCTTGATCTTTTTGGCCTTCCTGTGACCTCGGGTGGTGTAGGTGTCCTGGAGGGCAGGTAGTTTGCCCCCGGTGATGCGTTGTGCAGACCTCACTACCCTCTGGAGAGCCTTACGGTTATGGGCGGAGCAGTTGCCGTACCAGGCGATGATACAGCCCGACAGGATGCTCTCGATTGTGCATCTGTAAAAGTTTGTGTGTTTTTGGTGACAAGACACATTTTTCCAGCCTCCTGAGGTTGAAGAGGCACTGCTGCACCTTCTTCACCACGCTGTCTGTGTGGGTGGACCATTTCTGCTTGTTTGTGATGTGTACGCCGAGGAACTTAAAATTTTCCACCCTCTCCACTACTGTCCCGTCGATGTGGATAGGGGAGTGCTCCTTCTGCTGTTTCCTGAAGTCCACAATCATCTTTGTATTGTTGACATTGAGTGTGAGGTTATTTTCCTGACACCACACATTAAGGTAACAGGTTTGACCTTAAAATGAGGTACAGATTTTGAATCACAAGTAAATAATAATCTTCAGAAATGACTTTGTCAAAGCAACAAAATAACTAGGTCTTCACAGTGATGGTGAAAACTTGAAGAAATGTTGGTTAAAACCTTCCTACAAGTCAGAGGTTGCACGGAGGGCATGTCAAAATGCAGAATTTTGGCAATTTAGTAAATCTTTATTCATATATAACAAAAATCTGATTTATTGAATTCTCATGTGGTCTATATTAAAGGGTACTTCATGGACTATAACAGGCTTTTAAAATTCAATATTGGTGCACAATTTATACTTAAAATATCAAAGGGATGCAAAAGGCCCTCATTTCCTGGAACCAGCCAATTTGCTCAATATTAGGAGTTGAGAAATAAAGTTGACGTCATTAGATAGAACATTTTCTTCTGTAGGTATGTCATTCAATACCTCCAGACCCCCGGTTGAATACCCCTTCTTTAGACCAGTGTTCCTAAAAATCTGAAATGTGTGCAGGCTTCAGTCTCAAGTGTAACACTATTTTAAACACCTGATTCAACTAATCCACAATATGAAGTCGGACGTTTCAGTGCTAAGCTGGGACAAAAGCCTGCACACACTGCAGGGCGTCCAGGAGGACCAGAAGTAAAGACCACATTGTACATGTCCATCATATATTTTCTTCCCGTAGAAATTGGACACGTTTTGTCTCTCGCAGCAGTCTAGTGTTCTACCACTGCTGTGTTCTCTCTGTATGAAAATATTAGCCTTCTGTGAAACACTAGCGCTCTTCCTTCAAAACATTGCAAAACTGCTTTTCACCTCTACCAAAACATTCTCACCCTCTACTGTGTGTGAACTCTCAAACATGGCCAGCTGTTCTACATTCTAAAAGACCTCTGCGGCTCTCAGCATTATGAACGGACTAGAGCTGCTGTCTGTTGTCATAACACTGTCAATGTCATCTCCACCATGTCATGCCACCTGAATGTGCTGAATAAGTTAACTTTGAGAGGTTAATAATGACAGCGTAATGTATGTACGGAAACCTTGCTCTCTATGGCGTCTCACAATAACCTACCGTACCATCTCTTAGGACAGCCTCTGCCAATGCAGACTTAGGGTAGGCAAGACACTAATATCATCAAAATCAATATATCATAACATGTTTTTGGGCTAGTCCATTAGTTCTGACCGGATTAAGTAGAATCCTGAAAAGTAATGTAAAAGGTACAGTTTATATTACTAAAACATAAGTTGAAAATTATACTATTGCTGCTTCCTGTTGTCATGGATTTGGAATTATAGCTGTGTCAAAACACTGTTTTTAAATGTCAATTCATAATCAATATGCTGCAATAAGTTGTGATCTGTTGAAGACGAAGACAAAAATGACACACACGTCACACTTGTGTTCAGATTACTGTATTTTGCAAAATGAGTACCTTTTTAAAAACTGCTCACGCACCAATATTTACCAATCGGTCACTCTAGACTGAAATTGATTAGCTTGTTCTACTGCAATCAATAGAGCGTGCAAATGAATCACTCGCATCGATATTGTATTAAAATCAATGGAACTGGGACAGATATAGTTTGCGCTCCTTTTAAAAGAAAAACCACAACAAACTTGGGTATAAAACATGTAACTGTCGCTAGATGACAACCTGTAGTAGGCTTTTATCAACTCATTTCCTTGTAGGAAAATGTTTATGGTGAATATGGAATAGAAAACGCAACTTTTTGACTGGATAATTTCAACGAATCGCCTCTCCACACGTAGTTCTAAATAGTGACGGGTTGCTTTCGTTTCAGTGATGACGGTCAAATCCGTGTATTAGTTTGTGGACCAGCGACTTTTATACCGAGAGCGTCCCGAATTGTCTGTGCTATTTTTAAGTTTGAAAATGACAGTGGCGCTAAGTCCTGCGACGGACAGACGCGTATGACAAAATCAACAGTACCTAACCAAATATATGAATCTGATTCAAGCAATCCATTTAGTGTTGGCGTGATGACTATACACTTTTTATAATAACATCTCCAATCTGAGGTAAAACGGATGTTTAATTCCACTACATTTTGTGGTGAAAATGCAAGCTTGTGTAATGTTTTGTCCACCATATGGAAATGAGTGTAATTTAATTCATTATTTCCATGTTTTTATTTGACCTTTTTATTTAACCAGGCAAGTCAGTTGAGAACAAATTCTTATTTACAATAACGGCCTAGGAACAGTGGGTTAACTGCCTTGTCCAGGGGCAGAATGACAGATTTTTACCTTGTCAGCTTAGGGATTCGATCTAGCAAACTTTCGGTTACTAGTCCAATGCTCTAACCACTAGGCTACCCTGTCGCCCCAATATATGATGATAGTAAATGTAGCATATTCACACACGTTTACAATAATGACATCCATTTCTTTCTACTTTATCCATGGAGAGAGTTTAGAAAAATCTCCTAAGCACAATTTTAACAAGGCGTTCTAGACTAGAGCGTCCATAGGGTCTGTGCAGCAGGATGAACGTTTGACGTCCCTACTTAAGACTCCAGTCGTTTCACATGTTTTGATGTATTCCCTTCTAAATTCCCTTCTAAACAATCTTTCTAAGTTGACTAGATAGTTAAATATGGGCTGCTAGTGTTTAAATGCATCAAATATGTGAAATGACTGGGTTGAGGCTATCTTTGGCGAAAGGACCACTGCGCAATATCACAGGTGGCAAAAAATACCAAGGTCTCAAAGACATTTGCAAACATCAGCTTGTCTGGAAAAGAGAGAAGATGAATAACACCACATTTTTGCCTTGTGCTTCAAATCTTCTCTTGTCTTTCCAGTCACCGACGAGGACACGGTCAAGAGGTACTACGCCAAGTTTGAGGAGAAGTTCTTTCAGACGTGTGAGAAGGAGCTGGCCAAAATCAACACATTCTACTCTGGTAACTGTGCATGATGCTCGATTTCATGCACCTGATATAACCAAACCACAGTTTGTTTCTCTACTTAGCTAGCCTATTTCGATGATTGTACAAAAACCAACAGCACATTCACATTGCATTACTAGCAAACAGTCACATTCTCCTCCACAGGTCTAGGCCACTAATAGCCCATCTGGTCAGAAGACAAACATGAATCCCTTAGGGACTGAATCTTCCTGCCAAAGACCAATAGTTAGGCAACAGAGAATGAATCAGACTGCCTCTCTCTTACACAATCTCCCTGTCTCTCTTACTCAATCTCCCTCTCTCTCCCCTTCTTCCCATGACCCTGCCCCCCTCTCTCGTCTATCTCCCGCTCTTCTTTCCTCTCCCTCTCTCAGAAAAGCTAGCCGAGGCCCAGCGCCGTTTCGCCACGCTGCAGAATGAGCTGCAGTCTTCACTGGATGCCCAGCGGGAGAGCAGCATGCAGGGCCTCCGTCGCCGCCGCAAGGCCGTCTTCCACCTGTCCCAGCAGGAGCGCTGCAAACACCGCAACATCAAAGACCTGCAACTGGCCTTCTCAGAGTTCTACCTCAGTCTCATCCTGTTGCAGAACTACCAGGTTAGTAGACACTGCCCCTTAGACACTGCCCATTAGACACTGCCCCTTAGACACAGCCCCTTAGACACTGCCCCTTAGACACTGCCCCTTAGACACTGCCCTTTAGACACTGCCCCTTAGACACTGCCCCTTAGACACTGCCCCTTAGACACTGCCCCTTAGACACTGCCCCTTAGACACTGCCCCTTAGACACTGCCCCTTAGACACTGCCCCTTAGACACTGCCCCTTAGACACTGCCCCTTAGACACTGCCCCTTTGACACTGCCCCTTTGACACTGCCCCTTTGACACTGCCCCTTTGACACTGCCCCATCCTGCTGCACAACTACAAAGTTAGACCCTTGGGCGGTATCCAGATTTTCATATTGTAAAACCGTGCTTCACTCATCCTGGAATTTACGGTATTACCGGCATAGCACACAAGGGGGTGCTAAAAACACAAGAAAAGCCCATTGGGCCTCTATTACCAGAATACTAACAAAAGCAGCACAAACTAATAGTGAAATCACATAGACGCTGTTAGCTAAATGCTAACTTGCAAAAACGAACAAACTAATTGCAAAGACGGGCAAATCCAGCCCATAAAGCTATACAAGCATAGCTAGTAGCTACCAAATGTAACTTTCGGTGAGTGTGGACATTTACAAGCGAATGTGAACGAGAGAAGTTGTGCAAATGAGCCAAGTTGTGATGCATGCTTTTCTGAAGGAAGAGCAGCATGTGTACATGGAGCAGAGGGGAGAAGAAGGGAGGAGACAAAAAAAAACGCTAGTAGGAAGCACAGGGAAAAAATGGCAGCTGTACAGAACTCATCCAGAGCTCTTTGACTTCTGGCAGAAAGCCTTTATAAGATATCTGATGGCAAACATTTAGTATTGAATTGTAACTTCATCACCTCATGTGCGCTGCACAACAGAGACTCGTCAATAGATAGACTGCTATGGACTCACCTGCTCCCGCTTTCTCCCATTGTGCTATTTACAAACAAACACGTGACTGGCATAACTATTCTGGGGAACTACAGCAAGCTTCATAATGTAAGATCATGTGAAACAGGTGATGTGAAGAACTCAATCTGCTTTATCTCCTAACATATTGCACATGTTGACCCCAGGTATTAAAAAGGTAGCTACAAATAGTCCAACATATTGAAAAAACGTCAAAGAAATAGTTTTGACGGTATCGAAAAACAATCCTGTGGCTTTTTCCAAATACCCCCGGTATACAGTATACCAACCAATCCTAGTAGACACTACCCCTAGATACTACCCCCTTATACACTACTTCTGGATACTACCTCAGCCTCATCCTGCTGCAGAACTACCAAGTTAGGTACCAGCTCCTAATCACCAAACCCTAGACACTACCGCAAACCCTAACCTTGTTGTCCTGTGTCACCTTCTGATCCATTGCAATAAGTTTTCGTCCTAAGAATTCTCTGGGAGACTCCTATTATAATCCTTCAACTGTTTCTCCTCTCCCCAGAATCTGAACTTCACAGGTTTCCGTAAGATCTTGAAGAAGCATGATAAGATCCTGGAGACGTCGCGGGGAGCCGAGTGGCGCGTGGCCCACGTGGAGGTGGCCCCCTTCTACACCTGCAAGAAGATTACCCAGCTCATCTCTGAGACTGAGGTACTGGATTGGATAGCCATTTTGTTCCCCCCTCTTATCAATGAAAAGCATTGGCTAGCAGTAATGTACCATAATAATTTCAGTTTTATTTGCTTATCATCTTGTCTTGAACTTTTAGCTGTGACAATCTCTTCCTTTCTCGCTGTGTCTCCACCGCTCTCTCAGGCCCTGGTAACACAAGAGTTGGAGGGAGGAGACAGACAAAGAGCCATGAAGAGACTACGAGTGCCCCCACTGGGTGCTGCACAGCCAGCTCCGGCGTGGACCACCTTTAGGGTTGGCTTGTACTGTGGCGTCTTCCTCGTCCTCATGGTCACCGTTGTCATCACTGGTACGCCCGTCATCCCTCCCTCCATCCCCATTTCTACGGGCCTAAGTGCTCTAGTTCAGGATTTGACAGCTCAGTTGTTGACGGAAAGCTGACGTTAATGTGTTATAAATGGGTTATTAATCGTCCTGCCCTCTAGCTGCGGTTGTGATAGAGAATGCCAACGTGTGGCCACTGGTGAGGATCTACCGCGGCGGCTTCCTGCTGATCGAGTTCCTCTTCCTGCTGGGCATCAACACGTATGGCTGGCGCCAGGCTGGGGTCAACCATGTGCTCATCTTCGAGCTCAACCCCCGCAACAACCTCTCCCACCAGCACCTCTTTGAGGTAAGAGTTTGGTCCTGTGTGGCTCAGTTGGGAGAGCATGGCGCTTGCAACATCAGGATTTTGGGTTCGATTCCCGGGGCCACTCTTAAGTAAAATGTATGCGCTCATAACTAACTTTGGATAAAAGCGTCTTATGAATGGCGCATATATTAGTCTGGTCCCAGAAGTTTGTTGTTGGACACTGGTTGAGTTTTAGTCATATCGTTCTGATTATTATTACTCGTTCATATTATCTATGTGGCTTTTTATGGTCACATTTAGTGTAGTGTTACTGAATCTAGCTTTTCGCATTAGTATCAAGTCATTTGCTTGAATTCTCTCCCTCTCTGTCTCAAATTGAAACTAGCTTTATTGGCATGAAGGGAGCAAATCAGCTGTTGCCAAAGCAATAAGCAGTAGAACGGAATGACACGAATAGATGGCGTTTTCAATCAAATTACAACATCAGTTAACCTGCCTCTCCTCCCCTCCACATAGATTGCTGGTTTCCTGGGGGTGCTGTGGTGTGTGAGCATCCTGTCCTGTCTGTTCTCCAAGTCCATCCTGGTGCCCATGCAGGCCAACCCGCTGGTCCTCTACGGCTTCTTCTTCCTCTTCCTCATCAACCCCTTCAAGACCCTCTACTACAAGTCACGCTTCTGGCTCCTCAAACTGCTGGTGAGACGCTCAGAATGCCGAAGAAGTGCACTGTCAAATGTTATATGGCAGCAGAACATGTCTGAACATGTGCCTGTCATCATGACGGGGGAAAGGGGTAAAATATAGACATTTTATGTTGCCAAATGCTCTGTCTTTGTTGTCCTATGCATCCGTAGTCAGATATATATATATTTCTCTCACATGATCTCTCTTCCCTCTCTCCATTCCCCACCTCTCTACATTTCTCCCTATCCCTCCCTCTCCTCCAGTTCCGTGTGGTGACAGCCCCGTTCCACAGGGTAGAGTTTGCAGACTTCTGGCTGGCCGACCAGCTTAACTCTCTAGGGGTGGTTCTGATGGACCTGGAGTACCTCATCTGTTTCTACAGCTTTGAGCTCGACTGGAAGCAACAAGACGGGCTACTGCGCGACAGTAAGCAACGGACACACACACACACACTAACACACTCCAAGCTCAATGGACAATAAGCTTGTTAGTTTGACTATCAATCAGTCAGCTCAACAATCAGGGCTTTTCTCATTTCTGGTGGCTACTTTCATTTCTCTCTTCCTCTCCTTTATCCCCGCCTCCTCTCTCTGTATCTCTCTCTTTCTCACTCTCAGTCATCACAACACGCAGCCTTATCCAAGCATACAAATCTCAGTCAAAACAAGCCCACACTAAACATACCCTCAAGACTTTTGTCCAAACAAAGTGAACTCGAGTCCAAACAAACAAAACCAAGTCCACAGACGGCTCACTCCAAACACTATCCAGTCCAAATAAACATACACACCACCACCTAGCCTTGTTCAAGCACATTTTATCCCGTTGATGTTATTATTTGCATGGGTGTTAAGTGTTGGAGTCAACTCCATCTAAAACTCATGAGTATATTAAATTCCTGTAAATAAATTCTATGTTCTATGTTAAATTCTAGCTCACAGATTACTGCACCTGTACATAGCCCACCTATAATTTAGCCCAAACAACTACCTCTTTCCCTACTGCATTTTATTTATTTATTTATTTTGCTCCTTTGCACCCCATTATTTTTATTTCTACTTTGCACATTCCCCCACTGCAAATCTACCATTCCAGTGTTTTACTTGCTATATTGTTTTTACTTTGCCACCATGGCCTTTTTGCCTTTACCTCCCTTATCTCACCTCATTTGCTCACATCGTATATAGACTTGTTTATACTGTATTATTGACTGTATGTTTGTTTTACTCCATGTGTAACTCTGTGTCGTTGTATGTGTCGAACTGCTTTGCTTTATCTTGGCCAGGTCGCAATTGTAAATGAGAACTTGTTCTCAACTTGCCTACCTGGTTAAATAAAGGTAAAATAAAATAAAATGTCCGATCCAACAGACAGGAATTTAAATGGAATGTAATTTGGCAGATTTTATTGGTTGACTGATAATGTGCTTTGTGATAGGTGCTGGTGTTTGTCACTCCTACTCGTATAACTGAATTGTATTGGTTAATTCCTAATCGATGTGTATTCTGAAAGGTGGAGGCGTGTGTCACTCGTACTCGTATGGCGTGCGGGCAGTGATCCAGTGTCTGCCGGCCTGGTTCCGCTTTGTGCAGTGCCTGCGGCGTTACCGCGACTCCAAACGGGCCTTCCCACACTTGGTCAACGCAGGGAAATACTCCACCACCTTCTTCGTGGTCACCTTTGCTGCCCTCTACAGCACCCACAAAGGTATGGAGAGAATGTTTATAGTCATCTTAGACTGGGATCTAAATGACATATCGTAAGTACAGAACTGTTTTGGGCCACTACGCCGGTTGACATGCATATACCAGTGATTCTCATAAGAGGAGAGAGGATCCACAAACAATGGAACAACAAACAAGGAGAGATTAGTACAGTAATGCTATTTGCAATATAACGTTTGTAGTTTCTACGTATGCACTACGTACCAAATGCTTGAATCATTGATTGAGCGGTTGCTTTGTTGATTGATCAGTGATTTGAGTGATTGAATATGACCCTTGACCCCTATGCCTCTCCCCTCCTAGCTGAGCGTCATGATGACACCCAGATCTTCTTCTACCTGCTGATTGGCTGTTCATTAGTCAGTTCCTGTTACACCCTGGTGTGGGACCTGAAGATGGACTGGGGCCTGTTTGACCGCAATGCAGGAGATAACACCATACTCAGAGAGGAGATCGTCTACCCACAGAAAGTTAGTGTGCACCTCTTGGTCATAACGACCAAAATGACAAATATAAGTTGGGTAGAGGTAATCGTCCAAATACAGAAATACACACACACACACAGTTCGGGAAAAACATATGCCTCAAAGAGGAACAGAGAGGATGTAGGGCTGGTCGATATGTAACTCATTTGAATGTATGTTTCTGTGCAATATTCCAAATGCCTGTATCGCAAGAATCAAGCTTTTTTTTGTTCTCATGAGCATTTATGTCCGATTGTTCTCATATTGTCTTTTTGGTCTCGTCTCCTTCGTTCCTTCTCTGCTCTGAGCACCTTTCCATTTACACCAACAATCAGAGTATAATGACCAGATGCTCATGTCTCCGCCCTAACAATGGGAGTTGTCCCAAAGACGCAAAGGTAGTCAACAAGCTTAGGCCCGAAATAAGCCCATAGAAACGCATTGGGCTAATTTGTGAAACCTCTCGCTTTCGCCTGTTCCTCTGTTTACACTCACACACAAAGCCCCTGACACTCGCACAATAAAGATGAGAGATCACGTCTTCCTCTCTGACAAGCGGTTTCAACCTGCTATTTGTATTTGAGGTTTGCTCCAACAGAATGGGTCATATGGACACCAAAACACATTGAGACATTATTTTACTGTAACAGAGGACAAGTTAACCTTTCTAATCATACCCTCAACTGCTCAAAGTTCACACAGAGCAGACAGTACTAAAACAGGAGAATCAATGAACGTTGATTCTGGACAATTCATTCTCAGTGTCGCGCACGGCATTGCAGTACCGCTAGTAGCAATTTGGCCACAGACTGTTATACTAGTTGTCTAATTAAGCAATAAGGCATGAGGAGGTGTGGTATATGGCCAATATACCATGGCTAAGGGCTGTTCTTAGGCACGCTGCATCGCGGAGTGCCTTGACACAGCCCTTAGCTGTGGTATATTGGCCATATACCACAAACCCCAGAAGTGCCTTTTTGCTATTATAAACTGGTTACCAATGTAATTAGAGCAGTAAAAATACATTTTGTCATACCCGTGGTATACGGTCTGATATACCACTGCTGTCAGCCAGTCAGCATTTAGGGCTCGAACCACCCAGTTTATAATCTGTGTTTTATAAATGTGCAATAAACATAAAACATAATTTATATAAGGAATTGGCAACTCGATCTCATTCTGAGAAAGAAGGTAGGCCACTTGATTTCAACATCTGAACATAGTGGACAGGCTAGCCTGCTGTTCAAACAGTTGGAGAAGGACAGAAGGGTGTGTTCATAACAATTCAACTGTTCTGCCTTGTTAACTAGCAAATAGATCCTTGAAACTGGCTGGCTGGCTACTCACTAGCTCGTGGGCTTGTGCTAGAGAGATTATGAGACCGGTTTTATAATGCCTGCTACAAGAGGTTAGTCATTATTAGTGAATGTGCTTTATACATGGTTCTGGTTAAATTGTAACAAAATATTTTTGTAGACAAACCTGAAAGCCAGATCAGTGATTATTGCAACAACAACAACAAAAAGGTTCAACTATTTTGATCAAATAATTAAATAATTAGTTGGTTTAATGGTTGTGGAAGGCCTAGGTGTAATTTCACAAGCCCTGAATTCATTTAGATTATTGTTGACTGTTTGAAATGCAGTGTATTTGACCTCTTAATTGTACAACAAAGCTTATTTAGAAATGTATGTCGTAAATAGTCCAGAAGTTAGGGAAAAAAATGGAAATGGAGAATGATTTTTAGGCCATAACACCCAGCCATAAGACGATGTCTGCTAATGCAATAAATCGTTCAAATATATTCAGGCCTACTATTTTTCTGTAATGTCAGAAGATATGTGGTTATGTGATGATAATACATGGGTGTGTGTGTTTGTTCAGGCCTACTACTACTGTGCCATACTGGAGGATGTGCTGCTGCGTTTTGCCTGGACAATACCCCTCTCCCTGAGCACCGCCAGTGCACCGTCAGCTGCAGACATTGTGGCTACCATCCTAGCCCCTCTGGAGGTCTTCAGGTGAGATTACATTATCTGAAGATTCACGGGCGATCATTTAACCACTAAATACCTCCCTCAATGGTATTTCATACATGAAATGAATGTGAAACACCTCAACATTTCACTTGATTCTCTTCCGCTCCACTGCAGGCGTTTTGTGTGGAACTTCTTCCGCCTGGAGAACGAGCACCTGAATAACTGTGGCGAGTTCCGTGCCGTGAGGGACATCTCAGTGGCTCCGCTGAACGCTGACGACCAGACGCTGCTGGAGCAGATGATGGACCAGGAGGACGGAGTCCGGAACCGCCTGGGCAAGAAGAACTGGAAACGCTCCTACAGCGTGTCCCTGAGACGGCCACGCCTCGCTTCCCAGTAAGGTTATACAATTGCTCCACACACATATAATGGCATGCATGCATACATACACACAAAGCTACAGCGTGTCCCTGAGACAACCGCGCCTCGCTTCCCAGTATGGTAATAATGTATGGCTGTGTTCCCCTCTACTAAACTTCCTCTCCTCAGGACCAAGACCCGGGACACCAAAGTTCTCATGGAGGACACAGACGATGACACCTGACATCAGGCCAGACCCATTGCATCCATAGCATGGGTTCAGAACCTCTTTAAAGGACCACGTCCCTCCTAGGGGCATACACCCCCTCCTCCCCCATCAATCAGTCCATCAATCATTTGATGACCCGCCCCCTCATCAGTCCATCACAGAGCTGCCTATCTGCGTCAACACACAGAGTACAATGACTTGAATATAGGCGTATACAGAGGATAACAATTGGAGACAAATACAAATATCACACACACACACACACACCTTGGAACAGCTACTTTTAAGCCACTTTGTTTTGTTACGTTCATGGACCATTTAGTGCTGAGTTGGCGTCACCCGTTGTTTTTTATATTTCATGGGGCATAGACAAAACACCAAGACTGTGTAAATGTTGATGTAAATATCAGGAAGAACAAACGGGGAACGGACTGTTGATTTCAAGATGGCTAATCAGAAATGATGTAATCTAAAAAAAGACTGAGAGCGTTGGACTCTGAACAGTGATCAGACACTCCTCTGCAATCAGTCTGGTCCAAGACTTTCTTATGACCTTTTTTGATGAACATGATGATGACGATTACTGTATTGATGTGGCTGTCCTTTCCATGTGTGATAAGTTCTTCCACGAATACCTTGGTTTTTATTTTATTTTGTTTAATTAAATTGTTATTTATGTGAGGGGAAAGATGCCTAAAACATTTGGTAGTGAAATGGGGGAGGTTCTGGTTTGAAATGGCTGCTAAAGTGTCTGCCTAATGTTGCCCAAAAAGAACTGTTCCAAGAACTTGTTGGTAAGGGGGAGAGGAGTTTGTTCTAATGGTTCAGTATGGGTCGGTCTGAATATAAGGCTGATCGGTGCTTCAGGGCATCTCATCCTTTAAAATGACATTATGTTCAAAAACCCTCAGGAGGCTCTGATTGGACAATTCTCTTAAAACAAGCCCACCCCTTCCCGGTCTTCAGAACCTTTTATAGGGAGGGGGCCTCCCATCATTGGGGAACACCCCCCCCCCCCATGTCTATTTCTATGGGCAAAAGCACATTCCATGACAAACTGTTCACACCCCCTTTTGTTGGCGGAGAGGATTTTGCAGTTTATTTCCTGTAATTCTATACATTCTGCCATTGGGTGAAGATTTTTTGGGCCATTTTTAAGCTAATTTCCTGCAGTTTTACATATTTTGCGTGTTCATGTGATATCTGAGTGACTCAAACATTACAACAAAATCAATGGGCTAAAAGACCTAGCTAAAAAAACGTTAGCTGACATAGACTAGTTGATCTGGACATTTCTGACAAGTTATAAATAGCTCTCTGAGGTCTGCAATGACGAGAGGAAAACTGATGATGCACTACCCAATTTCAAAATTGCACCTTGTGCATTCAAGAGTAATTTGAAAGCCAGACAGTTCCCCCCCCGTTATAGCGTAAATGAAAATGTAAGAACTTTCTTAAATGAAATCATATCATTTGACAACCCTGTTTGTAAGCTTTCAAATGATATCACACTCAACCGTTTATTTTTTTCCCCAGCGATGTGGACGTCTCATGGAAGGTTGGGGTATGCAAAATGGGTCAGCTTTGAGCACCTCCATCTCCTGAATGCTTTGACATTCAGGTCCAAAAAGTCACTTTCTGACCACTTCCACCACGGGCAAACATGAATGAAAGGTTTTGTTCAAATCAAAAGGGGTGCAGTCAGAAAGTGATTGAAATCACATGGAACAACCCCTATACCAATATGGTTTAACTGTAGCATTGTCTAGGATGTCTTCTTTTTATTTACTAGTGTGAGCTAACACAGTCTCTCTCAGTAAGCCCTGGTAGGTGTGAGAATGACAGAATGTATGACTATTGCTCTTAGAGCTAGTCAAATATCTGAAACATTCCATTGAGAGCTGGGCTGTGCTTCCAAAGTGTAACGCTTCACTCAAAGCCCATTTTATGCTTGATCTGAAAATGTGGTCAGAGGCTCCGTATGGAGGGTGTGATGCAATTGCAGCGTCTCCGGAGACACGCAGAGGCCAAATTGAGCTCCATACCGCCTCACCGTGAGCCTCCCAAATTTTGTAACAATGCTGAGTGCTCTGTATAGCTACATACACACAAACTCACTTCCTTGACAACTTCCTTTACAACAGCTCTGCGCTGCTCCGTGGAGCGCAAGAAGTATGAACGCCCAGACTTCTGCAGAATCCGTGTCACCGTAGAAGGCTGCACGGCCAATGCAGACGTCAGATTGATCCTGCGGCACCTTTTCCTGATAATGCACAGTAGATAGAAATTCAATCTATAGAAAATATATTTCACTATTAGGGCCCTTACTTTTTCTTGGCCATGTGACAGTTTTTTTCTAGAGAAAATCACATCCTAAGGTGCCACCAGCCACCTGTGATCCCTACGTCTGTTCTAGACATCCTAGTTCTATATGCGATGTTGTGGTGCTTTGCGTCCACTAAGCACCACAGCCCAGGTCTCTTCTGAAAGCCCAGCTCTCTTCTATCAGTAGGGTCAATTTCCACTGACTCTGTTATAATTGGGGCCCAGTGTTTTTCCTGCTCAGGTGTCAGTTTGGAAAACTCCTGGTCCTTGCCATCCCATTAGATCGCAGGGCTGAACACCCAATGCCAGTTAGGAGTCACGTGTATCTGGGGATGTGCAGGGGTTGGCCTCTTCACCTGCCCTTAATATTAGTAGTTGTTGAATTCTGCTGAAAAACAGCATATTTCTCTGTAGCAGAAATCTAAGTCATTCCATCCAGACAGTTTTTTTATTTTTATGTTTTATTCCTAGCCTTGGATGTGTTCTTAGCTCGGACACTTCTCACTTTGGGGGATTTGTTGAATGTATCATTCTGTTAATAACTCCAGCCAATAAATGCAATGTGTATGCGCTCACATAAAGACTCCAAAGAGAAGGGTCTGCATTGGCTCACCTAAGGAGACGTTTCAGCTTTAAGTGTTCTGCTCTGACTGAGTAAGAACCATTTCCCAGAATCCCTCCCTTCCTAAAAGCCACCTGAGGGTTTTAACCCCCACTCTGTATAACCAGGTAGATTTACTAACACTGTAAAGATATAAGCAATCGTATAAGGCGGAATCCTAACTTGATATGCCCAGATAACTCATCTCCCATTGATATCAATGCACGATGTTCAAAGGTTTGAGTTAACCCAAGTATATCTCAGGTTAGGTTTTGGCCCATACTTCTCAAGCTGCATTTCGTAGTTCATAGATCAACTGTAATGGTGATTATGGAAAGCCTGATGGAGCTTAAATGTGGTCTAGGGGGAACTAGTCTTAAATAATGTGGTGAAGGAGAGAACCAAGAAAAGACAACATGGTGATCTATTAGTGTCTCCGTTCCAAGTAACACCTTATTGCTGATATAGTGCACAAGAAGTATCATGCTACATTGGACTATATAGGGAATAGGGTGTCATTTGCGATATACCCAGTCTTTTTATGGTTGAGCTTTCCTGTCGGCCTTGCCCAGCTCAGATGGGATTCTCCACAGAGGTCTATAGACTTGAATGGAGCTGGTGAGCAATAACGGCCATGCGTAATCCCTGTAATAAGTCTTAATAAGTGTTAAGCAATGTTTGTACCCGAGGGAGGAGGGGACCCCAGTGTCTCAGGGCAAACTGTTGATTTTCATTGGGCCTCAGTGCTTTGTAGATCAATGAGTCAATATTTAACTAGATTCCACCTCATCCGATTGTCCAATTTCTGACAAAAATAAATGATTTGCCATAAAAGTGTACCTACTTGTGCACTTTAGCTGCTATATAAGAACCATTATAGGCACCGAATAAGCGAGCGATTCATTTGTTTTTTTCCTGACGAAAACGAGAAAGATGGGGCACAACTAGTAACGAGTCACCCTGTGCGGCCTTGGGTCCCCCGCCCGTTGTTAAGATGGTGATGCCATTCTGTTACATTTTCAGATATTGTGGTCTCTACAGGTCTGAAGACTGCACCTCTCTAGGTCAACCAATGGACCTAGTGGGGGAATAAGCAAATATTTACCCTTTTGTTACATTACCTAATGTAACGTCACACCCCTGAGAGAGTGATATGGAGGGCCCACACACAAAGATATTGTAAATATGCACACACTCTGAAGTGCTTACACACACCCTGCTTACAAGCATACCCTGTACACACACTTACCTTGCTTGGAGTATGATCCAGCTGATCAATGAATGCTAAGATTGGAGTAGCACTGGACCCATTCCCCTGTCGCTTCTCATTGGATCACTGAATCTCTCAGAGCTGTCACTCAAATGGATCCTCCCATGGAAGAAGAGTGGAATCTACTGTAGCAAAAGCCTGGACCAAAACAAAGCTCTTTAGAATGTTTTGTGAAACGTAAACCATGTTTCCCTTATGCCTAGAACGTTATAAAGACTTAATAAAGACCCTGTATGGATTATATGAAACGGACGACCATTACATGTCCCATGTGCCCCGCGAGCGTTGTTTTATGTTTCAGTTTTTGGACATGCTCGCCCTATGTACTGTCATCGTACCCTTGTACTTCTGGTCACTGTAACTACAACCTTAAAGGAGTACTCGTCATGAGTACTCGTCGGCATTCTCTGCTAACTTAGGCGCCTGGATCGTCTCCCTGACCCTGTAATTCTGTTTTTGAGTTTAAAAAAAAAAATCAAACAAAAAAATGACTGGACTCGTAGCTCTTTATTTCCATCCTTCTGTACTTGTTTATTTCCTATTTTATTCATTCTCTTCTGTAATTTCTTTGTCCAGCAGGTGCTGCTGTTTCTATGACCTCGTGAGGACATTCTATAATGTTTGAATGTAGACTTGTGAATATTTTCCTATACATTTTGGTTTCTTTTGCAGAGGGAGGTGTCAATGAAATGTCTTCTTATAGCTACTCAAAGTAGTAGTTTCATGCCCATGCTTGGCAGGCTGAAACCTCCCATGCTTCTCCTATAAATGCAAAATGTATTGTATAGGCCAATGCCAGCCACAGATTTGACACCAAAAAACATGCCCATGCCTATGTGGGATGTCCGCTACAGCAAATGCGGATCAACATGACACAGCCCTCTTGTGTGGAATGCCAAAGGATACAATTATCTGACAGATTGTAGAGACAAAGTAACATTTTACGGGCACTTTTGTAACTGTACACTCTGCCTTTTCATTCTCTGGAAGTATTTAATTCAGTTTGGGGAGTGATCCATGACCAAATAGATCACATACTTTTGTATATATAGTGTGACACCCCTTCAAATTTGTGGATTCGGCTATTTCAGCCGCACCCGTTGATGATTGGTGTATAAAAATCGAGCACACAGCCATGCAATCTCCATAGACAACTATTGGCAGTAGAATGACCTTACTGAAGACCTGTAACTTTCAACGTGGCACCATCATAGGACGCCATCTTTCCAACAAGTCAGTTCGTCAAGAGCTGCAAGTGCTGTTATTGTGAAGTGAAAATGTCTAGGAGCAACAAAGGCTCAGCTGCAAAGTGGTAGGCCACACAGGCTCACAGAACAGGACCGCCGAGTGCTGATGCGCGTAGCACGTAAAAGTAATCTGTCCTCAGTTGCAACACTCACTACCGAGATCCAAACTGCTTATGGAAGCAACGTCAGTACAATAACTTTGTCGGGAGCTTCATGAAATGGGTTTCCATGGCCAAGCAGCCACACACAAGCCTAAAATCAGCATATGCAATGCCAAGCATTGGCTGGAGTGGTGTAAAGCTCACTGCCATTGGACTCTGGAGCAGTGGAAACACGTTCTCTGGAGTGATGAATCACACTTCACCATCTGGGTTTGGCAGATGCCAGGAGAACGCTACCTGCCCCAATGCATAGTGCCAACTGTAAAGTTTGGTGGAGGAGGAATAATATTCTGGGGCTGTTTTTTATGGTTCTGGCTAGGCCCCTTAGTTCCAGTGAAGTGAAATCTTAATGCTACAGCACAATGACATTCTAGACGATTCTGTGCTTCCAACTTTGTGGCAACAATTTGGGGAAGGCCCTTTCCTGTTTCAGCGTAACAATGCCCCCCGCGCACAAAGCGGGGTTCATCCAGAAATAGTTTGTTGATATCGGTGTGGAATAACTTAACTGGCCTGCACAGAGCCCTGACCTCAACCCCATTGAACACCTTTGAGATGAATTGGAACAACGACTGTGAGCCAGGCCTAATCGCCCAACATCAGTGGCTGAATGGAAGCAAGTCCCCGCAGCAATGTTCCAACGTCTAGTGGAAAGCCTTTCCAGAAGAGTGGAGGCTTATAGCAGCAAAGGGGGGACCAGCTCCATATTAATGCCCATGATTTTGGAATGAGATGGTTGACGAGCAGTTGTCCACATACTTTTGTATTGTGTATGATAAACTGGGTGGTTCGGGTTCTGAATTCTGATCAGACCATATACCACGGGAATGACTAAACATTTATTTAATGTTGGTAACCAGTTCCATAAGACTGGGTTTGTGGTAAATGGCCAATATAAAACGGCTAACTGCTGTATCCAGGGCCTCTGTGTTGCATCGTGACTTAGAACAGCTTTTAACAGTGGTATAAATGGCAATATACCACACCCCCTCCGAGTTATTAAGTGTTTGAATTGTAGCATAACAGAACAATTTATTTAGATGAATAACAGCTCGTTGGCCTATTCCACAAGTCACTGCACACGTTTTCCACTGTCTTGCCTTGTTGCAACGTATCATGGCAGTAGAGATTAGGTCGAGAAGTACTTGAAAACAAAGGTTCACCCCTCACCACCAATAGGCTGTACATTTGCCTTGATTTCATTAGGTCGAGAAGTACTTGAAAACAAAAGTTCACCCCTCACCACCAATAGGCTGTACAGTTGCCTTGATTTCATCATCTTTGTTGACACGTGCTTCGATTATTTGCTTAGTTGCACAGCGGTGAGTAGGGCCTAGCATAGGTGAGCCCCATGCGGGTTAAAGAGCAGAAATGATTTCAGTTGCATTCTGACTGCATGAACGGAAGTTTCTCCATTCTCCTTGACATAGTTTGTGTGTGTGGTGGGCGGGAAATGTCATACATTTCCGACATGTCTGTAAAGGAGAATTATTACGAAGGAGACCTAAATAGTTTACCCGACGACTCCAATGTTGTCCAACGTTATTTATTACAACTGAGACAGAGGGCACAGAAAGACGTCATCGACCCGCAGGACAGGTTGAATTGGTCGGACAGTTTTTTAATAAAGTTTCTGAGAGCGAGAGACTTTGATGTTGAGCTGTCACTGAAGGTTGGTATCCGCGGTGGGTTAACTATTGTAAAATGAAACTATTTAGGACATGTTTTCAATGTATTTAGCGGTTGTTTAGAACTTGGAATCAAAACTGTCAGTGAAGGAGAGTTGGGTCGATGCCCCCAAGAACAATGTCCAATTGCCTACACAAAAAACAGTTTGGTAAATGTGAGGTATGTGGACGATGGTCACACTTAGTTTGTTTGCCTATGAAGGGAAATAAGTGACCGCAGTTAACACTTTTTAAGTTAACGTTATTTAATGAAATGTTTTTAGAAAAGAGGCGTTTTTCCCAAGTACTGGGGTAACTGCCAGGACGATCAATGGGAGCATGATGCACCTGAGCTCAATTTCGAGTCTCATAGCAAAGGGTCTGAATAGTTATTTTTATTATATTTGCAAACATTTCTAAAAAACCTTATGGGGTATTGTGTGTAGATTGCTGAGGATTTTTTATGTTTATTTAATCAATTGTAGAATAAGTCTATAACGTAACAATATGTGGAAAAAGTCAAGGGGTCTGAATACTTATATATCTATATATATATATATATATATATATAATTTTTAAAATTCTAAATGACAAAATATTATATTAACTTACCTTGACTTAAAAAAATGTAGATGAGACGGATATTTTTTATTCTTTATTTTGATTGCAATCTCTCAGAAAAAGTTAAAGGTGTAGATCGTTCTCCATCCTCCCGTTTCAGAATATAATTTTCATTGTCCTGCTTGGTTCAATAGCTTGACATGATTTGACAGGCTGACCGCTGACTATTTTTCTGTTGCAATCTAAAATATGTTTTCTTTCCCATCTTTCTTTCTCTCGCTTCCTCTCTCCCTCCATCCTTATAGCTACTAATTAATTACCAGCGTTGGAGGAGAGAGTGCCCAGAGATCAATGCCAACCTGCACCCGTCCTCTGTCCTGGGACTCCTCCAGAATAACTACCATGGAGTGCTGAGGGACCGGGACCTCAGTGGCAGCAGAGTGCTCATCTATAGGATAGGTTAGTCCTCATCTATATGGTGTGGTCTCGGTGTCAGGCAAGGCAAATGGCACCACTGCATAAAACCACCTAATATAGTATTTAGTACTTGTAGTATTTTATTAGGAACTCCATTAGCTACTGCTAAAGCAGCAGCCACTCATCCTGGGTTCCACACAAACCATAGCATAATAAATAACATTAATAGATAATTACAGCTGAAGGACAGAACTAAATACATTTAAAATAAGAATACACACTTTCATACATTTGCCTTAGCATTCCATGCATCATAACTCATAACCGCAATATTGCAGCCATTCATTTTCTCATGTATTGCAATCCTTTGCTCTACTACTGTTACAATTGCTTTGTTTAAGCAGGTCCAGATATCCTAATATCACAGCATCCTTGAATCCTGATATCCTAATATCACAGCATCCTTGAATCCTGATATCCTAATATCACAGCATCCTTGAATCCTGATATTCTAATCTCACAGCACCAGTTATGTAGAGAATGTCACAACATCAGGAACAATCTGTATCATTGGTTCATAATCATGTGACTTATAGATGCTACTGAACACATGAAAATGCAATAATCCTGTGGAACTTTCACCAAAGTCGTTAACTCCTCCTCATCCCCCCTGGCGTGAACAGAGCCACATATCATTTCGTATGGAGTTGCACATAAGTTCACCCCTTCTGTGTTCCCCTGATGTGAATGCAGCAACCTTAAATTGTATGGAGTTGCAGTCTGCACTTCACTAAATTCCCCTGATGTGAATAAAGCTACCTTAATTCACTAAATTCCCGACATGAATAAAGATACCTTGTCATCTACAGTTACCGCCCACAATGGGGTAACGTAATCTCTTGAATCATATGGAATTGCGCCGAAGTTTCACTCCTGCTATGTTCCCCTAACGTCAACGCAGCAACCTTGAAATGTACTTTGAACGTTATTAATTTTGATACATCGGCCCATGGCACAGGGCTATGTGAGGTGGCATACCTACTGTATTTGGCTTAATATAGTATACTCTATAGTAGGTGTATTCAAATCGTACCTTACGAGATCCAGAGCACTGCTAGTTTTCTGTTCTACCTGATCATTAATTGCACCCATCTGGTGTCAGGTCTAAATCAGTCCCTGAATAGAAGGGAATAATTTATAAAATGCAGTTGAACTGGCTTCGATGTCAAGATTAGAATTATGGTACTCTACAGCAATGGCTCTCCAACCCTGTTCCTGGAGAGCTACCCTCCTCTAGGTTTTTGCTCCAACTCCAGTTGTAACTAACCTTATTCAGTTTATCAACCAGCTAATTGTTAGAATCAAGTGTGCTAGATTAGGGTTGGAGTGAAAACTTACAGGACGGTAGCTCTCCAGGGACAGGGTTGGAGGACCCTGCTCCACTGGGCCATTTGAGAAGTTGTCATTTTGAGATGTCATTTGCAATGTGTTGGCTTGTCTCCTCAGGTCAGTGGAACCCTAAAGATTTCACAGCTTACGAGGTGTTCCGTGTCAGTCTGATCACATCTGAGCTGATCGTCCAGGAGACCGAGACCCAGAGGAATGGACTGAAGGCCATTTTCGACATGCAGGGATGGTGCTTCGCTCATGCCCTACAGATCAACTCCTCCCTGGCAAAGATGATGTCCTCTGTGCTCACGGTAGGCTATTAGTTGAACTTGGTTGTGTTCATTAGGAAACCAATGAAAAATGTTTTTAAAAGTTTTGCTACTGAAAATAAAAATGGTTTCCTATTGAACCATTGCAGGTAGTCCCACCCTGTTTCAGTCTGTTTTCTTTAGTTTGGTGCCTAATGAACAGAACCCAGTACTGTTGTTTTTAAAGGGCCCCTCTGCTATCAGAAATAATCTTAGAATGATCAATACTTTTGAAGGTTAGGTTTAGGTCTGGATCCAGAGTTATCTGTATTGCAGACATCTCATGTTAATCTTACAGAATATAGCTACATACTCGATAGCTATACTGTGAATAAGCCTGTAATAATAATACTGTAATAAGCCTCTGTTTAAATGTGATCTTGTCAGGACTCGTTTCCTCTGAAGGTGCGAGGGATCCATCTGATCAATGAGCCCATATTCTTCAGACCCGTCTTCACCATGATCCGTCCATTCCTGACTGATAAGATCAAACAGCGGGTCAGTCACCATTCGTATGTTCTTGCACTATGACTTTTGCTTCACCTGGATACATATTTTATACATTGTCAACAGGAGTGATGGAGATGATGATAGTGACCTCAGATGTTGTTTAGAGCAGGTGCTTATAACCCATTATGACAATGATGATAATGCTGCCTCTGATGACAATGTTGATCATGACAACAGTGATAGTAATTCATGTCAATTCCCTTCTGTCTTACTCCTAGATCCACATGCACGGCAGTAATTTCAAAGAGACGCTGAGTGGCTTCTTCTCCAAAGACATCCTCCCCCAGGAGTACGGGGGCAGCGGCCCCTCCATGGAGGAGGTGTGTCAGGAGTGGACCTCCCACATTCTGCAGTCTGAGGAACGCCTCACCCAGCTCTCCATCTGCCCTGCAGGAGATGAGGTCACCCCAGACCCAGAGACAGAACCTGACCCTGACAGCTAGTCTGCCTACAGCTCCTGACTACAAATGGACTACACATCCCAGAGTGCATCTCAATGACCAACCACACAACTCATAGCATCCTTCTGAAGTGGATGGGGTGCACATCTTCAGCTCTCGAGGTCCAAGATTATATGCAAGTTTACTACCAGTTTCCTGGTTATTAAGTTTGTCAGTTGATGATGGTAGGACCAAATGCTCAAGAATTGAGTACATTGTGTTTGGAATTAGACCTAGACTACTTTTCTCTATCTCCTGTTTTATGGGTTTTAAAGTATATTAGCAGTATACAGCCAACTGTCTGTTACCATGTGTTATAACTAAGACCAAGGTTAAAGATGTATGTTTTAGCTATTTGTTCAATTTTGTGAATGTCTACTGTATTAGAGACTTGTATTTTTATACTATAATTGGTGTTTTAATTATGAAGATTAAAGGTCAATTCCACCACTTTTCAACCTCAGCACAATGCCAACATGTGAAAACGGCACATTTCTACATTTTGTAGAAAGAAAATATAAAGTTCTAGCCGATTACATCTGAGATCCGCAGTGACGTGGGGAGCATGAAAATACCCTCCCTCTGGCTAGAAATACTTTACAAGTTTTGAAAAACACTTTTTACTCTACCCTGTGATGTCACAAGCTAGGTTTCTATCCAATTTGCAAGACATGTTCATGCAAATGTTATAAAATCTGCATTAAACCAATATGCACATTTTACCACCAAAGGTTTGTTTCCATCAAAACAGACTTGTTGCAGAGAGAAGGCTGTCCGTGATGACGTAGTGCACATAAACACTTTTGCGCTAAAGATCTCATGTATCAGATTAAAAAAAACAAATTCAATGTATTTGCATTGCATTTTCCACTCTATGCATGGTTTTGTTTTGTCACACAAACTTGTGATGAATGCCAAACTTGTCCAATCTAAAAAATAAAAAAAACACCTCCCAACCCATGCGACCCCAAACTGTTCACACCCCTCTTGTTGGTGGAGAGAAATGTTTTAAAGCTAATTTCTTGCACTTGTACACATTTCTTCCATGTCTTGTGTGTGTATATATGATACCACTACAAGGGGTCGAAGCCCGACAGAGGAAACAAAATATACTGTATATATACACAGTACCAGTCAACACACCTACTCATTACAGGGTTTTTCTTTATTTTGACTATTTTCTACATTGTAGAATAATAGTGAATACATCAAAACTGAAATACACATGGAATCACTGAGTACCAAAAAAGTATTACACAAATCAAAATATATTTTATATTCTTCAAAGTAGCCACCCTTTGCCTTGATGACAGCTTTGCACACTCTTGGCATTCTCTCAACCAGCTTCATGATTTAAATTAACAGGTGTGCCTTGTTAAACTGTAATTTGTGGAATTCCTTTCCTTCTTAATGCGTTTGTGCCAATCAGTTGTTTTGTGACAAGGTAGGGGTGGAATACAGAAGATAGCCCTATTTGCTAAAATACCAAGTCTATATTATGGTGGCAAGAACAGCTCAAATAAGCAAAGAGAAACGACAGTCCAGCATTACTTTAAGACATGAAGGTCAGTCAATCTGGAACATTTCAAGAACATCGAGCGCTATGATGAAACTGGCTCTCATGAGGACCACCACAGGAAAGGAAGACCCAGAGTTACCTCTGCTGCAGAGGATAAGTTCATTAGAGTTAACAGCCTCAGATTGCAGCCCAAATAAATGCTTCACAGAGTTCAAGTAACAGACACATCTCAACATCAACTGTTCAGAGGAGACTGTGTGAGTCAGGCCTTCGTGGTCAAATTGCTGCAAAGAAACCACTACTAAAGGACACCAATAAGAAAAGACTTGCTTGGGCCAAGAATCACGAGCAGTGGACCTTGGACCGGTGGAAATCTGTCCTTTGGTCTGATGAATCCAAATTGGAGATGTTTGGTTCCAACCGCAGTGTCTTTGTGAGACGCAGAGTAGGTGAACGGATGATCTCTGCATGTGTGGTTCCCACACTGAAGCATGGAGGAGGAGTTGTGGGGGTGCTTTGCTGGTGACACGGTTAGTGATTTATTTAGAATTCAACGCACACTTAACCAGCATGGCTACCACAGCATTCTACAGCAATATGCCATGGGCCAAAATACCAGCAACAGTGTGTGAAAACTTTGTGAAGACTTACAGAAAACGTTTGACCTCTGTCATTGCCAACAAAGGTTATTTAACAAATTATTGAGATACACTTTTGTTATTGACCAAATACTTATTTTCCACCATAATTTGCAAATCACAATTTATTTTACTGACACATAAAGATCCCACCACATTTCTTGCTTCCATCATAGCTGTTGTGATTTTTTTCACCGGTATGACTTTACTCGAACAAAAATTGGATGGAAACGTGGTTACACCCTTACAAAGAAGTCCTACAGGAATCCTGCACCAAATATATATTCTGCAGGATTCATGCAGAATTTTTTTGTAAGGGAAGTCCTGCAGGATATCCCACAGGATTTTTGGGGCAACTTTCCTGTAAGACAATTCCTGTATGTAGGAATTATGCAGGTATCCCTTCACAAAAACAATCCAGCAGGAATCCTGCAGAATATACAGTGGATTCAGAAAGTGTTCAGACTAGAGGTCGACCGATTAATCGGAATGGGCGATTAATTAGGGCCGATTTCAAGTTTTCATAACAATCAGAAATCTGTATTTTTTTGGTGCCAATTTTCTTTTACACCTTTATTTAACTAGGCAAGAACACGTTCTTATTTTCAATGACGGCCTAGGAACGGTGGGTTAACTGCCTCATTCAGGGGCAGAACGACAGATTTTTACCTTGTCAGCTCGGGGTATCCAATCTTGCAACCTTACAGTTAACCAGTCCAACGCTCTAACCACCTGATTACATTGCACTCCATGAGGAGCCTGCCTGTTACGCGAATGCAGTAAGCCAAGGTAAGTTTCTAGCTAGCATTAAACTTATCTTATAAAAAAACAATCAATCAACGACTGTCGTTGCTCCAATGTGTACTTAACCATAAACATCAATGCCTTTCTTAAAATCAATACACAAGTTTATATTTTTAAACCTGCATATTTAGCTAAAGGAAATCCAGGTTAGCAGGCAATATTAACCAGGTGAAATTGTGTCACATCTTGCCTTCATTGCACGCAGAGTCAGTGTATATGCAACATTTTGGGCCGCCTAATTTGCCACCCGTTAGATAAATTACGGAACGGAATAAACTTTTTGTTTTCGAGGTTATAGTTTCCGGATTTGACCTAAGGCTCGTATTTCTGTGTGTTTATTATGATTTGATATTTGATAGAGCAGTCTGAGTGGTGGTAGGCAGCAGCAGGCTCGTAATAGTCAAAGGTATGTGGTTTAGAGAGAAATAGTTGACGCGTTATAATTCCTGTAATAACTTGCGGCTGAACTTGAAAGGGGTTCCTTCGTTATTTTACCATTAATGTCTTCCACAGAGAATGTCTTGATCTACTTCAAATAAGGTCTGTGTTTCGTGCGGGCTTAAACCGCCTCAGCGTTTTGATACCCGTGTAAATCTCACTAGGATAAGGTAACGTTTGTCAACATATTTTCATAAATCCACTCTACAAAAAATTATCTTTGCTTATATTTAGCCAATATTGATCAGTTACCTTGTCCTATGGATATCTACACCGTTATAAAATTGGCAAAGGGGGTGTAAACCTACACGAAACACAGACCTTATTTTAAGTGAATCTAAAAATATCCTATGGAATAAATGAATGAAGGAACCGCTTTGCAGATTCTTACCATGCCCATTATTAAAATAGGATTTCCTGCAAACTCCCAAAAAATGTTAGTAGCATAATAACATAACATAAGCCATTGGAAAATGTGTAGAAATGCAGGAAACTGCAGTTTCTCTCTCAGAACTCAAATGGCCAACTAGAAAAAGCTCACACCAAGTTTATTCACCCACTGGGTCATACAACTGCAAAGACAAGGTACGATTACACAAGCACATACATTCATAACCTTCTAATAGGCGGTGTCAACTCCTTACACATCTAGACAGCAAATACATCTCTGTTTCTAGGCAGGAACTTAAATGGTTCCTCTCACTGGTGTAGTCATAGCCCTGCCTGATACTAGAACCTTCGTGGGCATGGAAGTGTATGTGTGAGATAGGACTGTAGTAGGAGAGTAGTTGTGATGGGCCTCTAACCCCCTTTAATACAGCAAAATGCATCTAAAACCATGCCATTGGCCACGCCTACTGCCATCGTAGGGGAAACACTATTCTGAATATCTTGGTAAACTATTTTAAACTCCTTTTCAATGCCCTCTTACCTATTCTGCCCATTCATGTCATCTAGCCTATAGGCCTAGTTGAAATTGAAGGCCTACCTCTCCCAAGAACCCACGCCAGTCCCAAGACGGACGAAAAGGAGATAGCCACAGGTCAACAACAAGAAAGGTAGCTACTGTATGATTCTTCAGACATTCATAACGAATCGATTGTACCTATATGGACTTAAAACAGTCTATATCAAAACTGTCTTCTGATAATGACAATTGGTTGGATTTTGTCTGAGGTATCCTTAATCATCTCATCATCTACCCTCCTTAGATTGGAAGAGGAAAACGAATTACAAGCCATGGCTACAAGTAAGTATTCCACTCAGAGAAACAGCACAGCAGTACTATACACTCACTCCTTTCTGAAGTGTTACTGACAGTTGCCACAGTCACTCTTCCACACAGGACAGCTCGTCCAAGAGCGACGTCGATCGACCAAAGACCGCCACTCTGGTAAAACAACATAGCCATTGAAAAAAGATACACAACCACCAAGATAGCTCTCAGTAATTTATTGGACAGCCAGGTTTATGAAGTATTTTTATTTTTTTTGTTGAATTTTACCCCTTTTTCTCCCCAATTTCGTGGTATCCAATTGTTGTAGTAGCTACTATCTTGTCTCAATGCTACAACTCCCGAACGGGCTCGGGAGAGACGAAGGCTGAATGTCATGCGTCCGTTCATACACAACCCAACCAGCCGTACTGCTTCTTAACACAGCGCGCATCCAACCCGGAAGCCAGCCGCACCAATGTGTCGGAGGCTACACCGTGCACCTGGCAACCTTGGCTAGAGCGCACTGCGCCCGGCCCGCCACAGGAGTCGCTGGTGCGCGATGAGACAAGGAGATCCCTACCGACCAATCCCTCCCTAACCCAGACGGCGCTAGGCCAATTGTGCGGACCTCCCGGTCGCGGCCGGTTACGACAGAGCCTGGGCGCGAACCCAGGGACTCTGATGGCACAGCTGGCGCTGCAGTACAGCACCCTTAACCACTGCGCCACCTGTTTATGAAGTATTTTGACTGTAATGACACTTTTGAAATGCAGTATATTTGTCCAACATGCCAGTATTTCTTTGGCAGTGAAGTGCCAGATCATTGCACATCATGTGCTTGCCTCCCTGGGGATATGCCATCTCTTGTCAAGAGTGGATCAGTGTTTATGAAATTGTCAGTCAAAAAACAACTAGAGGAAAAGTTATCAGATCCCAAATTCTGTAACGCATTAGAATATAAGTATTCTTGGTCCAAGAGCAGCCCAGATAGTACAGATTACATTTATGATGGTGCACTATACAAGTCAATATATGCCCTTAATGGCACTGATTTAATGAACCTTTCACTCTCATGGAATGAGGAAGGCGTTCCAATATTCAAGTCCTCTCCCTTTCACATCTGGCCCCTAAAAGTCATAGTTAATTAAGTTCCCCCAAACCTAAGAGCAAAGCACATCATTCTTGTGGGGCTGTGGTTTGGGCTACTGGTGCTATCACAAAGGAGAAGTGGTAAACAAGGGTAATGGGTTCACTAGAGTGTATCTGCCTGTGGTGGAAAAAGTACCCAATTGTCATACTTGAGTAAAAGCAGAGATACCTTAATAGAAAATGACTCAAGTAAAAGTCATCCAGTAAAATACTGCTTGTATGTAAATGAAGTCATCGACTCGGCCTGTCCTTAAACATTCGTATGCCCATATCCTAATACTTCACACCAAAGATTTTAAGGCACAGATCAATAGCCAAGATACTCAGCTTTCCGCAGACACCATGCTTTTGCAGATAGATGCTTCTGTTCTCATACCAGACTACATTAAATGTTTAAAAAATCAAGTAGGGTCCCCAAATATTGGGACTTTACATTTAGGAGGTACTTTACACCACTGGTATCTGCTTGAGAGTGAGCCAGAACCACGCACAGACACTAAACACCTCAGAGAGGTTGCCTTGGTGATAGTCAGGGAACATCATACATGGTGTTAAGGGCCCATCTCCTTTAATGTTTCTTACTGTTTTCAACATGATTGCAGGGTTTGCTTTTGATTACAAGCATGGCATCTTATATGGCATATGTTGGTTTGTGGTTTGAGTCCAAATATCACCCTGAGTCCAAATATCACCCTGAGTCCTGGTACATTGGTAGGGAAATAGAGTGCATAAACAAAAGATTGCTTGCCACAAAACCACCTGTAAATGTGACAAGACCACCATGCGCAATTCATTTGCTAAAATATTGGAAAGCCACAGAGTTCTGACACTTCCTGCTACAGCTATTTTTAGGTCTCTCCAGAGATGTTCGATCTGGTTCAAGTCCGGTCTCTGGCTGGGCCACTCAAGTATATTCAGAGAATTGTCCGGAAGCCACTCCTGCATTGTCTTGGCCGTGTGCTTAGGGTTGTTGTCCTGTTGGAATGTGAACCTTCGCCCCAGTCGGAGGTCCTGAGCGCTCTGGAGCAGGTTTTCATCAAGAATCTCTGTAGTTTGCTCCTTTTATCTTTCCCTCGATCCTGACGAGTCTCCCAGTCCCTGACGCTGAAAAACATCCCCACAGCATGATGCTGCCACCACCGTGCTTGACTGTAGGGATGGTGTCAGGTTTCCTCAAGATGTGATGCTTGGCATTCAGGCCAAAGTGTTCAATCTTGGTTTCATCAGACCAGAGAATCTTGTTTCTCATGGTCTGAGAGTCCTTAGGTGCCTTTTGGCAAACTCCAAGCGGGCTGTCATGTGCCTTCTACTGAGGAGTGGCTTCCATCTGACAACTCTAACATAAAGGCCTGATTGGTGGAGTGCTGCAGAGATGGTTGTCCTTCTAGAAGGTTCTCCAATCTCCACAGAGGAACTCTGGAGCTCGGTCAGAGTGACCATCGGGTTCTTGGTCACCTCCCTGACCAAGGCACTTCTCCCCCAATTGCTCATGTAACGGATGTGAAACAGCTAGCTAGTTAGCGGTGGTGCGCGCTAAATAGCGTTTCAATCGGTGACGTCACTTGCTCTGAGACCTTGAAGTAGTGGTTCCCCTTGCTCTGCAAGGGCCGCAGCTTTTGTGGAGCGATGGGTAACGATGTTTCGTGGGTGACTGTTGTTGATGTGTGCAGAGGGTCCCTGGTTCGCACTCGGGTATGGGCGAGGGGACGGTCTAAAGTTATACTGTTACACTCAGTTTGGCCGGGTGGCCAGCTCTAGAAAGAGTCTTGGTGGTTCCAAACTTCTTCCATTTAAGAATTATGGAGGCCACTGTGTTCTTGGGCACCTTCAATGCTGCAGAATTGTTTTGGTACCCTTCCCCAGATCTGTGTCTCGACACAATCCTGTCTCAGAGCTCTACAGACAATTCCTTCGACCTCATGGCTTGGTTTTTGCTCTGACATGCACTGTCAACTGTGGGACCTTATATAGACAGGTGTGTGCCTTTCCAAATCATGTTCAATCAATTGAACGTACCACAGGTAGAGTCCAATCAAGTTGTAGAAACATCTCAAAGATGATTAATGGAAACAGGATGCACCTGAGTTCAATTTCGAGTCTCATACCAAAGGGTTTGAATACTTATGTAAATAAGGTATTTCTGTTTTCATTTTTTATACATTTGCAAAAATAGCTAATAACCCGTTTTCGCTTTGTCATTATGGGGTATTGTAGATTGATGAGGAACGTTTTTTACTGAATCCATTTTAGTGCGCCTCCACAGTCCAGTGCATCCTGTGTCTCCTCTCCGCACTCGCCCTGAGGTGCGTGTCATCAGCCTGGTGCCACCTGTACCGGTCCCACACATCAGGCCTCCAGTGCGCTCCACAGTTTAGGCAGCCCTTTTTCCCATTTTCTTGTGTGGGATCTTGTCTACATTTAGTTGTCTGAGTGCACAACAGTATCATCACGTTTCGTTTGGTTGTTTGTTGTTCAGTGAGTTTCGGTTTATTAAAATAATGTGGAACTCTACTCACGCTGCGCCTTGGTCTCATCATTACAACGAGCGTGACAGTGATTACAGCTGTGAGTCTTTCCGGTCTCAGCTTTCCACACTTGGATTGTACAACACTTGCCCATTATTTTTTATTCTTCAAGTTCTATCAAATTGGTTGTTGAGAATGGTTAGGTCTTGCCATAGATTTTCAAGTAAATTTAAGTAACTCGGCCACTCAGGAACATTCACTGTCTTCTTGGTAAGCAAATCCAGTGTTTAGTTGGCCTTGTGTTTTAGGTTATTGTCCTGCTGAAAGGTGAATTCATCTCCCAGTGTTGGTGGAAGCAGAATGAACCAGGTTTTCCTCTAGCATTTTTGCCTGTGCTTAGCTCCATTACGTTTATTTTTTATCCTGAAAAACTCCCCAGGATACCCACAACATGATGCAGCCACCACTGTGCTTGAAAATATGGAGAGTGGTACTCAGTAATGTGTTGTATTGGATTTGCCCCAAACACAACATTTTGTCCTGAATATGAAGTGTTAATGGCTTTGCCACATTTTTTCCATTATTACTTTAGTGCCTTGTTGCAGACAGGATGCATGTTTTGGAATATTTTATATTCTCTACAGGCTCCCTCCTTTTCACTCTGTCAATTAGGTTAGTATTGTGGATTAACTACAATGTTGTTGATCCCTCAGTTTTCTTCTAGCACAGCCATTAAACTTTAACTGTTTTAAAGTCACCATTGGCCTCATGGTGAAATCCCTGAGTGGTTTCCTTCCTCTCCGGCAACCGAGTTAGGAAGGACGCCTTTATCTTTGTAGTGACTGGGTGTATTGATACACCATCCAAAGTGTAATGAATTACTTCACCATGCTCAAAGGGATATTCAATGTCCACCAATAGGTGGCCTTCTTTGCAAAGCATTGGAAAACCTCCCAGGTCTTTGTGGTTGAATCTGTTTGAAATCCACTGCTTGACTGGGGACCGTACAGATAATTGTATGTGAGGGGTACAGAGATGCAACTTATCATGTGACTTGTTAAGCACATTTTTACTACTGAAATCAATTAGGCTTGCCATAACAAAGGGGTTGAATACTTGCCGACTCAAGACATTTCAGCTTTTCATTTTTGTAAACATTTCCATAAACCTAATTCTACTTTTACGTTATGGGGTATTGTGTGTAGGACAGTGACAAAACAAATCTATTTTTAATCAATTTAAAGTGTTGCCTGTAACACAACAATGTGGGAAAAGTCTAAGGGTTTCTGGAGGCACTGTACAGTATGTAGACACTGGGTTGGTGCTGGAGATAATAAGAGGATGAAAAGTGGTAGAATTGCCTGATCATCCTTTGTCCAGTGTTAAAAACTCAGAGGACATTGATTAAGTTCTTTGCTGTTTCGTCTCTCTCATACAGGGTTATGAAAGAGAGTCGAAACTTGTCCCCAGAAACTTTCACATTGTAGCATCTCTCTCAAATTAGAAAATAAGTGCAAAATAGAACTGTGTATGTTACAGAAGCTCTAGTCCATTCCCTGTCTTTATATGAAATGGTCCAAAGGTCGACAATCTGTCCAGGTGGACAGTGTGCAGGGTGTTGAGCTTGGTTGGGTTCTCTCACAACAGTGTTTTGAGCCCGGCTGGACGCTTTCCCAGTCTGTTGTGTTGTGTTTGTCTGGGTACTCTCCTCTTCTTAACCTTCGGCCCTTTTCTAACTGGCCAGTAAACACTGGACGGTCAACATGTACATTTTGGCCTCACCTGTAGTGCATAAGTCCTATGTCAATGTTTGAGGAGATTCTATCACTTTTGGACCATGGATTCATTTAATCATTTGTTTTATTTGAGTCCGTTTGTTTGGAGTTTGGGAGCAAGATAAGAGCAAAATTATTTTTGATGACTTTCCATGGTGTGTCAATAATGAAAAAAAAAAGCGTATGCTCCTTCAAATATAGATTTCTAAACCATGGTAGGTACAGTGGGGCAAAAAAGTATTTAGTCGGCCACCAATTGTGCAAGTTCTCCCACTTAAAAAGACGAGAGAGGCCTGTAATTTTCATCATAGGTACACTTCAACTATGACAGACAAAATGAGAAAAAAAATCATGAAAATCACATGATTTTTAATGAATTTATTTGCAATTTATGGTGGAAAATAAGTATTTGGTCAATAACAAAAGTTTGTCTCAATACTTTGTTATATACCCTTTGTTGGCAATGACAGAGGTCAAACGTTTTCTGTAAGTCTTCACAAGGTTTTCACACACTGTTGCTGGTACTTTGGCCCATTCCTCCATGCAGATCTCCTCTAGAGCAGTGATGTTTTGGGGCTGTTGCTGGGCAACACGGACTTTCAACTCCTTCCAAAGATTTTCTATGGGGTTGAGATCTGGAGACTGGCTAGGCCACTCCAGGACCTTGAAATGCTTCTTACGAAGCCGCTCTTTCGTTGCCCGGGCGGTGTGTTTGGGATCATTGTCATGCTGAAAGACCCAGCCACGTTTCATCTTCAATGCCCTTGCTGATGGAAGGAGGTTTTCACTCAAAATCTCACGATACATGGCCCCATTCATTCTTTCCTTTACACGGATCAGTCGTCCTGGTCCCTTTGCAGAAAAACAGCCCCAAAGCATGATGTTTCCACCCCCATGCTTCACAGTAGGTATGGTGTTCTTTGGATGCAACTCAGCATTCTTTGTCCTCCAAACACGGCGAGTTGAGTTTTTACCAAAAAGTTATATTTTGGTTTCATCTGACCATATGACATTCTCCCAATCTTCTTCTGGGTCATCCAAATGCTCTCTAGTAAACTTCAGACGGGCCTGGACATGTACTGGCTTAAGCAGGGGGACACGTCTGGCACTGCAGGATTTGAGTCCCTGGCGGCGTAGTGTGTTACTGATGGTAGGCTTTGTTACTTTGGTCCCAGCTCTCTGCAGGTCATTCACTAGGTCCCCCCGTGTGGTTTTGGGATTTTTGCTCACCGTTCTTGTGATCATTTTGACCCCACGGGGTGAGATCTTGCGAGGAGCCCCAGATCGAGGGAGATTATCAGTGGTCTTGTATGTCTTCCATTTCCTAATAATTGCTCCCACAGTTGATTTCTTCAAACCAAGCTGCTTACCTATTGCAGATTCAGTCTTCCCAGCCTGGTGCAGGTCTACAATTTTGTTTCTGGTGTCCTTTGAAAGCTCTTTGGTCTTGGCCATAATGGAGTTTTGAGTGTAACTGTTTGAGGTTGTGGACAGGTGTATTTTATACTGATAACAAGTTCAAACAGGTGCCATTAATACAGGTAACGAGTGGAGGACAGAGGAGCCTCCTAAAGAAGAAGTTACAGGTCTGTGAGAGCCAGAAATCTTGCTTGTTTGTAGGTGACCAAATACTTATTTTCCACCATAATTTGCAAATAAAATCATACAATGGGATTTTTTTCAAATCTCCAATTTGGACTCCAGACCAAAGGACACATTTCTCCAGGTCTAATGTCCATTACTTGTATGTGTACATACATACATACATACATACATACAATACACTGCTCAAAAAAATAAAGGGAACACTTAAACAACACAATGTAACTCCAAGTCAATCACACTTCTGTGAAATCAAACTGTCCACTTAGGAAGCAACACTGATTGACAATACATTTCACATGCTGTTGTGCCAATGGAATAGACAACAGGTCGAAATTATAGGCAATTAGCAAGACACCCCCAATAAAGGAGTGGTTCTGCAGGTGGTGACCACAGACCACTTCTCAGTTCCTATGCTTCCTGGCTGATGTTTTGGTCACTTTTGAATACAGGTAACGAGTGGAGGACAGAGGAGCCTCTTAAAGAAGAAGTTACAGGTCTTTGAGAGCCAGAAATCTTGCTTGTTTGTAGGTGACCAAATACTTATTTTCCACCATAATTTGCAAATAAATTCATTAAAAATACAATGTGATTTTCAGGTTTTTTTCTCCTAATTTTGTCTGTCATGGTTGAAGTGTACCTATGATGAAAATGACAGGCCTCTCTCATCTTTTTAAGTGGGAGAACTTGCACAATTGGTGGCTGACTAAATACCTTTTTGCCCCACTGTGTGTGTGTGTGTGTGTGATATATATATATATAATCAGTAATTCAAAGGAACTTTGTGTCATTCTGTGGTTCCTGATACAGTCATCTGGGAAGACGGCGTGGGTGTCGATGAAAGCAGCCCTCCGCACCTCTTTTGATTCAGAGCGGTTGGGTTAAATGCGGAAGACACATTCAGTAGAATGCATTCAGTTGCACAACTGACTAGATATCCCCTTTTCCTTCCTTCCTCATATGGCAAAGTTTTATTGTACCTACTATTATTAGTACTGTAATTAGACAAGTTATCCACTAATTTGAAAGTTTACTAAACCCCTGCAATTTGACTGTATCAAGTGAATATTTTATTTTAAGAAACTACAAAATAATATTATTACCCTCATTTGTAATTTTTCTTGTTCTTACCAATGATATTTTAACTTCCAGGTTTTCTGAATTTCAGTCTATGCCCTATGCTCCAATAAATAGAAATCCATAGGGGTAGGGGAAAAAAGCAACAGGAGTCTATCAACCATATATTCAACAAGTTATGAAGTGTTACCCTTTTTTTTCTCCAATGGAATTACTCTTCCTTCCAAGGTGAAAGAATGTGGATATGGAATAACTTTTACAGTGGAATAGACTCTAGTGTCCACAGATATGTGGTTGTGTGACTGTTCAATTATGTTTTCCATGAAATGTCATAAAATGACGCGGCTAAAAAGCATAAAGCACAAAAGTTACAGAATTGTTTTTACTGGATACTTAACCGGTCAAGTGTTGCCATCTAGTGGCGAAAATAGGAGTCCAAACGTGCATGAGATAGTATTTTTATAAATCCCATTGTCCCTCATCCATATCCTGCATTCATTCTTTACTGTGCTGTAAAATACTTATGACTATCAATTATCATTGTCAAATGACTCGTAGGTCTACTATTAGACATGACCCCATGATTTGTACAGACCTCCATAAACATACTATCAAGATATCATCTTCATTGAATGTAATATTTTACAGACAGAAATTATTATTTAAATGACTATTTCAATCCTCTGAGGGATAAAGATGAATATGTCTTGTTATCATTTTTTTCATTTATTTATTTATTATTATTATTTATTTTGTATATATATATATATATATTATTTATTTTTTTTTTTAAAACTTTTTACATTGTATTTACTTCGTCACCATGGCCTTTTTTCCTTTATGAGGTGAGATAAGGGAGTTATCTCACCTCATTTGCTCACATTGTATATAGACTAAGTTTTCTACTGTATTATTGACTCTATGTTTGTTTTACACCATGTGTAACTCTGTGTAGTTGGACGTGTCGAACTGCTTTGCTTTATCTTGGCCAGGTCGCAATTGTAAATGAGAACTTGTTCTCAACTTGCCTACCTGGTTCAATAAAGGTGAAATAAAATAAATAAATAAAATTGACATGGAGGCCCAGACAGACAGCCATTCGGAAAGGAAGAGACAGATACAGTGCCTTGCGAAGGTATTCGGCCCCCTTGAACTTTGCGACCTTTTGCCACATTTCAGGCTTCAAACATAAAGATATAAAACTGTATTTTTTTGTGAAGAATCAACAACAAGTGGGACACAATCATGAAGTGGAACGACATTTATTGGATATTTCAAACTTTTTTAACAAATCAAAAACTGAAAAATTGGGAGTGCAAAATTATTCAGCCCCTTTACTTTCTGTGCAGCAAACTCTCTCCAGAAGTTCAGTGAGGATCTCTGAATGATCCAAGGTTGACCTAAATGACTAATGATGATAAATACAATCCACCTGTGTGTAATCAAGTCTCCGTATAAATGCACCTGCACTGTGATAGTCTCAGAGGTCCGTTAAAAGCGCAGAGAGCATCATGAAGAACAAGGAACACACCAGGCAGGTCCGAGATACTGTTGTGAAGAAGTTTAAAGCCGGATTTGGATACAAAAATATTTCCCAAGCTTTAAACATCCCAAGGAGCACTGTGCAAGCGATAATATTGAAATGGAAGGAGTATCAGACCACTGCAAATCTACCAAGACCTGGCCGTCCCTCTAAACTTTCAGCTCATACAAGGAGAAGACTGATCAGAGATGCAGCCAAGAGGCCCATGATCACTCTGGATGAACTGCAGAGATCTACAGCTGAGGTGGGAGACTTTGTCCATAGGACAACAATTTGTCGTATATTGCACAAATCTGGCCTTTATGGAAGAGTGGCAAGAAGAAAGCCATTTCTTAAAGATATCCATAAAAAGTGTTGTTTAAAGTTTGCCACAAGCCACCTGGGAGACACACCAAACATGTGGAAGAAGGTGCTCTGGTCAGATGAAACCAAAATTGAACTTTTTGGCAACAATGCAAAACGTTATGTTTGGCGTAAAAGCAACACAGCTGAACACACCATCCCCACTGTCAAACATGGTGGTGGCAGCATCATGGTTTGGGCCTGCTTTTCTTCAGCAGGGACAGGGAAGATGGTTAAAATTGATGGGAAGATGGATGGAGCCAAATCCAGGACCATTCTGGAAGAAAACCTGATGGAGTCTGCAAAAGACCTGAGACTGGGACGGAGATTTGTCTTCCAACAAGACAATGATCCAAAACATAAAGCAAAATCTACAATGGAATGGTTCAAAAATAAACATATCCAGGTGTTAGAATGGCCAAGTCAAAGTCCAGACCTGAATCCAATCGAGAATTTGTGGAAAGAACTGAAAACTGCTGTTCACAAATGCTCTCCATCCAACCTCACTGAGCTCGAGCTGTTTTGCAAGGAGGAATGGGAAAAAATTTCAGTCTCTCGATGTGCAAAACTGATAGAGACATACCCCAAGCGACTTACAGCTGTAATCGCAGCAAAAGGTGGCTGAATAATTTTGCACGCCCAATTTTTCAGTTTTTGATTTGTTAAAAAAGTTTGAAATATCCAATAAATGTCGTTCCACTTCATGATTGTGTCCCACTTGTTGTTGATTCTTCACAACAAAATACAGTTTTATGTTTGAAGCCTGAAATGTGGCAAAAGGTCGCAAAGTTCAAGGGGGCCGAATACTTTCGCAAGGCACTGTAGGTTTACATACGTATAAGGACACGTTACCTAGTAGTCAGTAGGGTCCTGTCAATGGAAATAGCATGTTTTACCTGATGTACACCTTCATATATGCATAATGTACACCACCTCTATGTCAATACCAGCATATAGGCTAATGCATATGGGAACACTCCATGTGCTCTATGTATCAGTGAGTGACTCAGTGTGAGTTGAACTGCCGTCATGAAGTCATACAATATTGGCAGCACAGATGACATGATGTGATTTTAGACATTTACTTAGGTACCACAAAGTTGATAATCCCATTTCACAATACCTGGAGTTACCTCTTTGATGGTTCTGGGATATCTTTATTAATAAACCGGTTTAAAGATGTTTCTTTGTACAGATAAAAAAATAAAGCATTAAGATTAGCCCTTTGGTTCTGTAAATTCAAATGAAATAAACCATTGATACAATGATGAGCATTGTGTGCCAGTAATACTAGTAAAGACAGTGTTGGGCACTGATTCCAGTCCAAACAGTCAATTGGACATTGAACGCTTCAATAACTTAGAATGTAAATCTGTCATGTGCATTTTCAGTCTGATCAGCAACTGTAAACCATTGATAGATCTCATCCACATGTTGATACTATATACTAATTTACAGCTCAAACCCCTTAGGACACATACAATTCGATTTTTTAAATTTATTTAACCAAATTCTTATTTACAATTTTTTTTATTTTACCTTCATTTTATTTTAACTAGGCAAGTCAGTTAAGAACACATTCATTATTTTCAATGACGGCCTAGGAACAGTGGGTTAACTGCCTGTTCAGGGGCAGAACGACAGATTTGTACCTTGTCAGCTCGGGGGTTTGAACTTGCAACCTTCCGGTTACTATTCCAACGCTCTAACCACTAGGCTACCCTGCCGCAACGGCCTACCACAGCCAAACCCTAACCTGGACGATGCTGGGCCAATTGTGTCCCTTTGGGACTCCCAATCATGGCCAGTTGTGATACAGCCTGGAATCAAACCAGGGTCTGTAGTGACGCCTCTAGCACTGAGATGCAGTGCCTTAGACCGCTGCACCACTCGGGAGGAATAGACATGGACTTGGCCTATTTGTACAATATTTAGCCAGGGGTGTTGGAAACGGGACTACAAAACTCAGGCAGGGAGGGCCAAAGAGGTCCCCACTATAGTCCACTATCCCCCCCTCCAACATTCCATCCAGGTGATTGGATCATCCCTCTAGCACTTTCATCAACACCCTGTCCACACCCCAACAAAATACAAAAGTGGGTGAGGTGATTAGGACATACCAAAGCCTTTTGTCCTTCCTGTTGTCTCTGTCATTCATACAGTATGTGAGAAACCCACACCCACTACCATATCAGACCCCCATCCAGACCCCCCCCCCCCCCCCCCTGTCCTCCGCACCCCGACCCCACTCCTCCCAGGCTGCTGCCTGGGGCAGCATTATCTGTGAATCTGGGGACTGTTTTGATAAGCAGGCAAGCAAACGGAATCTCACTACTGGGTCTACTGTTGGGATAGTTTGGTATGGGTCTTTATGAAAACTGACATGGAGGTGCCAAAATACATTACATTCAACTAGCTTCATTCACACCAGGGCTTGGTTTACATTGACAACAGAACCTAAATCCTGACACACACAACTGACTGAATATGTACTCACTGGTTACACTTGGGGATCCCATCTTCTGCAATAATTGAGAAATAAATTATAATTTGAAGATTGAAAATATGAGTGATAAGACTGCAACTCTCTCTTTCCCCTCCTTGCCTCTTTTGACCTCACCCTTCCCCAGACCCCTCCCACTCACAAGGCAGGCAATACACTTGACCTCATCTTTCCTAGAGGCTGTTCTCCTACTAATCTCACTGTAACCCTCTCCAGGTCTCTGATCACTACTTTGTCCCCCCCCCCCCCCCCCCATCTCTTCCCCTGTATCCACTTCTAAAGCCACTTTCTATCACTCTAAATTTAAAGCTTTTGCACCAGTGGTCCACCTTCTCCTCCCTCTTTAATCCTCCACCCCCTCCCTCTCCTTGGACGACTGTCAGCCACCTTGAAAAGAAGGTTGGAAGGTTGACAACATCTGCTCCTCATTCACTCTGCCTATTGAGTCCATCCCACTCACACTGAACTACCCTACGCTTTGACCTCTTTCTCACCTCTCTCTCCAGATGAAATCCTGCAACTAGTGAGGTCTGGCTGCCCGACAACCTGCCCGCTCGACCCCACCCCCCCTCCCTTCTCCAGACCATCTCTGAAGACCTTCTCCCATTCTTCACTACCCTCATCAACTCATCCCTGACCACTGACTGCGTCCCCTTCTGACTTCAAAATGGCCCGAGCCGCTCCCCTCCTCAAGAAACCAACATTTGACTCCTCTGTCGTCAAAAACTAAAGACCAGTACCCCTGCTTTCTTGTGCTGTCTCTGACCAACTCTCTCGCTATCTCTCTCAGAACATTCTTCTTGACCCTAACCAGTCAGGCTTCAAGACGGGTCACTCAACCGCGACCACTCTTCTCTATGTGACGGAGGCTCTCTGCATTTCCAGCTCCAAGACCTCTCCATCACGGTTGCCAACTCCACAGTGACCCCTCCCTAAGTGCAAAGAACCTTGGCGTGACCCTAAACAACATCCTGTAGTTCTCTGCAAACATCAAAGCAGTAACTCGCTCCTGCAGGTTCATGCTCTACAACATCCGTAGAGGATGACACTACCTCCCCACTTGTGCCATCAAACCCCTGCAACTTATCCAGAACGCTGCAGCCCGCCTGGTGTTAAACCTTGCCAAAGTTCTTCCATGTCACCATGCTCCTCAGGACACTCCACTGGCTTACAGTCAAAGCTCACATCCACTACAAGAACATGGTGCTTGCTCCCGAGTGGCGCAGTGGTCTAAGGCACTGCATCTCAGTACTAGAGGCGTCACTACAGATCCTGGTTGAATTCCAGGCTGTATCACAACCGGCCGTGATTGGTAGTCCCATAGGGTGGCACACAATTAGCCCAGTCGTCCGGGTTAGGGTTTGGTCGAGGTAGGACTTCATTGTAAATATGAACATGTTCTTAACTGACTTGCCTAGTTAAATAAAGGTTAAATAAAATAACAAATAAAATACGGAGCAGCAAGAGGAACTGCCCCTCCTTACCTTCAGGCTATGCTCAAACCCTACACCTCAACACCCTACACCCCCTTAGTAGCGCTGACGTTGCTGATAGAGGCTAAATGTACTTACTATGACTGTAATATGTGGTTGTCCCACCTAGCTATCTGAAGATGAATGCACTCTCTGGATAAGAGAGTCTGCTAAATGACTAAAATATCAAAGTAAAAGAAAACATTCACTGAAAAGCATTCTAACATCAGTAATGCACCAAATGCATGAACCTGCCCCTTGCACAACGCATCTCCGGGGGCAAACTACAGTGGAAGTCAGAAGTTTACATACACTTAGGTTGGAGTCATTAAAACTCGTTTTTCAACCACTCCACAAATGATCTTGTTAACAAACTATAGTTTTGGCAAGTCGGTTAGGACATCTACTTTGTGCATGACACAAGTCATTTTTCCAACAATTGTTTACAGACAGAGTACTCCTCTTATAATTCACTGTATTACAATTACAGTGGGTCAGAGGTTTACATACACTAAGTTGACTTTGCCTTGAAACAGCTTGGAAAATTCCAGAAAATTATGTCATGGCTTTAGAAGCTTCTGATAGGCTAATTGACATAATTTGAGGCAATTGGAGGTGTATCTGTGGATGTATTTCAAGGCCTACCTTCAAACAGTGCCTCTTTGCTTGACATCATGGGAAAATCAAAAGAAATCAGCCAAGACCTGAGAAAAAAATGGTAGACCTCCACAAGTCTGGTTCATCCTTGGGAGCAATTTCCAAACGCCTGAAGGTATCCTGTTCATCTGTACAAACAATAGTACGCTAGTATAAACACTCTAGGACCTCGCAGCCATCATACTGCTCAGGAAGGAGACACATTCTGTCTCCTAGAGATGAACGTACTTTGTTGCGAAAAGTGCAAATCAATCCCAGAACAACAGCAAATTACCTTGTGAAGATAATGGAGGAAACAGGTACAAAAGTACAGTGAGGGAAAAAACTATTTGATCCCCTGCTGATTTTGTACATTTGCCCACTGACAAAGAAATGATCAGTCTATAATTTTAATGGTAGGTTTATTTGAACAGTGAGAGACAGAATAACAACAAAAAAATCAAGAAAAACGCATGTAAAAAATGTTATAAATTGATTTGCGTTTTAATGAGGGAAATAAGCATTTGACCCCCTCTAAATCAGAAAGATTTCTGGCACCCAGGTGTCTTTTATACAGGTAACGAGCTGAGATCATGAGCACACTCTTAAGGGGAGTGCTCCTAATCTCAGTTTGTTACCTGTATAAAAGACACCTGTCCACAGAAGCAATCAATCAATCAGATTCCAAACTCTCCACCATGGCCAAGACCAAAGAGCTCTCCAACGATGTCAGGGACAAGATTGTAAAACTACACAAGGCTGGAATGGGCTACAAGACCATCGCCAAGCAGTTTGGTGAGAAGGTGACAACAGTTGGTGCGATTATTTGCAAATGGAATACTTATTTTCCACCACAATTTGCAAATAAATTCATTAAAAATCCTACAATGTGATTTTCTGGATTTTTTCCCCCTCATTTTGCCTGTCATAGTTGAAGTGTACCTATGATGAAAATTACAGGCCTCTCTCATCTTTTTAAGTGGGAGAACTTGCACAATTGGTGGCTGACTAAATACTTTATAGCCCCCTGTACATGCCCGTCTGAAGTTTGCCAATGAACATCTGAATGATTCAGAGGACAACTGGGTGAAAGTGTTGTGGTCAGATGAGACCAAAATGGAGCTCTTTGGCAACAACTCAACTCGCCGTGTTTGGAGGAGGAGGAATGCTGCCTATGACCCCAAGAATACCATCCCCACCGTCAAACATGGAAGGGGAAACATTATGCTTTTGGTGTGTTTTTCTGATAAATGGACAGGACAACTTGGGTGAGAACCTCCTTCCCTCAGCCAGGGCATTGAAAATGGGTCGTGGATGGGTATTCCAGCATGACAATGACCCAAAACACACGGCCAAGACAACAAAGGAGTGGCTCAAGAAGAAGGACATTAAATTCCTGGAGTGGCCTAGTCAGTCTCCAGACCTTAATCTCATAGAAAATCTGTGGAGGGAGCTGAAGGTTCGAGTTGCCAAACGTCAGCATCAAAACCTTAATGACTTGGAGAAGATCTGCAAAGAGGAGTGGGACAAAATCCCTCCTGATATGTGTGCAAACCTGGTGGCCAACTACAAGAAATGTCTGACCTCTGTGATTGCCAACAAGGGTTTTGCCACCAAGTACTAAGTCATGTTTTGCAGAGGGGTCAAATACTTATTTCCCTCGTTAAAATGCAAATAAATTTATAACATTTTTCACATGCGTTTTTCTGGATTTTGTTGTTGCTATTCTGTCTCTCACTGTTCAAATAAACCTACCATTAAAATCATAGACTGATCAGTTCTTTGTCAGTGGGCAAACATACAAAATCAGCAGGGGATCAAATACTCCCCCCCCCCCACCCCACCTTTATCTAGATCCACATTAAACACGAGTCCTATATCGACATAACCTGAAAGGCTGCTCAGCAAGGAAGAAACCACTGCTCAAAAACTGCCATAAAAAAGCCAGACTACGGGTTGAAACTGCACATGGGGACAAAGATTGTACTTTTTGGAGAAATGTCCTCTGGTCTGATGAAACAAAAATAGAACTGTTTAGCCATAATGACCATCGTTATGTTTGGAGGAAAAAGGGGGATGCTTGCAAGCCGAAGAACACCATCCCAACCGTGAAGCACGGGGGTGGTAGCATCATGTTGCGGGGGTGTATTCGGCATCATGTTGTATATGTATTTGGCTAAGGTGTATGTAAACTTTCGACTTCAACTAAAACTAAATGTCCTTAGTTCAATCAAAAAATGGTGTATACGTATGTGTAGTTTTATACAGGCAAAGTGTGTCTAGGATTTTCACATTGCCTGGAAAGGACCCATCTGCACTGTCTTTGATGATGTGGACAATTGAATAAATTGGGGAAGGGCACAATGTATGGAACATCAACCTACAGACACACAGTATACTAGGCTAGCACGTGTAGGCTACATCATAATTGAATATTGAACTGGACAGTAATGATTTAGATTTAGTATGCTGTCGATGGAATATTTGCAATTTATAAAGGGGGTTCTCTACTTTGATAATAATATATATTGGTTTCTGATGAATAAGAGTAGAATCACCACCGTTGACACTGGATTTAATTGCGCAAGCACTACTGAGCTCATGGAAGCTAGGCTACTCGATGTGATTCATTCTCTGCACGTTCTCTGATCCGTGTGACGCTGACGGTGGTCATTCTCTGCACGGTCTCATCTTTGTGATACTGAGAGTTCTCTATCAAATGCACATAAAACATCCATCAATCACATTCCACAACAAGATTACGTGGTTTTAAGCCACATATTTGTTAAAAACTGGTTACAACTGCACAAAGGCTCAGAGATTACATAGGTTATGTAATAACAAGCTAATAGTGTACTGTGAAAAACAGTCAGTTCTCGCGATGGGTGTATCTTCCATCTTGCCACGTTCGAGCGCTGACGTAAAACGGTTATGTCTAGATGGGATACAGCTTTTGTCAAATGAATGTCAAAAATATATTTTTAGCATTTTAGCTAACCCTAACCTTAACATAAGTATCCTAAACTGCTACGTTAATTCTACTAACATGCTGCGTAAGTTCTTCTAAAAAATTGCCGCACACTAGGAGCTCAGATGCAATCATTTAATAACCTAATAACCAACGTTTCGACAGACAAGCTGTCTTCTTCAGCGTAGTTCTCATAACCTACGAAAAGTCAATTTTGACAAAAGCTGTATCCCTTATAGTTAAAACCACATAAAGGGGGGATAAACAAGGCGGTTCTAGCCTGCGGGGGTATCCCAATGACTGTATCCATACGATTGAATAAGACGACCACCTCTGAAAGCGAATTGGACGAGATTTTCCTTTTCTCCGCCCACCTTGTCTTCGTGAAGCTCGCACTGGCTGAGGGCGCATTCACTAAACAGTGGACGGGGTTGCTATGGGCTTCGGGTTATGAGGGCAGAGATTTGATTTCTATTGGGCCACCTTTAGTGCAAGAAATTGAGAGTGAAGCTCGTTAATTTTGAATTTGCACATTTCTACTTGAATTCAAGCAACTTCGAATAGCCATGGCCCCGAAGAAAAACGCACGAGGACACAAAATGAAAGGTTCGTAATTTTAGTAGTGGCAGTGGTGCATGGAACCAACCTTCACTTAGCTGCAGAATGGCTTTAAAAGTTAATCGGGGGGCAATATTGACATTTTCATTTAAGCATTGCAAGTTAGCCTACAACAATACGATACAACAAATACAATAAATAATACGAAGCCTATAAAACTGGACAGTAGGTAGCATAACGTCAACAATATACCAACAACGTAAGCCAGCAATTGTGCCCCTTTTTACGGAACCATCAACTGTACAGTACATTGTTTCGAGTTATAGTAAACAACACAAACAGTGTCTCTTTATATCCAGATTTCAGACGCTTTCCCTATCTTACTATACATTATACATACTATTCATAACAGGGCATTTGTTCGATTTGAAAAATGTTCGTGCAATTCGTCAGGTTGCAAAGAATAGTTTGCACGACCATAGCCCGTGCATTTTAGATTGGCTATGGTATCTGTATCATCTTGTGCTCACGTATGACAATATGTGTCATTTTACGCAGCGAGACCAATTACAATATCAACCTCGTCGACTTCATCGGAAACGGCATCAGTTGCGTGTATTGTCGCCCCCCCCCCCCATTTACTTTTTCTTAATTTCTCCCAAGTGCTCACGTGTCAATAGTGGGAGAACGTGGGAGGGGTTACACGTGGCTTATATCGTCACTGTTGCGAACCAGGACCCATATGGCCATATGGATCCATTTGAAATTATATGGACACCCCTTTTTCTCATCGCAGGACCGCTCCCCAAGTTATCGAGATGATGAATTATATTGTCATGGGCTAAGCTCCCTGCTTTAAACTTTCGAAACTATTGGTTTCAGAGCAGACTGCAAGGGGGTGCTTGTACAAGTCATGCTAAATATTGGGCCCCTTTTCAAAAACTCCAGTGTCATTGTGACACGTGTCCTAGAAAAGTTTACCCGAAATGGTATTGCATTTAAAAAAATAAATATATTTAACCTTTATTTAACCAGGCAAGTCAGTTGTTTTTCGTAGACTTCTAGTTCTTGTAGCCTTATATAACCTTAGAATGTGTTGCACAAAGGTAAGTCGATTGTGGCAATCTTCTGTTACTATCAGGGTTTCAGTGCCCCTCATTTTTAGGCTACTTCCATAACTAGTTTTTTTTATTCATCTGATATAGAACGCAGCATTTATACCATGTTTTGTTACACTTTCAATAAGATGATAATCATCAGGCCACTATCATACAAATCGATCATATCGGTGTGAATATTATGGTTCCTGCCATAAGGGTAAGCAATTGCAAACTTTTTATCAACTTCAAGTGGTTGCAAATGAGTTGAAGGTACACACTTTGCATGTTATGCATGATCAAACGGTGGTTGTATTAATAAAAAGTCCTTTGGAACATTATGTACTGTTCTTATCTGAGCGTTTCACAACTCAAGGCTCCTCCCCTTACATGTATGTTGACGTTGTACAGGGGCATATTCATTAGGTGAACTGTTCAGTTGCTGATAGAAATGTAATTTGTAGAACTGACACTATTCACTATTCAACAAGACAGACGCATCTGTGATACATTTCTGTTAGTTAACATGGGCTGTGTTGCACCCCCCCTGAACAGGCCTCATACTCACTTCCCAACATCTGATGACTATCAACTGCGTGCCTATAGCTCCCGAGTGGCACAGTGGTCTAACAGGCTGACTACACCTCTCGTGTCGAGTGCGCGAGCATTGCAAAATAAAATTTGAAATCTATATTATTCATTAATTGCACCCACACTGCTCGCACGCACCAACAAGCGTCTGCGTTGCCAAGGGCTAAAATAGAAGTCAGTTCTATTTCTGACGCAGATTGCGCTGCAAGTCCTGCTTCTCCCATCTCCTCATTGGTTTATAGAAGCAGGTACCCACGGGCCATCTCCTCATTGGTTATACCCACGTGGCTGACTGAAAGACAAACGAGGTCAGTGACGGTAATGCACCTAATTAATGAAAGTTGCCAATCGCAATATAAAGTCAAGAGAAGAAAAAGCCTGGAAGGAGGAGAGATGACTAGAAATGATTCGGTTGACCGTTTTATGTGTGAATTAATTGGTGGAGTAGAGGACCTTGTGCATTTCAGGTAAAATAACAACTCAAATGTTTATATCCCAGGACAAATTAGCTAGCAACAGCAAGCTAGCTAAATAGGACAAATTAGCTAGCAAGTGCAAGCTAGCTAGCTAAATTGCCATAAATGTTTAATGCTTTTCGACCTGTCCCCAAATTAATATAATTGAACCTGTTTGCCGTGATCGCATTTGGTGTGGGGGGACAAAATACATTTATGCACGATGGGGCATGCGCGCAGCCGGGATTGGGTTGCGTGTAAGGCACTGCATCTCAGTGCTAGAGGCATCACTACAGACACCCTGGTTCGAATCCAGGCTGTATCACAACCGGCTGTTATTGGGAGTCCCTTAGGGTGGCGCACAAATGGCCCAGCGTCATCCGGGTTAAGCGGGTGTAGGCTGTCATTGTAAATAAGAATTAGTTCTTGACTGACTTGTCTAACTAAATCAAGTTTACATTTCAAAAATAATTTAAAGCTATAGGGACTTATTGATGCCTCAACGTGAAAGCTATTTCCTAGTTTCCCTTTCAACATGCTGCATTTATGTAATAATACAGAAAAAGTATGTGGAAGTCAGTTACTATACTGTATGACCAAAATATAAAAACAGCTGTTCCTTTTGAATCTGCATCCTTTCAACATATTGTTTGTTCAGAGGTTGGATTGTCATTGATATTCTACACAGTGTTTCTATTGACATGCCATATTTTATTATGTCTTGTCATATTATTATTTTATAAACAATGAATTTGCTCCTCCAGCCTCTTCTCTCAGCCTGATGGTTTAATTGGACGAAGGCCACAGAACTGGTAAAGGCAACAACTGACATGTGACCTTGTGTGTTTTCTTTGCAGTGTATCTCCCACCCCCCAAACTAAATACTATTCTTAGTTAGGGAATAATCTTGCATGTGTGGTGTGAGCTTGTTTGTAGGGGATGTTGTTTTGCTTGCCTGTTCTGCTTTGGATTTTGCACCGAGCTGTACAAGAGCTGTAGGACTGAAAATGTTGTATAACTGATGAATGAGGGTTGTGAACATTTCACACATTCTTGTCAGCTATGCTGAAGTTTTTTTTGTTTGGTCTCACTGATCCTTGAGTTAATTTTACTGCTATTGAATTGATGGCACCGAAGTATCAGTATTTGAATAAGTCAATTTGCCCGCTTTATTACTAGAGTCCTTTGTACAGTATGTGGTCCTGCTGCGTCTCAGAGACCGGACTCTGTTTGTTCAGTTTGCACTATGGTTCTGAATGTCTTTGTTCTACAGACGTTAAAGGACACAAGCATGCCTTTATGGAGAGACAGTAAGGTGGTTTTGAAATGATTTAGGCTAATTGCTTTTAAATTGTGTCCGGTCGCTACATCAGCGAAAAAGCTTCATTTTAGATTTCAACTGAGCATCATAGTTCATTTCCTGATGCTCCCACATAGTCCATAGAATGCTGTTATGTTACTGGTAATGTGAGCAGTATCTCTAAAGGTCACTTTGGTTATGAATGGAGGCTGGTGTGTTGGCCCTATGTGCTTGAAGGAAGTATTTAGCAGCATCAAATCAAATGTTATCTGTCACGTGCGCCGAATACAACAGGTGTAGATCTTACAGTAAAATCTGACTTACAAGCCCTTAACCAACAATGTCGTTTTAAGAAAAATAAGTGTTAAGTTCAAACAAATAAATAGATAAGTTCAAAATAACCAATAGTTAAAGAGCACCAGTAAAAAAACAGTAACGAGGCTATATACAGGGGGTACCGGTACAGGGTCAATGTGCAGGGGCACCGGTTAGTCAAGGTATTTGAGGAGGGGGACGTGTAGCCATTTGATTAGTTTACCCTGTATCTTTCCTGTATCTGGTCTGGGAGTCTCTTCCACTCCCCTTTCTGTGGACTTGGTAACTTGTGACTGGCCATTTTAGCCAAACCATGACAGTGTATGAAGTAACCAGGTGGTATTAGTTGGGAAACCAAACAGATCATGATTAAATCAAACTGGCCTTGTGTGAGAGCCAGGGGGTGGGGGAGTCGAGGACGGTGGTAACATTATCTTGTCAATGTGACCACATGCACCAACTTAAGTCCCTAAAATCGAGGTGTGTGTGTGTGTGTGTGTGTGTGTGTGTGTGTGTGTGTGTGTGTGTGTGTGTGTGCGTGTGCGTGTGCGTGTGCGTGTGCGTGTGCGTGTGCGTGTGTGTGTGTGTGTGTGAGTGTGAGAGAGAGAGAGAGCATGTGTTTGAAAGAGAAGGGGACTGTGTCAAAGCAGACATTCCACAGGATCCTTATGCAAGCTCAAACAGAACAACATACCCACAAATGACACCAGCAGAGAAAGAGAACAGAGAGAGCGAGTTTCTTACAACTAACTACACAATTAAAAAGGAAGTAACAGTATTCAGTTGGTAGTCTGTCTGTGGCCAGAAACAGGTCTGGCCAGTGTGAGTGAGGGGGTATGTCTCTCCAGAGAGAGTCGGTAGGGAAGGTTGTAGTAAACGCTTCGGCAGCAAAAATTGGATTGATACAGAGATTAGCATGGCCCCTCTGAAAGGATGACATGCAAAATCTGTAAACGCCTGCACAAATGGCTTAGGGGCTTTAAAACGTAGGTCTGCTAGATTAGGGCTGCAACCTTTTCAGGACTGTCAGTACCCATGTTCCAACGGGGAATGCAAACAGTTTAGACAGTTTGTTGGCATTTATTTTTAGGCTCACTTGGTAGGCTATTTTCATTCTCTTGTAGTCTTGTGAAGGCTAAGTGTTTGAAAATGTGAGCGAGTAGCAAATACCTTATACAAAACAGATGCAAATAGTTTTATTATTGAAAACGGATAGTAAAATGTTTCCTTTTACTTTTATTTAACTAGGCAAGTCAGTTAAGAACAAATTCTTATTTACAATGACGACCTACCCCGGATGACGTTGAGCGCTGCCCTATGGGACTCCCGATCACGGCCGGTTGTGTTACAGCCAACTTATCATCTGCCAATATCCTGTTATTTCTGTATTCTGTATCAGCTAAAAAATATGTGTATCACTTATACAGTACGCAGGCTTTTAGCATATCCCCTTTTACACTAGGGCTGGGCGATTTTTATCGAATCAATTTGAATTGGTGTTTTTACACAATATTCCAAATGCCTTGTTTAGCAAGAATAACGTTTTTCTTTATGTTTTTTTTATGAGCGATTGTCTTGATTGTTCTCTTGTTTTCTTTTTGGTCTCGTCTCCTTCGTCCTTCTGTGCTGTGTGCACCTTCCCATTTACACCAGAGATCTGTATGTAATGAGGTGATGCTAGGGCAGGGCGGTATACCGTTTTTTATGATATACAGTGTGTTTGGAAAGTATTCAGACCCCTTGACTTTTTCCCACATTTTGTTACGTTACAGCCTTATTTTAAAATGGATGAAATAGTTCTTTCCCCTCATCAATCTACACACAATATCCCATAATGACAAAGTAAAAATCCAAACCGGTCCGTGCATCTATACTGGTTGGTAGGTAGGTAGGTATTTATTTATTTATTGGAGGTCGGCCGATTAATCGGAATTGCCGATTAATTAGGGCCAAATTCAAGTTTTCGTAACAATAAGAAATCAGTGTTTTTGGGCGTCGTTTTAAACAAATAAAAATTATTTTTTTATACCTTTATTTAACTAGGCAAGTCAGTTAAGAACACATTCTTATTTTCAATGACGGCCTAGAAACGGTGGGTTAACTGCCTTGTTCAGGGGCAGAACGACAGATTTTCACCTTGTCAGCTCGGGGGATCCAATCTTGCAACGTTACAGTTAACTAGTCCAACGCAATAACTACCTGCCTCTCTCTCGTTGCACTTCACAAGGAAGCACTTGTTATGCGAATGCAGTAAGCCAAGGTAAGTTGCTAGCTAGCATTAAACGTATCTTATAAAAACAATCAATCATAATCACTAGTTAACTACACATGGTTGATGATATTACTAGAGATTATCTAGCGTGTCCTGCGTTGCATATAATCTGACTGAGCATTCAAGCATACAAGTATCTAAGTATCTGACTGAGCGGTTTTAGGCAGAAGCAGGCGCGTAAACATTCATTCAAACAGCACTTTCGTGCGTTTTGCCAGCAGCTCTTCGTTGTGCGTCAAGCATTGCGCTGTTTATGACTTCAAGCCTATCAACTCCCGAGATGAGGCTGGTGTAAACAAAGTGAAATGGCTAGCTAGTTAGCGTGCGCTAATAGCGTTTCAAACGTCACTCGCTCTGAGCCTTCTAGTAGTTGGTAACGCTGCTTCGATGTTGGCTGTTGCCATTGTGTTGCTGGTTCGAGCCCAGGGAGGAGCGAGGAGAGGGAAGCTATACTGTTACACTGGCAGTACTAAAGTGCCTATAAGAAAATCTAATAGTCAAAGGTTAATGAAATACAAATGGTATAGAGGGAAATAGTCCTATAATTCCTATAATAACTACAACCTAAAACTTCTGAGCAAGGAACTTAAACGTTAGCTTTCTTACATAGCACATATTGCACTTTTACTTTCTTCCCCAACACTTTGTTTTTGCATTATTTAAACCAAATTGAACATGTTTCATTATTTATTTGAGGCTAAATTGATTTTATTGATGTATTATATTAAGTTAAAATAAGTGTTCATTCAGTATTGTTGTAATTGTCATTATTACAAGTACATTTTTACAAATCTGCAGATTAATTGGTATCTCCGTTTTTGGTCCTCCAATAATCGGTATCGGCGTTGAAAAATCATAATCGGTTGACCTCTAGTATGTATGTGTGTATGTATGTATGTATGTATGTATGTATGTATGGTTGAAAGAATTTCAAGAGTGTGCGAAGCTGTCATCAATGCAAAGGGTGGCTATTTGAAGAATCTCTAATATAAACACTTTTTTGGTTACTACATGATTCCATATGTGTTATTTCATAGTTTTGATGTCTTCACTATTATTCTACAATATAGAAAATAGTAAAAATAAAGAAAAATACTTGAATCAGTAGGTGTTCTAAAACTTTTGACCGGTTGTATGTATGTATGTATGTATATACGTATGTACGTACGTACGTACAGTGGGGCAAAAAGGTATTTAGTCAGCCACCAATTGTGCAAGTTTTCCCACTTAAAAAGATGAGAGGCCTGTAATGTTCATCATAGGTACACTTCAACTATGACAGACAAAATTAGAAAAAAAATCCTGAAAATCACATTGTAGGATTTTTTAATGAATTTATTTGCAAATTATGGTGGAAAATAAGTATTTGGTCACCTACAAACAAGCAAGATTTCTGGCTCTCACAGACCTGTAACTTCTTCTTTAAGAGGCTCCTCTGTCCTCCACTCGTTACCTGTATTCAAAAGTGACCAAAACATCAGCCAGGAAGCATAGGAACTGAGAAGTGGTCTGTGGTCACCACCTGCAGAACCACTCCTTTATTGGGGGTGTCTTGCTAATTGCCTATAATTTCGACCTGTTGTCTATTCCATTGGCACAACAGCATGTGACATTTATTGTCAATCAGTGTTGCTTCCTAAGTGGACAGTTTGATTTCACAGAAGTGTGATTGACTTGGAGTTACATTGTGTTGTTTAAGCGTTCCCTTTATTTTTTTGAGCAGTGTATATATAGTATGTATGTATGTATGTATGTACACATAAACACACAAGTAATGGATATTAGACCTGGAGAAATTTGTCCTTTGGTCTGGAGTACAAATTGGAGATTTCTGGTTCCAACCGCCGTGTCTTTGTGATATGCGGTGTGGGTTAACGGATGATCTCTGCATGTGCATTTCCCACCGTAAAGCATGGAGTAGGAGGTGTGATGCGTGTGTGTGTTTTGCTTGTGACATTGTCAGTGATTTATTTAGAATTCAAGGCACACTTAGTCAGCATGGCTACCACAGCATTCTGCAGTGATACGCCGTCCCATCTGGTTTGGGCTTAGTGGGATATCATTGTTTCCCAACAGGACAACGACCCAACACACCTCCAGGCCGTGTAAGGGCTATTCGACCAAGAAGGAAAATGACAGAGTGCTGCATGAGATGACCTGGCCTCCACAATCCCCCAACCTCAACCAAATTGAGATGGTTTGGGATGAGTTGGGCAGCAGAGTGAAGGAAAAGCAGCCAACAAGTGCTCAGCATATGTGGGAACTCCTTCAAGACTGTTGGAAAAGCATTCCAGTTTAAGCTGGTTGAGAGAATGCCAAGAGTGTGCAAAGCTGTCATCAATGCAAAGGGTTTCTACTTTTATGAATCTCACATAGAAAATATATTTTGATTTGTTTAACACTTTTTTTTTGGTTACTACATGATTCAATATGTGTAGGTGTGTCCAAACTTTTGACTGGTACTATATGAAAAAAGTACAAATAAAAGCTAGGGGCGTGAATCAGAAAACCAGTCTATTTTGTGTGACCAACATTAGCCTCATGCAGCGTGACACATCTCCTTCATATAGAGTTGATCAAGCTGTTGATTGTGGCCTGTGGAATGGTGTCCCACTCCTCTTCAATGGCTGTGCAAAGTTGCTGGATATAGATGGGAACTGGAACACGCTGCCGTACACTTCAGTACAGAGCATCCCAAACATGCTCAATGGGTGACATGTCTAGTGAGTATGCAGGCCATGGAAGAACCGAGACATTTTCCATAGGAAAAATCCCACTCCTCTAACAATAGGGGGAGTCATCCCAAACTCGAGAAGGCCGGTGACACACTTAGGTCCAAAATAAGCTGATAAAATGCATTGGGCTTATTTTGGACAGATTTTGATGAGTGAAACCTTGCCTCACCTCTTCCTCTCTGTTTATACACGCACACAGCAAGCCCCCCCCCCCCCGCCACAACACAATGAGAGGTCACTTCTTCCTCCCCGACAAAAAGTTTTAACTTCCTATTTGCATTTGAGGTTTGGTCCATCAGAATGGGTCATAGGCCACTTGATTTCAACATCTGAACAAAGTGGACAGGCTAGCCTGCTGTTCAAACAGTTGGAGAAGGACAGAACGGTGTGTTCATAACAATTCAACTGTTCTGCCTTATTAACTAGAAAATAGATCGAAGTTGGCTAAACTTAGTGTTCATTTTTCATAATGCCAGCTACAAGAACTAAATGTGCATTATACATGGTGCTGGTTAAAATTGTAACAAAAAGGGCATTTTCATGGACAGATTTGAAAGCCAGATCAGTGATTATTGCAACTATTTTGATAAAGTAATGTAATTATTCGTGGGTCTTGTGTTTGTGGAAGGCTTATTTGGCCTAAATATAATTTCACAAGCCCTGAATTCATTAGATTATTGCTGACTGGGCCTCCCGAGTGGTGCAGCGGTCTACGGCACTGCACCGCTAGTGCTAGAGGTGTTACTACAGACTTGCAGGCTGACCTCGGTCGTCAGTTGAACAGTGTTTCCTCCGACACATTGGTGTGGCTGGTTCCCGGGTTAAGTGGGTGTTAAGTAGCACAGTCTGGCGGGTTTCGGAGGGCGCACGACTCAACCTCCGACTCCCGAGCCCGTTGGGGAGTTTCAGCGATAAGACAAGATCGAAATTGGGGAGAGACTGGGGGGTAAAATAGACCCCAAAAATAAATAATAATAACTAAGATCATTGCTGACTGTTTAAAGTACAGTGTATTTCACCTTTAATTGTACAACAAATCTGACCGGAGTCAGCTTGCAGGGGCTCGGCCCGCCACAAGGAGTCACTAGAGCACGATGAGACAAGGAAATCCGGACGACGCTGGGCCAAATGTGCACCGCCACATGGGTCTCCCGGTCACGGCCGGATGTGACAACAGCCTGGGATCGAACTGCGATGCTGTGTCTTAGACTGCTGCGCCCCTCTGGAGGCTTGGATGAGCAACATTTAACACATTGGCAATAACCCAGCTCCTTCCCCAAAATGCACACGCTTCTTTGCAGCAGATTTGCTTTGTACTCTACCTATGTCAGACAGGTGATGCACGTTTGTGAATAACGTCCCGCAATCCTGAGTGTGCAGAGAAGTTTTGAAATGCCTCTACTCTCTCGGAGAGCCTGCTTAAACCGCCCATGTAGGTCTAATGAGTATCCCCCTGGCAGCCAAGCAAAGTCCCTGAAAGTCTGCCAGGATTTGCATGGGCTGTGGCCTGTAGCCTTTAAATCCCTCCCCCTCAGCCCGCTCCACCACACGGTAGTGTGTGAATGAGTGTCAGCCAGTTCACTTAGTGAAGCTCTCCCCTTCTCTGCCTGTTGCTGTTTTATTGTTACTGGGGTGGGAGGTAATAATGACAGCCATTTTTTTATGACCCTTTGAATCCCTGGGGTTCTGTCCTGAGAGATGCCGGGTAATGTCACATTGGCATGGCGTTAACACCGCCTCTCCATATCAATGCCTGAATGTCTTCTGGTGGACAAGCAGACAGCTCTAAAAATAGCCCTATTGGCCGGTTCAGGTCCCATATCGGGTTCCTGCTGAGTTTGCCTGGAACAAATAGAGGAGGGTAGCTGTTGCAAAGGGGTTTGGGGGAAGGATAAGGGAGATAAGACTCACTGAAGCTTTTCCCATTCGGACGGGTCAGGGACGGTCTGCACGGATGGAAGTGCCGATAGTCAAGCCCACCCCGGTGTTGGAACCCGCGGTGGTTGTCGAACACACAGAAGGTAGATGGAGCGATGTCGTCAGTTAACAGCCTTCTCCGGAATGAGGGTTACTTTTATAGACATTGGTTCGACCCGTGAAATGTTCCTTTTTTGGTGATGGTGGACAAACCGTTGTTATTATGAGGGGTGCACATCTGGGTGTTTGTTATACTCAACTGAGGGATGATGTGGAGCACGACACAGCTCTGTCGATAAGGTCATAGGATTGTGCCTAGTTTTTGGATTGGTTTCGGTGCAGATGTGGGACCACTTTATTAAACTTTTGGAAATAAAATCTCAAACTGTAGTGTGTAGATGAGGTTTGCATGAAAGTGAAATCGAATAACCAATGGCTGCATTGATTATGACTGATGGCATTTGGAGATTTTTTTTAGGACTATACATATAAAAAAATATAAAGAACTGTCAATGACATAAGCAGGTGCTGTGTGTCTATATATGGTGTCCAGTAAGCGTTTCACTGTTACCCTACACTTGTTGATTACGAAGCATGTGACGAATATCAGTTCATTTGATCTGTATGTGTGAAATGGTTTGACCTAGCTTTGGGTTAGCAGACTCTGCACCTGTTCTTTATTCCACTGCCGTCTCTTCGAATATACTGTTGTTTTTACCCATACAGTGCTCTGTGTCCAGTGTCAACAGAAACCTGAATGATTACTCCACTGCTTTTGTATTTTTGCCTCTCTGGCGACCATACTGAATTCTGAGTTCAGTTACTTGAAAGCTCTAGGCCTATGTTCAGGCCTCTTGAGGTTTGCAATGTGGCATTCTTAGGTTTTCATGCTATAGATAGGCAACATTTTTATCTACTTTTTTGTTGTTGTTGTAAGTATCAAAAATGTGGTCAGTGGCTTATGAGATTTCTCCATTCTTACCCATTTAACTTCTCATTTTATATCTCTGACTGCAAAACAAAACAAAAAAAGTCTTAAGTCATGAGTATTATCGCAAGATATCTCTTTGCCGTCAGCTTCTTTTAACCACAAAAGCTTTCTGATTTCTGGAACATTTAGGCCTAGGCCTGTATTTTGACCACTTTACACCTCAAATGAAACACATTGCATTTGTGTGTGGCTCATGTATACACATGTCTTTATCCTGTATAGTATTAGTTTCAGGTCTGACTCTCTGACTCATCTCTCTCCCACCCACCATCACAGAAGCCAAAGCCCAGCTGTCCAGTAAAAATGGCAAGAAGCCTGAGGTAGCAGGAGGAAGCTCCTTCTTCACCTGGTTCATGGTTCTTGCCCTCCTGGGCGTCTGGACCTCTGTGGCCGCCGTCTACTTCGACCTGGTCGACTACCAAGGCGTCATCGGTAAGTGACACCTTAAAGGAGCAGTGCAGTGAAAAATGTGATTTTCCTGTGTGTTATTTATATATATATATATATATATATATATATATACACACACACACACACACACACACACACACACACATACTGAGGTTGTAATAATATTGTGAAAATGATAATGCACAATAAGTGTAAGAGCTGTTTGAAAAGACAGCCTGACATGTTTTGGGATATCACCAGGCAGTATAAGTTAATAGACCAATAAATAGTTTGCCCTCCTCTCTGCCAATAATGGCTAGTTTTCAGGTTACATATCCCTACAAATAGGCTCCCCCAATAAGGTCCCTCACTCAGGCCACTCCCAGACAGTCCTAGCAAAAGTCTTGCTTGAGAAATAGCTTTTTGCTAAGAAGCTGTTTTTGTTTCTTTTTGGCCATTTCAATTGAAAGAAATCAAAGTAAGGTACTTAATTGTAACCCAGAACCCATTTGATATTGAGATAAAAACGGCTTCATTGAACCTTTTAACAGGAAACACAAATGCTACAGTACTGTAGCAGGGCTACATTTCCTGCTAGCTACAGCAGTCTGTCACAGTCAGTTGGTAGAACCTTCAGCCTTTGCTACAGTCATGAATGCCATTGAGGAATAACCCAAAGTGATACTGAGTGCTTTGATGCATTTTAACATTGAACTTTCAACTTCTCAACCATGACATAGTTTTATCTATAGTGCATGTGTGCACTTGCTCAATGTGTGGATCTGAATATGTCTGTTTACTAACTCATGTTTGGATCTCAAATTGATAGTTAATAATTTATTAATCTTGCAAATATTTGTATTTCTCCAATGTGAATGTTTTTGTCTGGTCTTAATCTTGCATGCAGCCAATGCAAAGGACTTGCACATTAAGCTCTCTGAGACAATGCAAGGTATGATATTTGCGCCCATGATCATGCCCCCAAATAATCATGAGACTCACCCGCCCTCCAGTCCCAATTGAAATAATCCATTTATTTCCCACACATATCGTCTAATCACTTGCTTTTGACTAAATTCTTATTCCGAGAAAATACAACATTTTTAAGTTGCATTTGTCATAAAAGAGATTTAACCTTTTTTTAATAGTCACACTGTATTTTTTTAATGATGCAAAACTGGCAAAATAATATTTTGAATCATTGCTTCCTTGCTTTTTTATGCTGAGCTAGTCATGTTTATTTAAATAAGACAGTGTGGCTATGTTGTGATAGAGGTTGGAACCGGTTCAGGGAACAGTTAATAACGTTCTTTTACGTTCGGGGCATTTTTTTGGGGTCCCACAAACGCAACAACTCGAATGTGCCAAAGCCCTCACTCTGTCAGTCAAACTTATTCCAGGGTCTGCCTGCCAGCTGAAAATCTGTGTGCGCTCTTGTGTGTGTGTGTGTGTGTGTGTGTGTGCAACTTGCCTCTCCCCCTCCGAAGCTTAGGCTACTGTAACCTGCTGACATTACAAGCGTAGTTCAGAAATTGAGAAGATTTTTCACATTGGATATATTAACTACTACAAGTTGAGACACGTTTTTAATTCTGCACTAACAAGCTCGTTAACTAGATAGCTCTGGTCCAACTCTCAGAAGTTGAAAGACATTCAAAGTTCCTCTGTAGAAGCCGTTCCTCTGTAGGTGTAATTCTGTGGGTCTAATTCCGATAATGCATGTCATAAGATGCCCAGTGCTTCAAGCCAATCCTCCTCCTCCACCCACTCTCGCTCTCTCCCCGCAAAATTTCAGTCCCATCTAGCGCCCTACACTTGATTGTCTATTGCGCATTGTAAACAACTATTGCTACGCAGCCAATAGCACCCAGGCCAAAATGACTAGGCCTATACCGTGCACGCTCCATAGCAAGCGCCTGTATCCACATTGATTGGTGAAGTAATTGAATGTCAGGCTAATGTACATTTTTGTTCGAATTGGTTCAGGACTTTTTTATTTTTCCGGTAGGAACAGAACAAAAAAAAGGTTGGTTTGTTTCAGAACGAAAAATGTGTAGCTCATCATTAAAACATTTAAATATTGAAATGCTAACATGTTACCATAAGGCTAATCTCTCATTGGCAGATTCTGCGCGTAGGCACATGCTATTCTCGGATCCCGAAATTGAGATCCGAACGGACTTGGATCTGTGAAATTCCCAGCTCACAGGATCCTGTTATTTCTTTTGAAAGTTAGTATCCGATTCGGATCCGAGGTGGACCAGATCCTACCCAAAATATGTCAGATGAATCGGATCCAAATTGGGTCGGGTCTGTATAAGACCCAAATGGATCCAAAATATAAAAAATGACACATTATTGCTGTGCAAGCCTTGTCAGGCAGTGAACGTTAAAGTTTCACATGCATTTTCTGTTGTCGGCCTATTTAAAATAAGTGAGTTGTGGTCTACACTGCAGCTTAGTATTTTGATAAATGACATCCCTAATTTAGAATGTTGACACAAGAAGGGCGGAGAAGGCTCACTAGTAGGAACATCTCTCTCCAGAATGTCCTCTGTCTCCCGCTAATTTGTGTGCATTTATTGTTTCATTACGTCAATTGTTTGCTCTTTGTTAATGTTTGTAAAAAAAATTTGCTTGAGCACGTACAGAAGTGCCTGGCCTGTATACCAATTACCCCACTGAAGGCATTCTTTCAAAAAGTATACTCTGCCATAAGACTTTATATGGGCAAATAAAAAGGAAAGTTTTACATCTCCCCAAGTCTGAGGGTGGTTTTAATTGTATCAACTCGCCACCCAAGGCTTTTAATTAAGACATATTGTTAAATGCACTAAAGAGGAACAATGGGTAATTACTGAAGATGCGCATGCTCACCCCCAGAATCTTTTCACATGTATATTTTCAAAGAACATTAACAACTTCATAGTTGTATGGAAGAAGAAGATGAAACAGATTCAACAAGAACAAATATCACTCCCAAAAACACAACCCTATGTAGCAATTCTTGGAAACTGTAAATTACTTGGTAATAGGAAGTAAGTATATTTCCATAACACAATTAAAACGCCATTTTGGACTGGCCAATGTAGATATTTTCAAATACATGCAACTTAAACATTTCTATTTGTAATATTTTGGACATCAGAGCAATCTTGAGGGAACCCTATTTGAGTCAGGAAATGATATTCATATGGTGGGTAAGATGAACAAAACCTTGCAGAAAACATATCCAACTGACAACCTCTTCGGAAAAAAAAATATGAACTATTGGAACCATGACTTAAACATAAATGATATTGGCACAAGATGTAGAGAATGTTGCGAGGGTGGAGACTTCTAACACACATAGAACCAGAAGTTTATCACACAGCTGACCAAATTACACAAGATTTTACTTCTGGGTTAACCAAGATTTGATGTTTTATTACTTTATTATGTAACCAGATTTACCAGAAATGCTAATATGATCATTCAAAACATCACTCATGATAATATTGCTTATTGTAGAAATAAATAGCAATACTTCTGGAAATGAACGGTGATGATTATCCTCATCCAAGAACGATAGCAATTAACATACTGTTTTTGTTATTATAATTTAAATGCTAATATCCCCCATCCTATGCTATTTTCATTGCGTAGGGTATAGTAACCCACCCCCATTTCACCATACATACCCAACCCCCACTGACCCGGGGATAAAGACTAACTCCAATTACTTTACTAGGTCAACTTTCGTCCTATGATGCTGATGGAGATGGTGACTTCGATGTGGAGGATGCTAAAGTACTGCTAGGCAAGTTCATCGATTTGAACTGGATTGTTATTTATTGACGTGTGTTTGTGTGATTACATAACTGATTTGGGTTTTCTTTTGCATGACTGACTGGTTTAACCGATCTCTGCCACAAGATACTATTTTAGTCAATTCTACCAAACTGGACAATGAATCAACAAAGTCTGCATGTGCATGTTGTGAAAAGGGGTTTCGAAGTTTGATTCTTATACTGACTGTTGCGTTTCACTTCCACTGACATAACATCCAGGGCCTATTGCCGCATGCTTTAAGAATGACTCAGTCATAACGAAGACGTCTGTGTTCTCTCATCTCTAAGTCACTTGTTATATGATCTTAAAGTTGCTAATTTCTTTCTAATCAAAAAGGGAAGAACCTACTTCAGGAGTGTTTGGTCCAATGAGTTGGTTCCATGTTATGGTACTCGGTCTACTCTGCTGCTGTCTGCCATAAAGACTACTGCTCTGCTTTGTCACCCAGACCACTGCCTGTCTGGCACAGCTGTGGTCCCTGCTGCTAGTGATAGATTCTATAGAGTCCCTCTGCATGCCCGCCCACCCACCCCCCTCTAGGCTATGCTATTGCTATTCTCTCCTCTCTTTAGTCTCCAACCCTGCTTCATGCAATCTTAGACCTGCATAGTTTCCCTCGCTGCCTGACCTCGCTTAAAACTTTCCACCCTTTCCTTTCCTCCCTTTTTCCCCCTGCTCTACCACCTTTTTGTCTTCTTTCTTTTTCTCCCTCCCTATCTCCCTTTCCTTGTTTCCCCCTCTGTTTGCGTAGGCCTGACCAAAGATGGCAGTCAGGAAAGGTCGGACTCCCTCGAGGAGGTCCCGGATATGTTAGTGGAGGAGGGCTCCGATTGGTTTCAAGGCTTCTTCACCTTCCTCTATGGCCTCATAAACCCGTTTGAGGATGAGGATGGAGCGGCGGAGGAGGAAAGTGCTGGCACTTCTCAGACTGACGGGGTTCAGGGAAAGAGTTGTGTGATCTTAGGCCTCCATAACCAGTAGGCCTTGCTTACCATAACCAGTAGCCATATCCCCCGTGGCATGAAGTCCCAAGTGGACTTGTTGCTTCTTTAGACTTGTTTCCCATTGCTTGAGGTGCGTTTGTTGAAAAACACCCCGTAAACATCACCATTCCCTGGAAGAATAATTTGAAGGGTTAAGTCGTGTAGATGTTGACCCCTCAAGTCTTTTTTTGAAGATTTTTGATGGTGGGGCGAAGACTATGCCTTCAGGATTTTTGCAGCAGTTTTAAATGCCAGCCAGCTTTTCTATGATGTGCATTTCCACTTAACAGACTGCAAACACCCGATTTTCTGCAATGAACAGCTGCACTTGGGTAACAGATCGGCTCTCTTTTTTCCAACCACAGTACTGCATGCCCTAGGGCCCTAACGTTCGCACATTTTTATCCACTTAGCAGGAATTATATTTATACTTTTTTACTTTGGTTTGACCTTTCGTCTAAGTTTTTGCTTTATTGAAAGTTTTGTGGAAGATTATAATTTTTCTTTATCAGTGAAGCATTCCCTCATTATCATGTTTATTTTTCTGTTGTCCATATTAGGATTACTATTCATGTTCTGTGTTTGTTGGTTTTTGGACGTATTCAGGTCTGCTATTTGTCCCCAATCCCTGTCTTCGTCATCCATTCGTTAAACACAATTAAAAACGTGTTTTTCAGATGATTTATTCGCTAAGGTTTATGTGTTTTATTTTGTGAATGTTCTTTTTTTTCCCTTGCATGGTAAAGTATAGATTTTTGGGGGGTTGAAACTTTGCACATAAGATATTTAGAGACCGGCTTGCTGGAGCACTGCACAGGTGTTAATCATTTCTTGTTAGCTGTCCACTTTTGTTAAAGCCAACCCTTTGAGAAACTAGCTTTCGACTGTTCCTTAAACCAATTTTCTAGACGTCCTGGGACAGGGTTAGGAAATATGATGTTGCATACTTAGCCCGAGGTGGTTTTGGAAAAATGTGCTCCCTGATGTGGAGGATTCCATGCTTTTTGAGCCCGACTATGAGTTCAAGGACTTTTACCGAATTCCACCCTCCGTGGACCTTTTACCTGCTTTGAGACGCAGATCATAACCTGAACCCCAGATCTCTGAAATGGGTCAATGCTGACTCCCACTCGCCCTAAAGAGACTTACCCAGCTAGTTTAGATTTCAAACTCTAAACATTGTGGTCTATAGATGGAACTCAAGAAATTCAAGTCATTTGTAATGGTATGTATGGTCAAAAACGTGTTGTCTATGACAACATTGAAAGCAAACGAAGACAGGTTTCTTGTAAGTACTAGCAAACACATGTCTGGCACAAAAGGTATAAGGAATGGCACTGTCAAAGATACAATAAACCTGCCGAGCAAGCTTTTGGGTGGAATCCATTCGGATTTCGTATTGGCTTTCACTCATTTAGAGGCTTGACTTAGTACTCAAGTACAATGACCAAGCATTGACCGTATAGCTAGGAACAGGTTGAACTGGTGAGATTCATGCTCTCGTGTGAAAATAAGTCATAGTGGCTGTAGTAGATTATGTCGCCGCAGCTCAAGCGGGTCATGTCATACTTAACTGCCCATTTTAAAATAGAACTAGACAAGTGACCCAATTGGTGAGGTGTGGTCATGTTGCGTGGCCTTTTGGGTTATTAGCATTACCCTGTCAAACAAGCCCTGAAGGACTTGATGTTGCTTTTTAAGTCGTCGGGGCTGGCGAAGAGGCAAGTGGAGTATGCGCACAACCAGTGACTCCTGGATGGCCATTGTACAAATGGTGCTTTGACGCCCCTTTTGATTGTGGACTGGGCTGGGCTGGTGTTGTCGCCCCTTTTGATTGTGAACAAAAGAAGAGCAGTCGCAGATAAAGTCAATCATAAATCAATTTGATTTAATACAAGTTGCAACATGGAGACAACACCAGCCCAAGACGCTTGTAGGAAGTAAAAAACTAAAAGTCAGTGACTTTGTCAGCTGCTACAGAATCATTGTTTCACAGAATACAATAATAATCAGTGTCCTCGGTCCTTGTACCTCCAATCACTATCAACAGATATGAGTTTAATCCATAACATGTGACCAACCAGTGTGTTAAAAACAGAACACTGGATATCATGTGTATTACAGAAAGGGAAAAATATATACATTTGCTAAACATTTTGTTAATCACTCTAAACTGAATATGAACTTTACTAATCTTACATATTTCCATTGCAACTACCCATCTATTGTTTGGGCTTTGATGATGATTGGTCTTTGGCACCAGTGACAAATATGATTCCAAATGTATTGATAAAGTGTAAAATTAGTTATACAGTAATGTCACTCTCACATGGTCATCATTTCCAAGTCATACTCTTACAAGTAGTGTAATAAAACCATCAGAATAGGAGGTACGGGTAAACACATGCAATCGTGAATGTGTGGCAGGGGTCCACAGTGTGACCATTTTACTTGTATTTTGCACCTAAATATTTTGCTGTAAGACCTGGAATTGTATTTAGGAGCACCAGTGCGCCTAGAAAAATGAAGGATTCTAGCTTTATTACCTCAAAATATTTTGGATTGTGCTCCCAAATTTCCTGGTGTGTTCCTACATTGTTCAACTTAGGCGCACATGCTGCTTGTAAAAATGGTCAGCGTAGAGCCCTGAATGGTAGCATCTGTCCGTCCGCCTTTGGGGTTTGGCATGGGCATGTTTTGAGTTGTCAAATTTAGTTCTGGTCATTTTTGGATATTAGTTTTGCCTGGTGTTCATTAGTAATGGTCACAGTAAGTAATGGTCATTGTTAGATTCTAATGCCATGTTCCTTTTGAAAAATATCAGATGAACCTCGACCCGATCGGAAAAGAGCGAGACACAGAGGTACTTCACCTGCTCCCCTTTTTTTAAATTCTCTCTGCTGAGAGCAAAACTTCAAGCAGCTCTGAGTAGCCGACTACGCCACATGTCAATTTTCAGATGCGTGGATGCATGGCATTCCATTCATGGAAAGCAGGTCTGCTAGTTAAAGAAACCTGTATATTCTGCTAAAGTTTTGAAATAGAACATTGGTAGGTTAGTGTTGATTTATGTTGGTGGTCATAGTTTTTTTTTTTTTATCTTCTTAGCCAGCTTAATCGAACCAGAATCTCCAAAAACAAAGGTCAAGAAAAAAGAGGCGGCTACTGAGACCAAAGGTACTTTGTTGTGGATGAATGTCCAGATTGCTTTGTAGTCTAGTCCATGCTCTCAACATGTGTTGAAGCGTTTTGTCTGCTTTACCATGTTATCAACATGCACATTTAGTTTTTTTTTGGGGGGGGGGGGGCTGTAACTTAGAATCTGTTTGAGGTCTGGCTGGTTTTTAGTTTTGTTAATTCGTACTGAATTTGCCCCTGATTTCGTGACTTCACCCGCAGCCACTATTTGGCAATGCCAGACGAGGGGTGGCCCAAGTAGATTCTGCCTGCATTATTACTACCAATACTCCCGAAAGCTCTATGTCAAAAGCTTTACTATTAGATTGTGAGAGAAAATCTTAGCCCCATCCATGAGTGAGCTTGCCACGGGTGTCAATGAAAGCTGAGAGAGGTACAAGACTTCCCTCCATCTGTTATTGGTTGAGCCTGGTTTTGTTCTGTTGTAACGGTTGCTCTCCCCTACTATAGGCAAGCTCTGCGATTCGGCTGTTCATATTGGCAGTTGAGCACCAAGCAGATACACCAGTCTTACTGAGACTATATCCATATTTTAACTATTTGTTTTTCTAAACCTCAGATGAAAATCCAGGACATGTTTCCAAGAGAAAAGCCAAAAAAGGTATTGCATGAGGAACAGTGTGGGTTCCAGTGTGCAGTAGAGTTTGAGCTATGAAGATCTTGCTTACCATAGTTCTAATAACCATATCGGGATCTTTTGAATTTAAGTGTACTAGTAGAAAAAATATGATTGCTTCTTGACATACAATCATGAATTGGTTTCTAGCCGCATGCTGTATTTGACTACCCCTTTTGTAGTTATAAGGTATTTGGTATGAAATCATTGCGTGGTGTGCTGAGTGTAATATTGGACAACGTCATATAACTGTTGGACCAACTGAATCCCATCTGTGTAGTAAAATGTGTTTGACCACAGATGTTGTCTGGAAAGCGAAACCTTTCCAAAGTGCAGCAAAATGCCAGTTGTTGTTATCCTAACATACCCCGTCAGCAAATCCAATTACCCAGGGTGCTTTGCAACCTACTAAACGCTTGAAGTGTGGTCAGCAATATGCTTGCGTTGTGGCCCTAGCAGCCTGGCAGTGAAAAAACTGTCAAAGCCGCTAAATGGTATTCTCGTGTCCCAGAAAACCCTCTTACCAAAGACGTGGGCTGGAAGCTGAGGGAGGCCCTGAACCAGCAGCTGGCCATCATCCATGAGCGATTGGAGGCCAAAAAGATTGCCAAGATGGCGCTGGCCGAGGTGAGGAACATCCTGGCCAGGGAGAAGGAGAAGGTCCTAGGGGTGACGAGGGACGAGGTGGCAAAGAAGGCTAAGGTGGCAACGGCAGCTAGGATGGAGGACAAGCCAGAGAAGGGGGAGTTTAAGAAGGCCTTGGGCAAGATTAGGAGAGACAAAGAGAAGGAGGGAGAAAATAAGAAAGAGGGAGAAAATAAGAAACAGGAGCAGGGCAAGAAAGCTAAGAAGAATGCGACAAAGCCAGACAAGAAGTCAGTGAAAGAGGTGAAGGGTAAGAGGGTGGAGGTCCCCAAAGACGCCAAAAATAAAGAGTCCCCCAAAGCTGCTGCTAAAAAGCTCAAGATGTCTGATAAGGGGGTCCGGAAATGATGCTAAACTCTTCACACCTGCACTGATGTCGGTGATCTTTCACTCCCTCTGCTGACACAGATGTTAAAAGATTCAGGAGAAACACCACCTGTGAGAGGTCTCCAGTGACAGACCCCTGCGAATGGGAGTAGGAAACCCCATACTGTGCAGGACAGCCATTTCCGCAATGTATAGTGCATAGTGTTTTAGCCACTTCCTGCTTGTGGTAAAAATCATAATGCTGTCCTCTATAGAAGTATGAACTGGACAAGGAAAGGCGCCAAGAGGATGGCAAGGTGCTGTAAGCTTAGTTTCCGATGTGGTTTAGTTTTGTGTTAATTTACATCAGAAAATATAGCTTTATTTAAAGTCGCTAGACAAGATATTTGTAGAATTAGACAATGATTTATTTTGCATTTGGTGGAGAAGTGGATTTGAAAGGATCAGCTATGTGCTTGTTCTTTGTTAATAAAGTTGCTGGATTCTGGAAGGTTTCCTGTTTTTTAATACTTTTTAATAAGATGTTTTGGTGTTACACAAATGGCCAATTGTATGCATACATCCACAAGGCTTGGGTTAGACATTGTGCCTAAATGGGCATTCCCTCCCAGTCGTTTCTATTGGAATACTCTTTCCTTTTTTCTTTTGCTCCCCTGTCTTGCTCTCTCTTAGCACTGCAGACCTCACCTTTTCACAGCATATCAGAACACAATACCAATTCAGTGTTTAAGTGCAAATGTAAACCCAAATCAGTCTTTCAATGTTATATTATTGTTTTTAATTATGTTAATTTCTAACAGTTTATGCATATGACCTCCTAGACCTAAATCCCAATGTACATTACTGTATTGTTTCTAGCCATATAAACTCAAGCAAAAAAAAGAAACGTCCTCTCACTGTCAACTGCATTTATTTTCAGCAAACTTAACATGTGCAAATATTTGTATGAACATAACAACTGAGGCATAAACTGAACAAGTTCCACCGACATGTGACTAACATAAATGGAATAATGTGTCCCTGAACAAAGGGGGGGTCAAAATCAAAAATAAGTCACTAGCTGCATTAAGTACTGCAGTGCATCTCCTCCTCATGGACTGCACCAGATTTGCTAGTTCTTGCTCTGAGATGTTACCCCACTCTTCCACCAAGGCACCTGCAAGTTAACTGACATTTCTTGGGGGAATGGCCCTAGCCCTCACCCTCCGATCCAACAGGTCCCAGACGTGCTCAATGGGGTTGAGATCCGGGCTCTTCGCTGGCCGTGGCAGAACACTGACATTCTTGTCTTGCAGGAAATCACACACAGAACAAGCAGTATGTCTGGTGGCATTGTTATGCTGGAGGGTCATGTCAGGATGAGCCTGCAGGAAGGGTACCACATGAGGGAGGAGGATGTCTTCCCTGTAACGCACAGCGTTGAGATTGTCCGCAATGACAACAAGCTCAGTCCGATGATGCTGTGACATACCGCCCCAGACCATGACGTACCCTCCACCTCCAAATCGACTCCGCTCCAGAGTACAGGCCTCGGTGTAACGCTCATTCCTTCAACGATAAACGCAAATCCGACCATCACCCCTGGTGAGACAAAACCGTGACTCGTCAGTGAAGAGCACTTTTTGCTAGTCCTGTCTGGTCCAGCGACGGTGGGTTTGTTCCCATAGGCAACGTTATTGCCGGTGATGTCTGGTGAGGACCTGCCTTACAACAAGCCTACAAGCCCTCACTCCAGCCTCTCTCAGCCTATTGAGGACAGTCTGAGCACTGATGGAGGGATTGTGTGTTCCTGGTGTAACTCAGGCAGTTGTTGTTGCCATCCTGTACCTGTCCCGCAGGTGTGATGTTCGGATGTACCGATCCTGTGCAGGTGTTGTTACACGTGGTCTGCCACTGCGAGGACGATCAGCTGTCCGTCCTGTCTCCCTGTAGCGCTGTCTTAGACGTCTCACAGTACAAACATTTCAATTTATTTCCCTGGCCACATCTGCAGTCCTCATGCCACCTTGCAGCATGCATAAGGTACGTTCACACAGATGAGCAGGGACTCTGGGCATCTTTCTTTTGGTGTTTTTCAGAGTCAGTAGAAAAGCCTCTTTAGTGTCCTAAGTTTTCATAACTGTGACCTTAATTGCCTACCGTCTGTAAGCTGTTAGTGTCTTAACGACCGTTCCACAGGTGCATGTTCATAAAAAATGTGTATATATTTTTTTTTACCTTTATTTAACTAGGCTGATCTGTGAAGTTATTTGGATTTTTACGAATTATCTTTGAAAGACAGGGTCCTGAAAAGGGGACATTTCTTTTTTTTGCTGAGTTTACATTAATATTACTATGCCAAATACAGTATACATTATACAGAGTTGTAGCCTCTGAAAAGGCACTTCTCCTGAACAAGAGCTGTTGCCATGTCATCCTCATCCCCCTGCGTCACTTGTAAAACCCTCAGGGCTGAAAGAGAAGGCTACCGTCGTCATTACCAGAGATGCAGCACCAGAGGAGGCTCCTGCAACACCTGTGGAAGAAGGTAGAACTCCTGCTGGTCTACACATGTACACACACACACACACACCGTAACTGTGGTAGATGGTAAAGGTCATGAGAGGAAATGTGTGTAATGAAACACGCACACTATAACCACAGACACAGGAGAAGGCTCCAGTAGCACCGTACTGGATACAACAAAGGCATCTTCTACACTGTAGAATGTGACCAGTGGTTATTTCTTTGAAATACTCAAACATAGCCTACTACTTAATTTCCTCATTACAATTCCATTCAACATCCCTTTGTCAGATGTTTATGCAGTATCCTAATTGCTTAAACATGCAAGTTATTCATCACTATTGTCATTGAATTTGAACTGTGGGCTTGACTAGACAAAACAGCATCCATCTACAACGTCACGAGCTGTTAAGGCCTTCCCGCAATGTACGTCGGATTCCGTCTTTTACGATTATTAGATGCCGCACTGTGTGACGTTACCGAATTTTAAAAATCTTGACGTCAACCTGGCCAGATTGTACGATTTGCTTCAGTTCATTTGTCACATTCTGCGATTGGCTTGCGAGGCTGTCAGTCGACGTAGGCTACGTCAACTGCAGCGGTGTGTTTGATCGGAGCGTGTGCCAGCAGCGCAAGCCTCCCTCTATGCTTATGCACTAGTGGAATGAGTTCGGGAAAAACTGAAAGTATGCATCTTAGAAATAGTTTTCGCATCCAAACTTTGTCTGAACTCGGAATCAAATAGACGTCCCAAAAAATAAGACGGTCGCTGTGGTAGAACGTTTATTTTGATTGCCGATTTTGTTCGTTTATCAAAATCCCGTCAAGTGGCCTGATTTTCAGATGTCATGTAAACAAGTTTATTAAGGGAAATCGTTCTCCTTGCAAAGCACGTCAATGTTTAAATCTAACCGTGACAGGAATATGGCTATCCACAATAATATTATGGTGTGCATACTCTGTGTGCCTATTGGTCAGTCACCAGGATCATCTCGTAAACACCAGCCGCACACTACACGATAAAGACACTGACAGAACTTTGTCGGCGCCTAAGGCCGCACGTGGTGGTACTTAGTCGGCAGACCTAGACCCTGTCACCCAGAACGAGCCAGGATGTCCAACCAATTGTTTACGCCCTAAGAATTTTCCCCACAACGTGGACATTTCCCGGGACAGCAGAGTCGTGGCGTAAGACGGCTAAAATCATAGTATGTGTGGGCCTTAATGGGTCTTTTTTGAAGCCTTTACCCTCAGTAGAACTGTGTCCTCCACCAGACACTCACATGGTGCTGCTACGACTATCTAAGTCAAGAGTTAACCATTAAACTCGTACATGTAAACTGTATTGATTTCATGTCTGCCACCTGTAGGCTCTATACGTGAGCCATTCTCTACCCTTTTAACCATTGGCTCTGATAAGCTGGTCTTCCCGCAAGTTGTTGTGTAAAACCTGCACGACATGTACACCACATGTTTACACCTACGGTCAACAAGACACCAATACCTGTTGTCACATTATACAAAGTAATGTTACATACATATACAGTGGGGCAAAAAAAGTATTTAGTCAGCCACCAATTGTGCAAGTTCTCCCACTTAAAAAGATGAGAGCCCTGTAATTTTCATCATAGGTACACTTCAACTATGACAGACAAAATTAGGAGAAAAAAACCCAGAAAATCACATTGTAGGATTTTTTATGAATTTATTTGCAAATTATGGTGGAAAATTAGTATTTGGTCACCTACAAACAAGCAATATTTCTGGCTCTCACAGACCTGTAACTTCTTCTTTAAGAGGCTCCTCCGTCCTCCGCTCGTTACCTGTATTAATGGCACCTGTTTGAACTTGTTATCAGTATAAAAGACACCTGTCCACAACCTCAAACAGTCACACTCCAAACTCCACTATGGCCAAGACCAAAGAGCTGTCAAAGGACACCAGAAACAAAATTGTAGACCTGCACCAGGCTGGGAAGACTGAATCTGAAATAGGTAAGCAGCTTGGTTTGAAGAAATCAACTGTGGGAGCAATTATTAGGAAATGGAAGACATACAAGACCACTGATAATCTCCCTCGATCTGGGGCTCCACACAAGATCTCACCCCATGGGGTCAAAATGATCACAAGAACGGTGAGCAAAAATCCCAGAACCACACGGGGACCTAGTGAATGACCTGCAGAGAGCTGGGACCAAAGTAACAAAGCCTACCATCAGTAACACACTACGCCTCCAGGGACTCAAATCCTGCAGTGCCAGACGTGTCCCCCTGCTTAAGCCAGTACATGTCCAGGCCCGTCTGAAGTTTGCTAGAGAGCATTTGGATGATCCAGAAGAAGATTGGGAGAATGTCATATGGTCAGATGAAACCAAAATATAACTTTTTGGTAAAAACTTGAACTCGTCGTGTTTGGAGGACAAAGAATGCGGAGTTGCATCCAAAAAACACCATACCTACTGTGAAGCATGGGGGTGGAAACATCATGCTTTGGGGCTGTTTTTCTGCAAAGGGACCAGGACGACTGATCCGTGTAAAGGAAAGAATGAATGGAGCCATGTAATCGTGAGATTTTGAGTGAAAACCTCCTTCCATCAGCAAGGGCATTGAAGATGAAACGTGGCTGGGTCTTTCAGCATGACAATGATCCCGAACACACCGCCCAGGCTACGAAGGAGTGGCTTCGTAAGAAGCATTTCAAGGTCCTGGAGTGGCCTAGCCAGTCTCCAGATCTCAACCCCATAGAAAATCTTTGGAGGGAGTTGAAAGTCCGTGTTTCCCAGCTACAGCCCCAAAACATCACTGCTCTAGAGGAGATCTGCATGGAGGAATGGGCTAAAATACCAGCAACATTGTGTGAAAACCTTGTGAAGACATACAGAAAACGTTTGACCTCTGTCATTGCCAACAAAGGGTATTGAGATAAACTTTTGTTATTGACCAAATACTTATTTTCCACCATAATTTGCAAATAAATTCATTAAAAATCCTACAATGTGATTTTCTGGATTTTTTTCCCTCATTTTGTCTGTCATAGTTGAAGTGTACCTATGATGAAAATTACAGGCCTATCTCATCTTTTTAAGTGGGAGAACTTGCACAATTGGTGGCTGACTAAATACTTTTTTGCCCCACTGTACCTACCATGGTTTAGAAATCTATATTTGAAGGAGCATACGCTTTTTTTTTTCATTATTGACACACCATGGAAAGTCACCTCATAAAGTTAGTGCACTTTCTTATATGTACCGTAAGATATTTGGAACGTTCTGTGCGAGAAGAAAATGATGAAGTATGCCAGATAAGGCCGTAGTTTAAGTAAAAGGATCAGCTGCGATCAAGATGGTCTTAACTGTTCCCCTCTACCCCTCTTATCTCTTTCCCCGCGTCCCTTTGCTTTAGCCGCACCAGAACCCGTTGTTGAAGAAGTGATCGAGGCCACAGAAGCAGAGGAAGTTGTTGCTCCCCTACCAGGTCTGTAAGCTTGAAGAAGACATTGAAATTGTCATTTTTTTTAAGGAAAAAGTCAGCCAATATCATAGACATGTATCACCCAGTGTCATTTTCAGTTATCAGCTAAGTTTTATAATGCTTTCACTTCCTTACAGAGCCTGAGGTTGTGGAAGAACCTGAGGTGGTTGAGGAGGAAGAAGAGCCTGAGGTGGATGAACCTGAAATCATTGAGGAAGAGCCTGAGGTTCTGGAGGAGGAAGAAGAGCCAGAGGTGGATGAGCCTGAAATCATTGAGGAAGAGCCTGAGGTTCTGGAGGAGGAAGAAGAGCCTGAGGTGGATGAGCCTGAAATCATTGAGGAAGAGCCTGAGGTTCTGGAGGAGGAAGAGCCTGAGGTTCTGGAGGAGGAAGAAGAGCCTGAGGTGGATGAGCCTGAAATCATTGAGGAAGATTCTGCGGTTCCGGAGGAGGAGGAGGTCGCCCCAGTCGAGGAGGAGGAGGTCGCCCCAGTCGAGGAGGAGGAAGAAGCCGCCCCAGTCGAGGAGGAGGAAGAAGCCGCCCCAGTCGAGGAGGAGGAGGAAGCCGCCCCAGTCGAGGAGGAGGAGGAAGCCGCCCCAGTCGAGGAGGAGGAGGAAGCCGCCCCAGTCGAGGAGGAGGAGGAAGCCGCCCCAGTCGAGGAGGAGGAGGAGGCCGCCCCAGTCGAGGAGGAGGAGGAGGCCGCCCCAGTCGAGGAGGAGGAGGAGGCCGCCCCAGTCGAGGAGGAGGAGGATGCCGCCCCAGTCGAGGAGGAGGAGGAGGCCGCCCCAGCCGAGGAGGAGGAGGAGGCCGCCCCAGCCGAGGAGGAGGAGGAGGCTGCCCCCGTTGAAAAGGTAGAGGAAGCCGCCCAAGTCGAGGAGGAAGTCGCCGCCATTGAGGAGGAAGCCGCACCAGTTGAGGAGGAGGTTGCTGAAGAGGCTGCCCCGGTTGAGGAAGTGGATTCACCCACAGAAGAAGCTGTTGAGGAGGAGGCCGCTGAGGAGGAAGTTGCTGCATCAGTTGAGGAGGAAGTCGCTGTTGAGGAAGAGGCTGCCCCCGCAGAAGAAGAGGCTGCACCAGTTGAGGAGGAGGAGGAAGAGGCAGAGGAGGAGCCAGCAACAGAGGAGGGTAAGGAAAAATTATCCAGAACAGAACAAAATGTTTTTAGTCCAGGGGTAGGCTTACTCCAGGGGTAGGCTTAATCTGGGTCCAGAAATTATTGAAAGAAAATCCTCTCAAGGCTCGGTTTTTGCTGATGAGGTGTTTGTCTTCACACAGTTTAAAACGAGCACAGTTGAACACCAGGTGCTGCATTGCAGAAGTGCATGCACACATTGTATTTTCTGATAAGAGTAGCTACATGTTTGTAGAGAGGTCGGGCAGTTTCCCATCTAATCTTGGGGTAGTGGATAGGGCACTCACTTTTCTGTCTCTCCTATCTGCTTTTTGTGTTGCTCATGTCACCTCATTTTGTATTATTTCTTATTGTTTTTGCATTGTGGAGAAGGAACCTGCAAGTAAGCATATCGTTGGATGATGTATACCATGCGTATCCCGTGCATACGACTAATAAAACTTGAAACTTAAGTCTCTCTGCTCATTTTGTGGATGAATTTGTCAATTCTCAATGTGAGGCTGTCATTCATTGTCTTTTGAAAAACAGTGTTCTAATACAACTTGTTCCTTTGCTCCACAGAAGAGCTGGTAGAAGAAACAGCAGCAGAAGATTCAGAACAAACAGAAGAAGCCGAATCAGAAGCTGAGTCAGAAGAAACTCAACAGGAGGAAGCTCTTCGGGAAGAGTTTGCAGGTACGTGTCGAGTGTGATTTTATGTACGTGTACCTCCACTCAGTTGAGGGCAATAATATTCAGATGTCATTCTTCAGTGCCTCCTCTCTCTCTCTCCGTTTTAACTAACTGCAACTGCTGGTTTTCTGTTGCAGAGGAAGCAGCTGAAGTAGATGAGCTGGAGGAGTTGATAGGTTGGTGATAAGATTATTTTAACTCCAGTCCAATGTTATTACTATGAACAGTTCTCCTGCATAAGCTTTCATGGTGGTCATTGACCCTGTTCTCTGAAAGCATGTCCAGTAAAAAGCATGTGTGTTGAAGCATTTTTATTCTAACTTTGACTTGTTTCGTTTCAACAGAAGAGCTTTCCCAGGCAGAAGAACAGATGGAAGATGAGCCAACAGGTACACTTTAAAACTTGTCATAACGCAATTGCATCTTCTCATTCCTTTTTACTCGATTGTATGACTGCACAGCAGGACGTTTAGAATCAGACATTCAACAAGTTCAGAATCCTAATTTCATAGAATCGACATTTCACAGCTGAATGCAGGCCTACTGTAATTAGTCCATAATCATTGTTTAATAGATAGTTTGCACTTTGGCTATTAACCAGCAGTATGGTTTCATGCCATCTAAGAAGCCCAGCTTTCTCAGTGAAGCTGACCTGTGGGCATGTATCCACAGCAGACACAAATAGGCGGTCTTTCTTTGTATGTCGTACAATAAGATATTCCTGACTTTGAAGCCCATGCCAGTGAGGACACACGTGATTAGTAGGTAGCGTGTGCTCTAATATGTGTAGGCCACATGTAGTCTGTGGATTAATCCTATCAAGGTAGGTAGACTTAACTCTCCCTTGTGGTGAGTAATGAAGGCCAGTGAAGCTATTTGTAGAGTATGCTATAGCTCCCCCTTGAGGCTGGTTTATGAAAGACAGCTTATGAAATGGCTCTCACAGGAGTCGACTAACTAGTCAACTAGTCATTCCATGCATTTTCCATATCTTGATATTGTTTGAGGATTTTTGTTAAATGACTTGTGATGTGACTACAACTGAAATAGAAGGCCTCCATCCTGTTTTTGTCTGTTAGATTGTGTGGTGAATTCTTTATTATATGATGTATCAATCGTGTAAAGTGTTATGTTGTCAAAATATTTTTTTTCTACATGATGTAATTGTATTATGAATTAAATTGAATGGTAACTGCTTTTTTATTCCATCACTGTCACTTAGTGAGGTCAGTATCTTCTTTCCATAGAAACGCAGAGCCTGCGGTCTCAGCGCGGTAAGACTGATTGAGGACCAGCCCACATCGCATCCCACTGAGCGCATGCAGTCGTGCTTTCCCACCTCCAGAGAATGAAAAGCGCCATCACGGCCTTCAACACTCTCTCCTATTTGTCCTATTTCTCACTCGCACACCCAGAAACTTGTTTTTCTCACTTCCAGAACTTGTTAGATTTTTTTCATTTACCCTATATATTTTTTTTCCTTTTTTTTTCTTATAATGACAAGTATCAATTAATTTCTCTTACAGATGTAGGTAGTTAATGGGAGGGTAGCTTTTCGCTAATGGAATGTAGTTTGTTTTCCATTTCCTGTGTATAGCAAGCAGAGGTACATGTTGCTAGTCAAAGAACTTCACGTCTGAGCCGAGTTCAGTTTTTTGTTAAATGTGAAGATGCAAAGCTGCAGTTTTGTATTACCAGTATGTATTGAGTCTACATGTCAAGATGTTGCATATCTAGGGCAAAGTTATGCTGACAGGTGAACAGACAAGTCTGGTGATGTAGGGTGAGTGTGTGAGCTTCCATATGTGTATGACTGAGAATGTGTATAGATGTACACTACATGACCAAAAGTATGTGAACACCTGCTTGTCGAACATATCATTCCAAAATCATGGGCATTAATATGGAGTTGGTCTCCCCTTTGCTGCTATAACAGCCGCCACTTCACTCTTCTGGGAAGGCTTTTCTACTAGATGTTGGAACATTGCTGCGGGGACATTCTTCCATTCAGCCACAAGAACATTTGTGAGGTTGAGCACTGATGTTGGGCGATTAGGCCTGCCTCGCAGTCGGTGTTCCAATTCATCCCAAAGGTTTTCGATGGGGTTGAGGTCAGGGCTCTGTACAGGCCAGTCAAGTTGTTCCACACTGATCTCGACAAACCATTTCTAAATGGACCTTGCTTTGTGCATGGGGGCATTGTCATACTGAAACAGGAAAGGGCCTTCCCCAAACTGCTGTCACAAAGTTAAAGCACAGAATCTGCTAGAATTTCATTGTATGCTGTACCATTATGATTTCCCTTCACTGGAACTAAGGAGCCTAGCCCGAACCAATAAAAACAGCCCCAGACCATTATTCCTCCTCCACCAAACTTCACAGTTAGCACTATGCATTGGGGCAGGTAGCGTTCTCCAGGCATCCAATAAACCCAGATTCATCCTTTGGACTGCCAGATGGTGAAGCATGATTCATCACTCCAGAGAACGCGTTTCCACTGCTCCAGAGTCCAATGGCGGTCCGCTTTACACCACTCCAGCCAAAGCTTGTCATCGCGTATGGTGATCTTAGGCTTGTATGTGGCTGCTCGGCCATGGAAACCCATTTCATGAAGCTCCGGACGAACAGTTATTGTGCTGACAGCTGGGGCAGCTCTAGCAGGGCAGAAATTTGACTGACTTGTTGGAAAGGTGGCATCCTATGATGGTGCCACGTTTAAAGTCATTGAGCTGTTCAGTAAGACCATTCTACTTCCAATGTTTGTTTATGGAGATTGCATGGCTTTGTGCTCAATTTTTATTAACCTGCCAGCAACGGCAGTGGCTGAAATAGCTGAATCCACTAATTTGAAGGGGTGTCCACATACTTTTGTATATATAGTGTATGTTTGCGTGTGTGCATTTTATAGACTGTATGTCTATAAAACAATCCTATGAGCCGTAGTTCTCATTAATTAAGATGCGTTTGAGACTCATTTCAATTTCAGTTTTGTTTGTTCAAACTCCTAGTACCTTGCTCTCACTGTTACTTCTTTAATACTGAAAGTGTTTTTGACTTACTCATACCTCCAGCCAGAACGGTGAACATCTAACGGAACACAATGAGTTATCCCCAAGCCAGGCTTGTGTCCATTTTTTTACTATTTTATTTATTTTGTGGTCTTTTTTAAAAAAAATTTTTACTGTATTTGGGTTGGATGTAAACTCTCCAAATGGGAGAAATGTTGGCATATGCCATTTGTTCTGGGAAAAACTGATTTTTACCTGGAGACGAAGGAAGGGCATGTCTCAGAGTCTGGTAGTAACTCTTAGGTGCAGCTCAGTGTGGGCGTAGCTGTTATGGGTTAATGGTCTGACCCAACCCAGTCTCCTGATAAAACAGGCTGCTGTGCAGTGTCCCAGGTCCTCCAATAGATCTGCTCTCCACACGCACACACGTGGTCCAACAGGAACATGATTATTCGAAATTCATCAGTCAGTACACGTAAACTGTAAAAAAATATATATATATATATATATATTTAAAGTCTGCGGCAGTAATGTTCATAAACGTTTGTTCCCTTTCTCTCTAAATGTACAGTTCCACTTTCACTTGTATATTAACTGGCTCAAGCCCAGGGTAAGTGCTTCATTTGGAACAAAGGTTTTTGAATGTCTGTAATTGTTGCTGATTTAGCAGACACCCGGACCACCTCTTTTTGTCCCTCTGCATGTGTTTCAGTGCGTGACCCCCCCAAACCAACTGTTCAAAGAGAAACACTGTTGTGCATCTAGAAGGGAACTTGAGTGTAACCTGCTCACTCTGTCCTAGCGACATCTAACTCGACTTGTGCTAGTATTTAATTTTGATGTTGTCGTTAATGATGTTGTCATGGTTTGTTTTTACTACAAGGATGATGCTAGCTCATGCTTTGAACTTAAGGCTGTACGGTGAAGGGAAAAAAAATGATTTCATTTTTTTCAAGGAAACTCAGTCGTGTGCTTAGTTTGTGTTCCTCCAACGATGTAATGTTTCTGTGAATTCAGATGAGTGTGTTTTTGTTTGACATTTTTCCATTGTAGAAGTTTTCTGTACATTGTGGTAATAAGGGGCCTGCTGGATGAGATAATGGTGATAAGGTGATGGACTGTAGGGAATGCTGCAATGCAAATCTTCTCTGAGGAAACCAAATAACGGTTTGTTTCGATGTACACGAAAACAAGTGGTTGCAATCTAGTTCTTAGGACTTATTGTCTTTTTTCTATAACACTAGTGGGTCTTTTTCTATTACCTAACACTTTTGAAGTCAATGTGAATTTTTAACGTGGTGTTAATTTTACATTATACAAAACTTTACAAGATAGATCTGTTCTAGATTTTTAAATAAAAATACACTTTTTTAGGATCAGACCTTTTTAATTATGAAAATTTAAATAAATAAAAAGTGCTTCACTTTTTTCAAAGCCATATGTGACAGTTGAGGCTCTTCTGCTCAGAATGGACTGTACTCCAAGGGAAAGACATTCCACAACCAGCAGTAACCGAAAACATCACTACAATCTCAGTGTTTATTTTTTATTGCAGTTCACATATGAACAGGGGTTTACACACAAAAACATGTTATACATAGAGGTAAACATAGTATCCAGCTGTATAGGCTAACAGGTTTTTAAATTATTGTGAAAATGCATTCTGTATGCAGAGTTGGACGGCTGTCACAGTTTCTATAAATCAGGGGTGTCGAACTCATTCCATGCAGGACCTAGTGTCTGCGGGTTTTTTTTTTTTTTTTCTTTCAATGAGGACCTAGACACCCAGGGAGGAGCGAAAATCCGCAGACACTCAGCCCTCCGTGGAATGAGTTTGACACGTGCTGTAAATGTTCTGTTCGAGGGCTGCAATAAAGGTTTGGGACAACACCATGGTGTCGTTTATCATTGTGTAACTGTTTATTGGAATACCTTGACATGGGCATAGTTAGTCCGCCATCCCATGCATGATAACACTTCACTAAGGTACCCTTTAAAGGTCCGGTGTTGTCAATGTGATTTGCTTGTGTTTTATATATACCACACATTAGGAACACCTTTCTAATATTGAGTTTTATGCCCTCCTTTTGCCCTCAGAACAGCCTGAATTTGTCAGGGCATGCTCTACAAGGTGTCAAAAGAGTCCCACAGGGATGCGGGCCCATGTTGACTCCAATGCTTCCCACAGTTGTCAAATTGGCTTGATGTCCTTTGGGTGGTGACCATTCTTGATACACACGGGAAACTGTTGAGTGTGGAAAAACCCAGCAGTGATGCAGTTCTTGACACAAACCGGTGCACCTGGCACCTACTACCATACCCCGTTCAAAGGGATCACAGCTTTCACCTGGTCAGTCTGTCATGGAAAGAGTAGGTGTTTAATGTTTTATATACTCAGTGAATTTCCACGCTATGGAGTTGGAATAATACTGTGAAATTGTGAAAATGATAATGCCCTTTTAATGTAAGAGCTGTTTGAATAGCCTGCCTGAAATTCAGCCTGTTTTGGTGAGATGGAGTTTTGGTCTGCCTGGTGACATCACTAAGAAAGAGTTCCAAACCTCTGCCAATAACAGCTAGTTTTTAGTTTTCTCTCCACTCAGACCACATAGTGACACAGCTACCAAAATTATTGCTTGAGAAATTGCTTTGTTAATAAGAAGCAATTTGTTTATTTTTTACCATTTTAATTGAAAACAATCACAGTACTTGAGTAGTTATTTTTAAGATGTGTTTGAGAAATATAAATGATTTGATCTTGAGATAAAATGGCTGCTTTGGACCTTTGAAGGGCAACTTCACCACTTAACATTTGGGTTGTTATTATGACTTATTTAGTGATGTCCTACACAGTTTTAGTGTAGTTTTCATGTTTATTGACTGTTTAGTCGCGAGCAAAAACCAGATATTGCTTCTCTGTGACGTTTTCAAGTAGAATCCCTGAGATAACTAAGAAAGTAAATTATGGACAGTCATTTTCAGCTATTTATATAACCTGTCTATAGATTTCTGATCATATTGGAACTCCCTGCTACATGTTGCTCTGGTTGTCTTCAAATAACATTTTTAAATAGACGCTCAAAAACCTATAGTATGATATTTATAGTTGGCTTGCTACAAAATTTTTGTTGTTCAAGGCTCAAACTCCCATGATTCCATTCGGCACAACCACTTCCACCGTCACTGTCGCAGCTTTGGCAGCCGTTGCAGTGCGCCCTTTCCAAAGAGAGAGAAATAGTAATGGTGTCTTTTTAGTAGGTACTAACTCCGCCATCGTTCGTTGGACATAGCCCATGGATTAACGCAGAAAATTAGGTTTAGCAGATTTTATATGTTGTGTTCTATCTGATAATCTTCATCAGCTAACTTCACTTTGTGAATTTTGAAGAATTTATGTAGTACTAAAAACAAACCCCATAAAGGCTTCTTAATTCATAACGTTCGTGTTAACTGACCTCTTATCTCAGAACAAAACGTATATTTAAAAAAGCCCGTGTTAACCTCTGACTTTATTTTCGGTGTTTATTCCCGGAACCCTATTCTTTCCCCATAGGGATGGCTGAACAGACCAGATGTAACTTATTTCCGGGGTTTAAGACTACAGGCGAGCGAGCCTATATTTTCGTAGTAAATGACTTGTAAAATTCATTTGTTGTATTAGTTCCAATATGCCTACAGTGTTGTTGGCTGCTGGTTGCTTGGACAGTAGCTAAGGCTGTATTTGGCAGATAATTTTTGAAAACACTAATACAGAGGCAACAGGGTTAGCTACTTAGCTAGCGTTGTTAATGTTAGCACCAAAGATGCAGGAGTCTTCAATCATGAGACTATGATTCCGTAGTGATTTTCCTATACATTTAATAATACATGTTGTTTGGACTGTTGTTTAAAACAGTCGCTAAGATTAAACTGGGGTGAAATTGTTGTAATCTATTATTTCAGATGTAGCAGTCGGCTAGCTAGCATGCTAGCTAACCAGCATCAGACACCGATTTATTGTTGGCATCTAATATCGTCTTATTGTTCAATCTGAAGCCGTACTATTATGGCTGACTCTGTAAAACAACATGCATGCAAGCATTATAATACGATTATAACCCAAGAGCAATGTGAAATGCACTCAGAATTTATGACAAACTTAATCTTGGTTTGATTACCTGCTATATGGTGTGGAGTCCGTCGACTCCCATTACTGGATGTCAAGCTTCGATCTACTCCTACATTTCTGTATTTTTGCAACGGAGGAAACTTTTCTCCGTGGTCTATTTCGAGAACAAACATATTTCACAGCAAAGAAAGAGAGATAGAGGGGCATAGGTAGGCATGTCGGCCACCAGGCAGCACAACAGAACCGTGTATCGGTAATCAGAAGATGTAGGCTATAGGCTATCGCAATGCTGTTTTTCGCAATAAAAAAGTATTGCCTATAGTTTATTTAATGAAACCCTGGCTGGCTGTTGACCTAGGTCAGGGTTCTCCAACCCTGTTCCTGGAGAGCACCTTCCTGTATGTTTTCGCACCAACCCCAGTGCCCATGTGACAACAATTTTGGACCCCCTAAATGTGGAGTATGAAATCATTTTAATGATTGTCAAACTGTTTCTTATCGTTTTATTTTACATCCATTATTAGACAGTGGCAACGATGATGATTATGAACATGGTATTTTAAAGAAATACCAGTGAAGAAAACAATGACAACAATAACGTCTAATGTAACTGGCCCCGTAACAGTACAACTGACCCCAGCTTGGCCCTCCCAGTTGAAATGGTCTTGAACCGCCACTGTTCAGCAGCTCAAATCATCAGGATGTAGGGCATTGCTATCAGGAAGGACGTATACCATGGATGGATAGCTAAAATAATTATGATCACACTTAATCAATTTAAGTATAATGGAGACCTATACATTTGGCAGCCAAGCGCGAGTTGTCAGTGTGTAGCCTATTATCGTCTAGAAATGACGTTGACATATCTTCACGGATGCAATAAAGTCCGTCATAAGAGTCAATTAAATTAATAATAAAAAAATAAGAATTACGAATCGTGTGTGAATCGTCCCCTGGAATAACGCACATGCTTGAATAATAGCTTGGATAATAATGACAAAACCAACGTCTCTAGTAATACCGGTCCGAATAGGGCTACAGCCTAACATGGCAAATAATACATTTATCAGCGAAGGCACATCATCCCATTGGATCCGTCAAGACTGCACACAGCAGAAATATCACTGAAATATTCTAGTTCCTACACAACACCTATATTCACACAAAATAGGCATTTTATAGGCAGCATCATGCTCATGTCAGTCCTCTGTCAAACTGCAGCAACCTTATTCTTGTTCATATAAATTATATTTAGACTAGATTAGGAGGGGGATTTCTGCTACACAGAGACAACTGATAAGCTCAGCCCTGTGAGTTATATTGCCTGCTTTATGTATGTTTGCATCATGCAGGCATATGCAACTGTCGGCCTTGTAAAAAATGTACTCACATCTGTCATCACGTATGTTGATTGATTAATTCCAGTTAATAATTTTGGATTAAATGAATAGACAGCACCGTCAACCCAATTTTGAATATAAACCAAATTGGATCACAATCACATTTTCTCCTGACACACAAATGGACTAGAAATACATAAAGTTACCAATTAGTCACCCTGACCAAACGGACAGTGCACATAGGCTGTATGCACATGCTCTTATTGGTAGCCTACAGTTGATCAGACTGAAAAATTGTCTCGTTTTCATACCATATAGCATGTCAGATCTCTAACATTTAGGTGTAGACTAGGCTGCTGCAACACTTATGCAATGAGTTTTTGCTTCTTTCTGTCCAGAGTGATTGTGTTATCATCTTTGCTAAATAAATACCGGAGGAAAAAATGCGCTGCGTCAACCTCTCTCTTTAATCTAACTTTTGATGGATGATGAGATGGAAGCTATCAAATAATTCTGAATTGATTTTGACATCCCAGAAAAGACAGTACAAAGTTCTATATGTTCAACAAGTAAAGCATCATAACTTGCAATTACCTCTGCAAGCTGTCACTGATTTCCCCGGTACTACTTCTCATTCCGTGCACCAGTTCTGGAGTTCTAGTCACCGGCATCTAAGCTTCACTGAACTGTCTCATTACGCACACCTGGTCCCCACCCCCGAATAGTAATTGTATATTTAGTGCCCTCTGTTCACCATTGGTGGTTATTGTGCCCTTGGTCTTGTGAGTACCTGTACATTGTGGTTTCAACTTTTGTGCTGTGTGTATTGTGTCACGTGTATTTATTAAAGGTTACCTCCCTCTTTTGTTTGGGTTACATCCCTGTGTTTTTGTATGCTTGTTTGTTTTGGGCTTCCCCCTGTGCCTTTCATGGCATGTTGTATTTTTGGGTGGAGTATTAAAACCCCATATTAGGTATTCTTGCTCCTGTCTCTAATCATTGATACCATGTGACAGTATTACCGACCCTAACATAGAACCCAAACCAGCTTCATGCAAAAATATATTTTGTCCCCCCACACCAAAGGCGATCAAGACACGCAGGTTAAAATATCAAAACAAACTCTGAACCAATTATATTAATTTGGGGACAGGTCGAAAAGCATGAAACATTTTTGGCAATTTAGCTAGCTAGCTTGCACTTACTAGCTAATTTGTCCTATTTAGCTAGCTTGCTGTTGCTAGCTAATTTGTCCTGGGATGTAAACATTGAGTTGTTATTTTACCTGAAATGCACAAGGTCCTCTACTCCAACAATTAATCAACACAAAAAAGCCTTCCAGGCTTTTTCTTTTCTTGACTCTATTGCAATTGGCAGCTTTCATAAATTAGGTGCATTACTGCCACTGACCTAGCTCATCTTCAGTCATCCACGTGCGTATAACCAAAGAGGAGATGGTACGTGGGTACCTGCTTCTATAAACCAATGAGGCGATGGGAGAGGCAGGACTTGGTCTCAGCTCCTCAAATGTCGATGCCTGTGTGAAGGCCACATGTGTTCTCCACAACTACCTGCAGAGGTCATTCCAGTAGCCGCTCCGGATGAAGACGGGCACTCCAAATGGTTCCCTTCCTGATGTCACCAGGGCAGGTGCCAACAACACCCCCAGACAGACACTCCAGGTGAGGGAGAAGCTGACCACCTAACTTCTCATCGCCAGCAGGTGAAGTCCCATGGCAGTATGCCGTGGAGTGAAACGGCTCTTAGGAGCCCCCTAACACCAAGGTTATTTTAAGAACCATCCTCCATTGTCCATAAAATAGCATTTTTTCCCCCCCAGATTATTTTTTCTCCTTGTCTCTCTTCATTATACGGCGCACAGTTAGTATGATAACAGTGTGGAAAGGGTAACCTAGGGTCCATCCAAATAGTACAGTTTACCACCATCTTCACAGGTCTGACAAAATACAGGTGGAAAAAAAACAATTAGGAAGAGTGTTTTTACTTTCATCTGGTCGTAGATCTGCAAAGGTGTAAGGAAGAAATAAGAAAATTAAGTCTAAATAAGATATTAATAAACACATTTAACAACTGACTATGAAAACATTAGAATGAATCACTATTCAAGTACAGGAAAGAACATTACAGTTACATGTGTTGTAAAAAGGTTACAAAAAATAAAAACAATTGAAAAAGGTGTGTGCGTGTAAAAATGAATGTGCAATCTGTAAGAGAACAACAAGAGCATGTCTTTTTGGCACAACTGCAGACCGATACAGGGACTACTCAAAGCCTAGAAGTAGTAGAAGAGCTTCAGACATGGCCATAAAGAGAGAGAGGGCAGGGCACTGGAGCTCTGATGTACAGAGAGGAGTGGAGGAGAGGTGTGTCTGAGAAAAAGTGAACGTGTAACCACAATACAGGTAAACATACATTTCACCTTTAGTCTTGTAAAATAACAAGTGCATCCGAATTCTCCAGTATGTCAGTTTCAATTCAGTCAATGTTCATGCAATCTATGTACAACTAATAATGAATTATATCCTAAGTATTGAGAAATTACTAACCAGGACATAACAAGTGGAATAAGGACAGTTGGAAAATCTGTTGCATTTCCTTGATTCCCGTGGGGGGGGGGGGGGGGGGGGGGGGGGGGGTACTGTCAGATTCCCCCGGCAATGATGCTCATTCTGTGCACTAGTTCCGGAGTTCTATGTCACCGGCCTCTAGGCGTCACTGAACTGTCTCATTATGCACACCTGCACCATTGTCTGGCAAGTTATTGTTCCTATGTCAGTTGGTCTTGTGACTGACTACCTGTGGTTTCAGCTTTCATGCTGCGTGTATTGTGCACTTGTTATTTCGGGTCTCATCCCGTGTATTGTTATTACGGGTCTCGTCCCGTGTATTTATTAGAGGTTTAACCTCGCTCTTTTGTTTGGGTTACATCCCTGTGTTTTTGTATACGTGTTTGTTTTGGGCTTCTCCCCGTGCCTTTCATGGCATGTTGTATATTTGGGTGGAGTATTAAAAACCCCTATTACGTATTCCTGCGCCTGTCTCCAATCATTTATAAACTCTGCAAAAAAAGATATGTTCCTTTTTCAGGACCCTGTCTTTCAAAGAATTTGTAAAAATCCAAATAACTTCACAGATCTTCATTGTAAAGGGTTTAAACACTGTTTCCAATGCTTGTTCAATGAACTGTAAACAATTAATGAACATGCACCTGTGGAATGGTCGTTAAGACACTAACAGCTTACAGGCGGTAGGCAATTAAGGTCACAGCTATGGAAACCTAGGACACTAAAGAGGCCTTTCTACTGACCCTGAAAAACACCAAAAGAAAGATGCCCAGGGTCCCTGCTCATCTGCATGAACGTGCCTTAGGCATACTGCAAGGAGGCATGAGGACTGCAGATGTGGCCAGGGCAATACATTGCAATGTCCATACTGTGAGATGCCTAAGACAGGACGGACAGCTGATCGTGGCAGACCACGTGTATCAACACCTGCACAGGATTGGTACATCTGAACATCACGATCTAGAAGAAAAAACATCTTAACATCACACCTGTGGGAGAGGTACAGGATGGCAACAACAACTGCCTGAATTACACCACACAATCCCTCCATCAGTGCTCAGACTGTCCGCAATAGGCTGAGAGAGGCTGGACTGAGGGCTTGTAGGCCTGTTGTAAGGCAGGTCCTCACCAGACATCAGCGGCAACGTCGCCTATGGGCACAAACCCTCCCTCGCTAGACCAGATAGGACTGGCCAAAAGTGCTCTTCACTGACGAGTCAAGGTTTTGTCTCACCAAGGGTGATGGTCGGATTTGCATTTATTGTCGAAGGAATGAGCGTTACACCAAGGCCTATACTCTGGAGCGGGATCGATTTGGAGGTGCAGGATCCGTCATGGACTGGGGCAGTGTGTCACAGCATCATCGGACTGAGCTTGTTGTCATTACAGGCAATCTCAATGCTGTGCGTTACAGGGAAGACATCCTCCTCCCTCGTGGTAACCTTTCTGCAAGCTCATCCTGACATGACCCTCCAGCATGACAATGCCACCAGCCATACTGCTCGTTCTGTGCGTGATTTCCTGCAAGACAGGAATGTCAGTGTTCTGCCATGGCCAGCGAAGAGCCCGGATCTCAATCCCATTGTGCACATCTGGGACCTGTTGGATCAGAGGGCGAGGGCTAGGGCCATTCCCCCCCAGAAATGTCAGAGAACTTGCAGGTGCCTTGGTGGAAGAGTGGAGTAACATCTCACAGCAAGAACTGGCAAATCTGGTGAAGTCCATGAGGAGGAGATGCACTGCAGTACTTAATACAGATGGGGCCACAACAGATACTGACTTATTTCTGATTTTGACCCCCCCCGTCTCCCCTTTGTTCAGGGACACATTATTACATTTATGTTAGTCACGTCTGTGGAACTTGTTCAGTTTATGTCTCAGTTGTTGAATCTTATTTTCATACAAGTATTTACACATGTTAAGTTTGCTGAAAATAAACGCAGTTGACAGTGAGAGGACATTTCTTTTTTTGCTGAGTTTATATGTATTTAGTATTTTCATTTTTGATGTAGGGATGTAAGGTTTTGATAATGTTGTATAATATAAACAAAATACATTAAATATAAAAAATTAATTAAAATAAGAACACCGCAATACTGCTTTGCAGCACAACCCCAATACACTAGGTTCATGATCCTAATCCTATGACTGGATGGACAACGTGTCAGTTTATACTGCAAAAGCTTTGATTGGTTGGAGGTCGTCCTCCAGAAGTGGTCATAATTACCATGTAGATCTATGGAAGGAGTGAGGCCTATGAGCCTCCTAGGTTTTGTATTGAAGTCAATGTACCCAGAGGAGGACAGAAACTAGCTGTCCTGGTGCTACCACAGAGAGTGCTGAAGTTACTTTAGACCTTCATTGCAAAACAGTGTGTTTTAATCAATTATTTGGTGACATATTAATATATTTAGTATAGTTTTATCTAAAAAGGATAACTTTTTTTTGTGTTTTCACTATTTTTATTTTTATTAAATTTCACTGAGGAGGATGGTCCTCCCCTCCCTCCACTGGTGTGTGTGTGCGCATCTGTGTTGTGGGAGTCGACTCCTTTTGACTCCAATCACAGGAGTCGGGGTCGACTCCAAAAAACCTGGAGTCGTGCACCACCAGCCAGCTAAGCTAACTAGGCGGAGCATTGCATCATTGGAGATTAAATGCACCCTTGGAATTGTAGTATACTTTAGACAAAGGCAATGCAGAAGCTTAAAAAAAATACAAAAACAAGGAATATACTAAATACTAACAGCATAATAACTGGTTATAAACAGGTTCATTATCCAGCTCTTCTTAGAAAGAGGAATCATCAGAAGCAGTCATTGTTTGTAATTATTTCTCTAGCCATCTCGGATAGACACTGCACGGTAACATAGCTCCCATGAACCTGTAGAAACTAGTACCCCGTTTTGAAAAGCCTGCCTTAGAGGGTTGGAACACAATTGGATAAAATAATAGAGCTCCAGTAGTCTTCACAAAGCCAAGGAAAAAATGTCAACCTAGATATCCTGCAATGTTGTGACAGATGGGAACATCATTCAGACAAGTCCAATGGCTCTACTGAACAATGCCAACCATATCTACTTCCTGCTAGCGTGATCTTGCAATCGGCGAAACACAAAGGCCACACTAATTGCTACAAAACATGACTCCGTTCATTTTTAGATCAGACAGCAGGCTCAATCAACCAACAACGTAATTGGTTGAACTCTCCCAGCACGAAAATGCAAAAATACCACTATGGTGCATAATAATGCAAGTTGAAGACTTAAGACAGGATCCTGATGTTATCTCCAACCTAGCCTGTAATGACCTAGACAGAGCGACCTCCGAGACCGGTTCTGGGTCAGCGAACCACGGCTCAGAGAGGGCTCAGAGTGAAGCGCCCTGTTCATCAGCTAATATGTAGGAGCTCCTCTCTAGGGTTCTGAAAGCTCTGGATATTAATCTAGACCCTAACAGCTGCCCGGGAAGAGTGTATATTCCTCAGTGCCCCAAGTTCTTCAATGAACTGCATCAAACTTGGGCTTAGGTGAACTCGGTCCTCCCAGACAGGAAGATCATTAGTAGGTCTCCCCGCTGTCCTCCGAGAGCTCATTGGGCTGCTGACGGTCACACCTTCATGACCTTGGCAATGGTGGCTCACCTCATGAATGAAACCACTCTGCTGCAGGCATACCTACACAGTCTGATAGCTTGCCTGTCCACCGATGGTGGCCCTGAGCTGACGGCTGAAATGACTCAGGTGTCCACATTCCACTCCCTATTAAACGCTGAGATGTCACATGCTAATGGAAAAGCCCTGCATACTGTCATCTCCTCTATTGTTGGCTCTCACAGACAAAGATGTCAGCCTCCGTGAAGAAAACATTTATGGAGCTCCCCATCTCCACAGGCCAAGTTATTGGTCCTGGCGTGAACGCCATTTTGGATCAAACGGCGAAGCTGCAGTCTTTCATGGGTCCCTCTGCACCGCGTTACCCTACCCAGAGACCATTCAGTCTAGACCTCAGCTCTCCCCTGCCATGAAAGGCCGCTTGGGCCCACCCCCAAACCAGCCACGCCCTGACCAGCCACGCCAACACAGGCAGCGGCATAACAAGCACCGTCCCTCTGCTCCGAAGATAGACGGGCCACCTCACTCATCCTGATGGGTGTTGTCACGGCCGCTCCTCTGCAGTGCAGGGGCGGTTCCTCCTGCAGGCAGAGAAGGGTCGTTAGTGGTTGGAGTCACCTGGGCTCAAAGTATTTAAACTGTTTCACTAATCACTCGTCTCTCTGCTCCTCCAGGTATGATCCTGTTTTGTTTGTTCCTTTGTAGTTTTGCATAGTTTTCACTCAGTCATATTCACACACACAGATTCACGCATCCCTGCACTTTACATACACCTTACATTATGATACTTTCACACCTCATTCCTTTTTCTTTGTTTAAAGTTAATAGTTTTGGTTTACAATAAAGAACCTTTTTGATTGGCCTATACCTGTTGTTCGTGTCCCCTCATTTTTGCCACAGGCTATGAGCCGGCCTGTGACAGTGTGGCCCCCGCATCGGTCACTTCTCCCACGCCCATCGGGCAAAGTGGGAGGAGCTTGTGGAGTCCCCCTGGGTGCTGGATACCATACTACAGGGGTACAAACTCCAGTTTCAGAGGGGTTTGGTGAACTACAACAACTGACCCCCTGAAAAGCTCTCCAACTGGAGATTGCATTCTTCTCAAGAAGGGAGGCAATCAGACAACTGGAACCATCAGAACAGCTCAGTGGGTTTTATGGTGAATGTTTCCTAGTCCCCAAGAGGGATGGCGACTTTCAACCCCTTCCTGGACTTGAGGCCTTTCGACTGGTGGTTGAAAACCCACCCCTTCAAGATGCTATCTCCGTCCCGCATCCTACAGCCTATCATCCCAGGCCAGTGGGCTGTCGACATTAAAGATGCCTACGTCCACGTTCTCATTCACCCGGCTCACAGGAAGTTACTGCGCTTTGCATTCAGCGGCATAGTGTACGAGTATCAAGTGTTACCTTTCGGTCTCTCCCTGACACCAAGAACATTCACAGAATGCATGGATGCCACTCTAGCACCCCTAACAACACAAGGGATTTTAGTACTAAATTACCTAAATGACTGGCTAATCTGTGCTCAGTCACGTAAACAGACAGCAGCAGACACGACCTCTCCTGAGGCACATCTCAGAGCTAGGCCTCAGGTTGAACATGCAAAAAAGCCACCTGGTCCCCACACAAACTTTGATGTTCATGGGCATGCGGATCGACTCATTTCTATTGAGGGCTCCCTCACCGAAGAGAGAGAGTCCAGAAAATTGTAGATCACCTCATCACTTTTGTCCAAGACCAGAAGATGACTGTTCTTCATTGTCAGAGACTAATAGGTCTCCTCTCCGCAGCCTCTCTTTGACCCCATTAGGCCTTCTACACTTGAGATCCCTGCCAAGGTGGTTCAATGCTCAAGGTTTACATCCCAAGGAACACAGGTATTGTTGCCTGACTGTGTCCAAGGAATGCACACGAGCACTGGCAAGATGGTGATCCCTGAATTTCCTTTCAAGTGGGATACATCTGGGCAGAGTCCATCATAGGAAACTGGTTCAAACAAATTCCCCCTTGAGAGACTGGGGAGCAGTATTGAGAGGGAGGGTGGCCAGCTGGTCCAAACTCCACATCAACATGCTGGAGTTGAGAGCAGTCCAACTAGCTCTGCTCAACTTTCTCATACAACTGCGGGATAAACGTACAGGGGGTTGGGAGCAGGGGGTTGCTCCAGAATCTTGCGGCATAAAAACTGTGCTCCAGTTCTTGAGGTCTTTGTTCGATGCTGGCAGAGTTGCATCCATACTTAAGGTATATGCAGCTGGCATTTCAGCATTCCATGATGAAGAGCAGGATGGTCCAATTGGCAGACAAAAGGTTTTTTGTAAGGGAATCTGTCGAGTACTGTTAGACCTCCCTTCCAACCGTTAGATATTTCAAGTCTATAGCGTCTCTCTTAAGACAGCATTTCTGGGTTGGCAAGCTCCATGCTTTATCTGTAAGTGATGAGTGTTATCATCTAGGCCGGGTAAGACAAGCGTTACTCTGTGGCCTAATCCTACCTACCTACCTAATCCTAGTACTGCCGCTAGGAAATGGTGCTGACAGCCTTGTACACCTCCATGCACCCTGGGGCTCTTGATGTTGATGTACGCGCTCTGTGTCCTGGGAGATTCCTAAATGCGTACATGGAGTGGACTCAGGCGATCTGTCGCTCTGATCAGCTGTTTGTGTACTTTGGAGATAGTGCAGGGTAAGTCTCTCTCTCAAAACAACGGTTGTCACATTGGATTGTAGACACTACCCTGCAAGCATATAGCCTAGCTGGCTGCCCAGCCCCATCCTCTGTGGTAGCGCACTCCACCAGGGGAGTTGCCACCTCCTGGGCACTGCTTAAGGGAGTCCCTCTCTCGGACATATGAGCGGCTGCCAGCTGGTATCGCCCAGTACCGTTGCAATGTTTTACCAGGTAACTGTGGCTGACCCTCACAGTGTGAGTTTAGATGTGCTTGGTGCTACCCTTCCCTCCTAACAGTAACCTGTGGTTGGGCAGGGTACTGCCTTGAGCAACTGTGGTGATGTGTTGTTCTAGGCCAGTGGTTAGCCTTCCTTTTTGTCTTGACTTGAGCTATTGATAGTGAAGTGCAATATTGTATCAAATCATCACTTGGTCCTGCCAGACTCTGTCTCTATAGCGAACTTACATTCTATCAACTAGCCTATTCCGGGCCCTCAGAGTTTCCTGCGCCAGTGAGCTCGGGACAGAACAGCGGTCAACTCCTACTCATTCAAGGTTTTTTTTTTTTAATGTAAAACTATTTTCTACATTGTAGAATAATAGTGAAGACATCAAAAATATGAAATAACAAATATGGAATCATGTAGTAATCAAAATAAGTGTTAAGTAATCTAAATATATTTTATATTTGAGATTCAAATAGCCACCCTTTGCCACACTCTTGGCATTCTCTCAAACAGCTTCACCTGGAATGCTTTTTCAACAGTCTTGAAGGAGTTCCCACATATGCAGAGCACTTGTTGGCTGCTTTTCCTTCACTCTGCAGTCAGACTCATCCCAAACCATCTTGGAGGTCAGGTCATCTGATGCAGCACTCCATCACTCTCCTTCTTGGTAAAATAGCTCTTACAAATCAAATCAAATTTTATTTGTCACATACACATGGTTAGCAGATGTTAATGCGAGTGTAGCGAAATGCTTGTGCTTCTAGTTCCGACAATGCAGTAATAACCAACAAGTAATCTAACTAACAATTCCAAAACTACTGTCTTGTACACAGTGTAAGGGGATAAAGAATATGTACATAAGGAAATATGAATGAGTGATGGTACAGAGCAGCATAGGCAAGATACAGTAGATGGTATCGAGTACAGTATATACATATGAGATGAGTATGTAAACAAAGTGGCATAGTTAAAGTGGCTAGTGATACATGTATTACATAAGGATACAGTCGATGATATAGAGTACAGTATATACGTATGCATATGAGATGAATAATGTAGGGTAAGTAACATTATATAAGGTAGCATTGTTTAAAGTGGCTAGTGATATATTTACATCATTTCCCATCAATTCCCATTATTAAAGTGGCTGGAGTTGAGTCAGTGTCAGTGTGTTGGCAGCAGCCACTCAATGTTAGTGGTGGCTGTTTAACAGTCTGATGGCCTTGAGATAGAAGCTGTTTTTCAGTCTCTCGGTCCCAGCTTTGATGCACCTGTACTGACCTCGCCTTCTGGATGATAGCGGGGTGAACAGGCAGTGGCTCGGGTGGTTGATGTCCTTGATGATCTTTATGGCCTTCCTGTGACATCGGGTGGTGTAGGTGTCCTGGAGGGCAGGTAGTTTGCCCCCGGTGATGCGTTGTGCAGACCTCACTACCCTCTGGAGAGCCTTACGGTTGAGGGCGGAGCAGTTGCCGTACCAGGCGGTGATACAGCCCGCCAGGATGCTCTCGATTGTGCATCTGTAGAAGTTTGTGAGTGCTTTTGGTGACAAGCCGAATTTCTTCAGCCTCCTGAAGTTGAAGAGGCGCTGCTGCGCCTTCTTCACAATGCTGTCTGTGTGTGTGGACCAATTCAGTTTGTCTGTGATGTGTATGCCGAGGAACTTAAAACTTGCTACCCTCTCCACTACTGTTCCATCGATGTGGATAGGGGGGTGTTCCCTCTGCTGTTTCCTGAAGTCCACAATCATCTCCTTAGTTTTGTTGACGTTGAGTGTGAGGTTATTTTCCTGACACCACACTCCGAGGGCCCTCACCTCCTCCCTGTAGGCCGTCTCGTCGTTGTTGGTAATCAAGCCTACCACTGTCGTGTCGTCCGCAAACTTGATGATTGAGTTGGAGGCGTGCATGGCCACGCAGTCGTGGGTGAACAGGGAGTACAGGAGAGGGCTCAGAACGCACCCTTGTGGGGCCCCAGTGTTGAGGATCAGCGGGGAGGAGATGTTGTTGCCTACCCTCACCACCTGGGGGCGGCCCGTCAGGAAGTCCAGTACCCAGTTGCACAGGGCGGGGTCGAGACCCAGGGTCTCGAGCTTGATGACGAGCTTGGAGGGTACTATGGTGTTGAATGCCGAGCTGTAGTCAATGAACAGCATTCTCACATAGGTATTCCTCTTGTCCAGATGGGTTAGGGCGGTGTGCAGTGTGGTTGAGATTGCATCGTCTGTGGACCTATTTGGGCGGTAAGCAAATTGGAGTGGGTCTAGGGTGTCAGGTAGGGTGGAGGTGATATGGTCCTTGACTAGTCTCTCAAAGCACTTCATGATGACGGAAGTGAGTGCTACGGGGCGGTAGTCGTTTAGCTCAGTTACCTTAGCTTTCTTGGGAACAGGAACAATGGTGGCCCTCTTGAAGCATGTGGGAACAGCAGACTGGTATAGGGATTGATTGAATATGTCCGTAAACACACCGGCCAGCTGGTCTGCGCATGCTCTGAGGGCGCGGCTGGGGATGCCGTCTGGGCCTGCAGCCTTGCGAGGGTTAACACGTTTAAATGTCTTACTCACCTCGGCTGCAGTGAAGGAGAGACCGCATGTTTTCGTTGCAGGCCGTGTCAGTGGCACTGTATTGTCCTCAAAGCGGGCAAAAAAGTTATTTAGTCTGCCTGGGAGCAGGACATCCTGGTCCGTGACTGGGCTGGATTTCTTCCTGTAGTCCGTGATTGACTGTAGACCCTGCCACATGCCTCGTGTCTGAGCCGTTGAATTGAGATTCTACTTTGTCTCTGTACTGACGCTTAGCTTGTTTGATAGCCTTGCGGAGGGAATAGCTGCACTGTTTGTATTCGGTCATGTTACCAGACACCTTGCCCTGATTAAAAGCAGTGGTTCGCGCTTTCAGTTTCACGCGAATGCTGCCATCAATCCACGGTTTCTGGTTAGGGAATGTTTTAATCGTTGCTATGGGAACGACATCTTCAACGCACGTTCTAATGAACTCACACACCGAATCAGCGTATTCGTCAATGTTGTTGTCTGACGCAATACGAAACATGTCCCAGTCCGCGTGGTGGAAGCAGTCTTGGAGTGTGGAGTCAGCTTGGTCGGACCAGCGTTGGACAGACCTCAGCGTGGGAGCCTCTTGTTTTAGTTTCTGTCTGTAGGCAGGGATCAACAAAATGGAGTCGTGGTCAGTTTTTCCGAAAGGGGGGCGGGGCAGGGCCTTATATGCGTCGCGGAAGTTAGAGTAACAATGATCCAAGGTCTTTCCACCCCTGGTTGCGCAATCGATATGCTGATAAAATTTAGGGAGTCTTGTTTTCAGATTAGCCTTGTTAAAATCCCCAGCTACAATGAATGCAGCCTCCGGATGAATGGTTTCCAGTTTGCAAAGAGTTAAATAAAGTTTGTTCAGAGCCATCGATGTGTCTGCTTGGGGGGGATATATACGGCTGTGATTATAATCGAAGAGAATTCTCTTGGTAGATAATGCGGTCTACATTTGATTGTGAGGAATTCTAAAATCAGGTGAACAGAAGGATTTGAGTTCCTGTATGTTTCTTTCATCGCACCATGTCGCGTTAGTCATAAGGCATACGCCCCCGCCCCTCTTCTTACCAGAAAGATGTTTGTTTCTGTCTGCGCGATGCGTGGAGAAACCCGTTGGCTGCACCGCTTCGGATAGAGTCTCTCCAGTGAGCCACGTTTCCGTGAAGCAAAGAACGTTACAGTCTCTGATGTCCCTCTGGAATGCTACCCTTGCTCGGATTTCATCAACCTTGTTGTCAAGAGACTAGACATTGGCAAGAAGAATGCTAGGGAGTGGTGCACGGTGTGCCCGTCTCCGGAGTCTGACCAGAAGACCGCCTCGTTTCCCTCTTTTTCGGAGTTGTTTTTTTTTTTGGGTCGCTGCATGGAATCCACTCCGTTGTCCTGTTTGTAACGCAGAACACAGGATCCGCGTCGCGAAAAACATATTCTTGGTAGTACTGATGGTGAGTTGATGCTGATCTTATATTCAGTAGTTCTTCTCGACTGTATGTAATGAAACCTAAGATGACCTGGGGTACTAATGTAAGAAATAACACGTAAAAAAACAAAAAAAACTGCATAGTTTCCTAGGAACGCGAAGCGAGGCGGCCATCTCTGTCGGCGCCGGAAGTACACAGCCTGGAGGTGTGTTGGGTCATTGTCCTGTTGAAAAACAAATGATAGTGAGACTGAGCCCAAACCAGATGGGATGGCGTATCGCTGAAGAATGCTGTGGTAGCCATGCTGTTTAAGTGAATTCTAAATAAATCAGACAGTGTCACCAGCAAAGCACCCCCACACCATCTCACCACCTCCTCCATGCTTTACGGTGGGAAATACTCATGCAGAGATCATCCATTCACCCACACCACATCTCATAAAGACAGCAGTTGGAACCACAAATCTCCCATTTTAACTCCAGACAAAGGACACATTTCAAACAGTCTAATGTTCATTGTTTGGGGTTCTTGGCCCAAGCAAGTCTCATTATTATTGGTGTCCTTTAGTAGTGGTTTCTTTGCAGCAATTCGACCATGAATGGCTGATTCACACAGTCTCCTCTGAACAGTTGATGTTGAGATGTGTCTGTTACTTGAACTCTGTGAAGCATTTATTTGGGCTGCAATTTCTGAGGCTAGTAACTCTAACATGCTAACCAAACCGGACGTCCGCACATTGATTTTGTTCACCAGCACGAGAAGCGACCAGGACACGTAGGTTGAAATATCAAAATAAACTCAACCAATTATATTATTTTGGGGACAGGTCAAAAAGCATTAAACATGTATGTCAAATTAGCTAGCTAGCTTGCTGTTGCTAGCTAATTTGTCCTGGGATATAAACATTGGGTTGTTATTTTACCTGAAATGCACAAGGTCCACTGCTCCGACAATTAATCCACAGATAAAACATTATCAATCAATCAATCAAATTTATTTTATATAGCCCTTCGTACATCAGCTGATATCTCAAAGTGCTGTACAGAAACCCAGCCTAAAACCCCAAACAGCAAGCAATGCAGGTGAAGAAGCACGGTGGCTAGGAAAAACTCCCTAGAAAAGGCCAAAACCTAGGAAGAAACCTAGAGAGGAACCAGGCTATGTGGGGTGGCCAGTCCTCTTCTGGCTGTGCCGGGTGGAGATTATAACAAAACATGGTCAAGATGTTCAAATGTTCATAAATGACCAGCATGGTCGAATAATAATAAGGCAGAATAGTTGAAACTGGAGCAGCAGCACAGTCAGGTGGACTGGGGACAGCAAAGAGTCATCATGTCAGGTATTCCTGGGGCATGGTCCTAGGGCTCAGGTCCTCCGAGAGAGAGAAAGAAAGAGAGAATTAGAGAGAGCATATGTGGGATGGCCAGTCCTCTTCTGGCTGTGCCGGGTGGAGATTATAACAGAACATGGCCAAGATGTTCAAATGTTCATAAATGATCAGCATGGTTGAATAATAATAAGGCAGAACAGTTGAAACTGGAGCAGCAGCACAGCCAGGTGGACTGGGGACAGCAAGGAGTCATCATGTCAGGTAGTCCTGGGGCATGGTCCTAGGGCTCAGGTCCTCCGAGAGAGAGAAAGAGAGAAGGAGAGAATTAGAGAACGCACACTTAGATTCACACAGGACACCGAATAGGACAGGAGAAGTACTCCAGATATAACAAACTGACCCTAGCCCCCCGACACATAAACTACTGCAGCATAAATACTGGAGGCTGAGACAGGAGGGGTCAGGAGACACTGTGGCCCACTCCGAGGACACCCCCGGACAGGGCCAAACAGGAAGGATATAACCCCACCCACTTTGCCAAAGCACAGCCCCCACACCACTAGAGGGATATCTTCAACCACCAACATACCATCCTGAGACAAGGCTGAGTATAGCCCACAAAGACCTCCGCCACGGCACAACTTAAGGGGGGGGGGGGGGGGGGGGGGGGGGGGGGGGGGGGGGGGGCGCCAACCCAGACAGGATGACCACATCAGTGACTCAACCCACTCAGGTGACGCACCCCCTCCAGGGACGGCATGAGAGAGCCCCAGTAAAGCCAGTGACTCAGCCCCTGTAATAGGGTTAGAGGCAGAGAATCCCAGTGGAAAGAGGGGAACCGGCCAGGCAGAGACAGCAAGGGTGGTTCGTTGCTCCAGAGCCTTTCCGTTCACCCTCCCACTCCTGGGCCAGACTACACTCAATCATATGACCCACTGAAGAGATGAGTCTTCAGTAGAGACTTAAAGGTTGAGACCGAGTTTGCGTCTCTGACATGGGTAGGCAGACCGTTCCATAAAAATGGAGCTCTATAGGAGAAAGCCCTGCCTCCAGATGTTTGCTTAAAAATTCTAGGGACAATTAGGAGGCCTGCGTCTTGTGACCGTAGCGTACGTGTAGGTATGTACGGCAGGACCAAATCACAGAGATAGATAGGAGCAAGCCCATGTAATGCTTTGTAGGTTAGCAGTAAAACCTTGAAATCAGCCCTTGCTTTGACAGGAAGCCAGTGTAGAGAGGCTAGCACTGGAGTAATATGATCAAATTTTTTGGTTCTAGTCAGGATTCTAGCAGCCGTATTTAGCACTAACTGAAGTTTATTTAGTGCTTTATCCGGGTAGCCGGAGAGTAGAGCATTGCAGTAGTCTAACCTGGAAGTGACAAAAGCATGGATTAATTTTTCTGCATCATTTTTGGACAGAAAGTTCCTGATTTTTGCAATGTTACGTAGATGGAAAAAAGCTGTCCTTGAAATGGTCTTGATATGTTCTTCAAAAGAGAGATCAGGGTCCAGAGTAACGCCGAGGTCCTTCACAGTTTTATTTGAGACGACTGTACAACCATTAAGATTAATTGTCAGATTCAACAGAAGATCTCTTTGTTTCTTGGGACCTAGAACAAGCATCTCTGTTTTGTCCGAGTTTAAAAGTAGAAAGTTTGCAGCCATCCACTTCCTTATGTCTGAAACACATTCTTCTAGCAAGGGCAATTTTGGGGCTTCACCATGTTTAATTGAAATGTACAGCTGTGTGTCATCCGCATAGCAGTGAAAGTTAACATTATGTTTTCGAATAACATCCCCAAGAGGTAAAATATATAGTGAAAACAATAGTGGTCCTAAAACGGAACCTTGAGGAACACCGAAATTTACAGTTGATTTGTCAGAGGACAGACCATTCACAGAGACAAACTGATATCTTTCCGACAGATAAGATCTAAACCAGGCCAGAACTTGTCCGTGTAGACCAATTTGGGTTTCCAATCTCTCCAAAAGAATGTGGTGATCGATGGTATCAAAAGCAGCACTAAGGTCTAGGAGCACGAGGACAGATGCAGAGCCTCGGTCCGATGCCATTAAAATGTCATTTACCACCTTCACAAGTGCCGTCTCAGTGCTATGATGGGGTCTAAAACCAGACTGAAGCATTTCGTATACATTGTTTGTCTTCAGGAAGGCAGTGAGTTGTTGCGCAACAGCCTTTTCTAAAATTTTTGAGAGGAATGGAAGATTCGATATAGGCCGATAGTTTTTTATATTTTCTGGGTCAAGGTTTGGCTTTTTCAAGAGAGGCTTTATTACTGCCACTTTTAGTGAGTTTGGTACACATCCGGTGGATAGAGAGCCGTTTATTATGTTCAACATAGGAGGGCCAAGCACAGGAAGCAGCTCTTTCAGTAGTTTAGTTGGAATAGGGTCCAGTATGCAGCTTGAAGGTTTAGAGGCCATGATTATTTTCATCATTGTGTCAAGAGATATAGTACTAAAACACTTGAGTGTCTCTCTTGATCCTAGGTCCTGGCAGAGTTGTGCAGACTCAGGACAACTGAGCTTTGAAGGAATACGCAGATTTAAGGAAGAGTCCGTAATTTGCTTTCTAATAATCATAATCTTTTCCTCAAAGAAGTTCATGAATTTATCACTGCTAAAGTGAAAGTCATCCTCTCTTGGGGAATGCTGCTTTTTAGTTAGCTTTGCGACAGTATCAAAAAGGAATTTCGGATTGTTCTTATTTTCCTCAATTAAGTTAGAAAAATAGGATGATCGAGCAGCAGTAAGGGCTCTTCGGTACTGCACAGTACTGTCTTTCCAAGCTAGTCGGAAGACTTCCAGTTTGGTGTGTCGCCATTTCCGTTCCAATTTTCTGGAAGCTTGCTTCAGAGCTCGGGTATTTTCTGTGTACCAGGGAGCTAGTTTCTTATGAGAAATGTTTTTAGTTTTTAGGGGTGCAACTGCATCTAGGGTATTGCGCAAGGTTAAGTTGAGTTCCTCAGTTAGGTGGTTAACTGATTTTTGTCCTCTGGCGTCCTTGGGTAGACAGAGGGAATCTGGAAGGACATCAAGGAATCTTTGTGTTGTCTGTGAATTTATAGCACGACTTTTGATGATCCTTGGTTGGGGTCTGAGCAGATTATTTGTTGCAATTGCAAACGTAATAAAATGGTGGTCCGATAGTCCAGGATTATGAGGAAAAACATTAAGATCCACAACATTTATTCCATGGGACAAAACTAGGTCCAGCGTATGACTGTGACAGTGAGTGGGTCCAGAGACATGTTGGACAAAACCCACTGAGTCGATGATGGCTCCGAAAGCCTTTTGGAGTGGGTCTGTGGACTTTTCCATGTGAATATTAAAGTCACCAAAGATTAGAATATTATCCGCTATGACTACAAGGTCCGATAGGAATTCAGGGAACTCAGTGAGGAACTCTGTACATGGCCCAGGAGGCCTGTAAACAGTAGCTATAAAAAGTGATTGAGTAGGCTGCATAGATTTCATGACTAGAAGCTCAAAAGACGAAAACGTCATTTTTTTTTTTGTAAATTGAAATTTGCTATCGTAAATGTTAGCAACACCTCCGCCTTTGCGGGATGCACGGGGGATATGGTCACTAGTGTAGCCAGGAGGTGAGGCCTCATTTAACACAGTAAATTCATCAGGCTTAAGCCATGTTTCAGTCAGGCCAATCACATCAAGATTATGATCAGTGATTAGTTCATTGACTATAATTGCCTTTGAAGTAAGGGATCTAACATTAAGTAGCCCTATTTTGAGATGTGAGGTATCATGATCTCTTTCAATAATGACAGGAATGGAGGTGGTCTTTATCCTAGTGAGATTGCTAAAGCGAACACCGCCATGTTTAGTTTTGCCCAACCTAGGTCGAGGCACAGACACGGTCTCAATGGTGATAGCTGAGCTGACTACACTGACTGTGCTAGTGGCAGACTCCACTATGCTGGCAGGCTGGCTAACAGCCTGCTGCCTGGCCTGCACCCTATTTCATTGTGGAGCTAGAGGAGTTAGAGCCCTGTCTATGTTGGTAGATAAAATGAGAGCACCCCTCCAGCTAGGATGGAGTCCGTCACTCCTCAGCAGGTCAGGCTTGGTCCTGTTTGTGGGTGAGTCCCAGAAAGAGGGCCAATTATCTACAAATTCTATCTTTTGGGAGGGGCAGAAAACAGTTTTCAACCAGCGATTGAGTTGTGAGACTCTGCTGTAAAGCTCATCACTCCCCCTAACTGGGAGGGGGCCAGAGACAATTACTCGATGCCGACACATCTTTCTAGCTGATTTACACGCAGAAGCTATGTTGCGCTTGGTGATCTCTGACTGTTTCATCCTAACATCGTTGGTGCCGACGTGGATAACAATATCTCTATACTCTCTACACTCGCCAGTTTTAGCTTTAGCCAGCACCATCTTCAGATTAGCCTTAACGTCGGTAGCCCTGCCCCCCGGTAAACAGTGTATGATCACTGGATGATTCTCAAGTCTAATACTGCGGGTAATGGAGTCGCCAATGACTAGAGTTTTCAATTTGTCAGAGCTAATGGTGGGAAGCTTCGGCGTCTCAGACCCCGTAACGGGAGGAGTAGAGACCAGAGAAGACTCGGCCTCTGACTCCGACCCGCTGCTTAATGGGGAAAACCGGTTGAAAGTTTCTGTCGGCTGAATGAGCGACACCGGTTGAGCGTTCCTACAGCATTTCCTTCCAGAAACCGTGAGAAAGTTGTCCGGCTGCGGGGACTGTGCCAGGGGATTTATACTAGTATCTGTACTTACTGGTGGCACAGACGCTGTTTCATCCTTTCCTACACTGAAATTACCCTTGCCTAGCGATTGCGTCTGAAGCTGGGCTTGTAGCACAGCTATCCTCGCCGTAAGGCGAGTACAGCGACTGCAATTAGAAGGCATCATGTTAATGTTACTACTTAGCTTCGGCTGTTGGAGGTCCTGACGAACCGTGTCCAGATAAAGCGTCCGGAGTGAAAAAGTTGAGTAGGAAAAAACAAAAATATAAACGGTAATTAAAAAGTAAAAACCGTAAATTTGTCAGGTAGCAAAACAGGTTGGCAACAAAACGCACAGCAACTCAAAAACAAGTCTGCAAGTCGTGACCGGAAATGACGAAATGACACACCACACTATAGTACACTACACACACAGGTTGAGGCCGGGTGCTGCCGGACAACTTTCTCACTGCATTCATTTCTCATCTCTCCTCCTTCCTTCAGGCTTATTTGTCTTTGGACTTTACATGACGGTTGGCAACCAACTTTACAGCATTACTACAACCGACTGGAGTGTGGACCTCCAGTTAATCTTTCAAATCACCCATGTAGGTATATGGTATATGTTCCTAAAAACCAATGAGGTAACGTTGAGCGTACCTTGTCACAACACAACTGATTGGCTCAAATGCATTAAGGAAAGAAATTCCACAAATTAACAAGTCACACCTGTTAATTGAAATGCATTCCAGGTGACTCATGAAGCTGGTTGAGTGAATTCCAAGAGTGTGTCATCAAGGCGAAAGGTGGCTATTTGAAGAATCTCAAATATAAAATTTTGATTTGTTTAACACTTTTTTGGTTACTACATGATTCCATGTGTTATTTCATAGTTTTGATGTCTTCACTATTATTCCACAATGTAGAAAAATAGTAAAAATAAAGAAAAACCCTTGAATGAGCAGGTGTTCTAAAACTTTTGACCGGTAGTGTATGTGATCATCTGATCATGATATTTTGCTCTTTCACATGGATTGGTGATTATCGAGTCCGGGCGTGTTGGGAAGATTTTTCAAATACTGAGGAACTATCATTCTCAATGGATGTTTAAAAAACATACTTCGTTGACTTGTGTGAGGCAAAGTAAAAATTAGCGGTGTACGTGGTGAGTAAATACAATCAGAAATCAGACTGCCAAGATGGCACTTACCAACAAATTAATGCATTCTTGAGAGAGACACACCATATCTTCGTCACATCCCCCTCCCCTTCTAATTGATGCAACATTTTCAATTATACTCAAGACATTATCCTCACACATATTTTAGACGCTTTTCACTGACCGCCGAAACTCAATCAGCTAGACATATTGCTATGCGCACTACCCAACTCGCGAGTTTCCCCAAACACAATAGTGATGTGAAATAATTCACAGGAACATCAAACATTTTTAGGAAGCTAATGATTTTCTGTGGCTAAATCATGCTCCCTCGTGAAGTAGTGCGTATTTTGAACGATTTTATTTAGACCGAAGTAATTATATAATTTTGGCGAAACATCAATTTACTTTAGTGCACCGTGCACTCGCCAACTTTTATGTCCAATTCGCAGTAGGCTGAAACCAGAGATCTGTATATAATGACGAGATGCTCATACCTCCGCCCTAACAATGGGACTCTCTGTCCCAAAGGCAGGAAGGCAGGTTTAGGACTGCATATTATTCCCATATAATCACATTTTATTTGTCACGTGTACCGAATACTTACAAGCTCTTAACCAACAATGCTTTGAGGTTTTAAGAATAATAAGTGTTAAGTAAAAAAATAAAAAAAACTTTAAAAAAAAACATTTAACAAAGAATTAATCAGCAGCAGTAAAATAGCATTAGCGAGGCTATATACAAGGGGTACCGATACAGAGTCAATGTGCGGGGCACCGGTTAGTCGAGGTAATTGAGGTAATATGTACATGTAGAGTTAAAGTGACTATGCATAGATAAATAACAGACAGTAGCAGCAGCGTAAAAGAGGGGTCTGAGTAGCCCTTTAATTAGCTGTTCAGGAGTCTTATGACTTTGGGGTAGAAGCTGTTAAGAAGCCTTTTGGACCTAGACTTGGCACTCCGGTATTGCTTGCCGTGCGGTACTAGAGAGAACAGTCTATGACTAGGCTGACTGGAGTCTGACAATTTTTAGGGCCTTCCTCTGACACCTGGTATAGAGGTTCTGGATGGCAGGAAGCTTGGCCGGAAGCTGGGTCGTACGCACTATCCTCTGTAGTGCCTTACATTTGGAGGCCATACTAGGCAGTGATGCAACCAGTCCGGATGCTCTCGATGGTGCAGCTGTAGAACCTTTTGAGGATCTGAGGACCCATGCCGAATCTTTTCAGTCTCCTGAGGGGGAATAGGTTTTGTCGTGCCCACTTCATGACTGTCTTGGTGCATTTGGACCATGATCGTTTTTTGGTGACGTGGACACCAAGGAACTTGAAGCTCTCAACCTGCTCCACTACAGCCCCGTCAATGAGAATGGGGGCGTGCTTGGTCCTCCCTTTCCTGTAGTTCACAATCATATCCAGTTTCAACTGTTCTGCCTGCGGCTATGGAACCCTGACCTGTTCACCGGACATGCTACCTGTCCCAGACCTGCTGTTTTCAACTCTCTAGAGACAGCAGGAGCAGTAGAGATACTCTTAATGATCGGCTATGAAAAGCCAACTGACATTTACTCCTGAGGTGCTGACTTGCTGCATCCTCGACAACTACTGTGATTATTATTATTTGACCATGCTGGTCATTTATGAACATTTGAACATCTTGGCCATGTTCTGTTATAATCTCCACCCGGCACAGCCAGAAGAGGACTGGCCATCCCTCATAGCCTGGTTCCTCTCTAGGTTTCTTCCTAGGTTTTGGCCTTTCTAGGGAGTTTTTCCTAGCCACCGTGCTTCTACACCTGCATTGCTTGCTGTTTGGTGTTTTAGGCTGAGCTTCTGTATAGCACTTTGAGATATCAGCTGATGTAAGAAGGGCTATATAAAAAAAATGATTTGATTTGTGTTGATCATGTTGAGGGAGAGGTTGTTGTCCTGGAACCACACGGCCAGGTCTCTGACCTCCTCCCTATAGGCTGTCTCGTCGGTGATCAGGCCTACCACTGTTGTGTCATCGGCAAACTTGATGATAGTGTTGGAGTCGTGCTTGGCCATGCAGTCATGGGTGAAAAGGGAGGACAGGAGGGGACTGAGCACGTACCCCTTAGGGGCCCCTGTGTTGAGGATCAATGTGGCAGATGTTACCAACCCTTACCACCTGGGGGTGGCCCGTCAGGAAGTCCAGGATCCAGTTGCAGAGGGAGGTGTTTTGTTCAAGGGTCCTTAGCTTAGTGATGAGCTTTGAGGGCACTATGGTGTTGAACACTGAGCTGTAGTCAATGAATAGCATTCTCACATAGGTGTTCCTTTTGTCCAGGTGTGAAAGGGCAGTGTGGAGTGCAATAGAGATCGCATCTGTGGATCTGTTGTGGCGTTATGCAAATTGGAGTGGGATAATGGTGTGGATGTGAGCCATGACAAATCTTTCAATGCACTTCATGGCTACAGATGTGAATGCTGCTGGTCGGTAGTCATTTAGACAGGTTACCTTTGTGTTCTTGAGCACAGGGAATATGGTGGTCTGCTTGAAACATGTTGGTATTACAGACTCAGTCAGGGACATGTTGAAAATGTCAGTGAAGACACTTGCCAGTTGGTCAGCGCATGCTCGGAGTACACGTCCTGGTAATCCATCTGGCCCTGTGGCCTTGTGAATGTTGACCTGTTCAAAGGTCTTACTCACATCGGCTGCAGAGAGCGTGATCACACAGTCGTCCGGAACAGCTGATGCTCTCATGCATGGTTCAGTGTTACTTGCCTCGAAGCGAACATAGAAGTAATTTAGCTCATCTGGTAGTCTCACTGGGTAGCTTCCCTTTGTAGTCTGTAATAGTGTGCAAGCCCTGCCACATCCAACGAGCGTCAGAGCCGGTGTAGTACGATTCAATCTTAGTATTGTATTGACGCAATGCCTGTTTGATGGTTCGTCAGAGGGCATAGCGGGATTTCTTGTAAGCTTCCGGGTTAGTCCCACTCTTTGAAAGTGGAAGCTCTACCCTTTAGCTCAGTGCTCAGTATTTTACCTTTATTTAACCAGGTAGGCTAGTTGAGAACAAGTTCTCATTTGCAACTGCGACCTGGCCAAGATAAAGCAAAGCAGTTCAACACATACAACACATATGCTGTCGAACCATTCAGTACGCCCCCTACGGTTCAATACACACATTCCTGTCATTTTCCTAAACTTGCTTATTGCGCTGCAGACTACACGCACGTTGTACATTCAGATCCACAGAACCAGACATGCAGCTTGTGACCAGGCTTGGCAGGCAACAACTTGGGGACCCAAGCCATTAAGGGACTCCTGAGGGCTGACAAACTTTACCTCACAGCAATGCCTCAATATGTGGCAACCGCAGAGATCTCAACCCCCTTCCCTTAAACAACCAATGGACGATTTGCAATGACATCTCAGTAGGAAACCTCCCTAAAGGGGCCCCATGAAGAGAGGGGAACTAAAAACAAATATTCTCTCAGCTCCAACTTGACAATGGCAAGCGCTAGCGAGGCAGAGAAGCAAATTTGAGGAGGCACCATTGTCTTTCAAATCCACTGTGCGGGAACATTTTGGATTCAGCATTCAATACAATGACGAGGGTAAGAAGACCTTAAACAACAAAGTACAGTCTGCAAGCATTTCTTTGTCACTGTCGGCTACTCAAGTGGAAACACTTATAACATGTAATTTACATAACCCGGCCGTATCCCTTGCAGGTGGAGTTGGAGCAAGGAGAGTCCACTTGTTAGCGAAAACACAAATCTTTCGCTGCTGCCTTCCTACAACAAATTCAGAAAAACAAAGAAATAACTAAAGCAGTGGGAGTATTCATAGCCAAAGATTTGCAGCCCTATTCGGTGGTTACTGACTCGGGATTTGTCACCTGATGAAAAACATTGAACCGGGTTACAAAGTCCCCTTCCGCACACATTTCAGCAGCAAAGTAATTCCTAAACTTCATGAAACATCAGATAGGGTGTCTGTCAATTCGTATCCAATTTCTATCTAGCTCTCTCCACTGATAGTTAGACCTCCAGAGCAACTCAAAGCTACCTCACTGTGACAGTTCACTATGTACTGGTTTGGGAGAGCTACGTGTTGCAAACTTGTCCCCTGTATGAGAGTCACACAAGCGCACACTTTTCTTAAAAATAAAGATTTTGAAACCGTACCGTTACCCACAAAGCGTGATACATAGCAAACCATGGGCCCACTGTACCCTTGCATCCCTAGTACGTACTGTCGCGTACTCCTCAATGTCATCAGATGAATCCCGGAACATATTCCAGTCTGTGCTAGCAAAACTGTCCTGTAGTGTAGCATCTGACCACTTCCTTGGGGGTGCTGAAGATGATGGCGAGTGCAGACGAGATTTCAGCTTGCTCCGAGTAACCTTACATTTAAGTACGTTTGAAAGGGATAAAAGTTAACAGAACTTGGCTTATAGTAAACACAATAGAGAACAGCACTCAGTTGACTGCTAATTTGATCTGAAACTTTGAGAAATGGAAGAAAACAATGTGCCAAAGAGCAATGGGAGGAGACGGCAGTTGCTAGCTGAGCACTCATACATTGGAGAAAAACTGCCACTTGACTCCTCGGGAGAAGACATGGAGGATTCTGGACATTCGGTTGATTCTGAAAATCCAGTCAATAGTCCTGCACCCAAAAAGACACAGAAAGAATAGTCTTTGCGCAAACTACAGGTCAACATAATCAATACTGTCTCTGCAAAGATAAACGAAAGAGCCGATGGTCTGGAGAAAATGATACGCGAAAACACATCAAAAATTGTTGACCTTGAGACCTCTCTGAATCATGCACACAAGAGTATCGAAGAACTTAAAACTTTCAAACATTGCTACTTCTGAGAAATGTATTGCACAGGAGAAGACCATCACAGACATGCAAGAGCACTTATCGGAAGCAGAGCGGTACCGGAGAAGGTGGGGGCTAAGGCTTTACAGTGTCCCCGAGGACCAGGATGAGAATGTGAAGCGCTTTGTAAGAGACATCTGGCACCGAACTTCCCCAATGGATATGGCTGTGGATGTCGCTCAGTATTGGGAAGAAACAAGATGCCATCGTCAGCCGCTAGATCATCATCCAGTTTGCTTTTCGCACAGCGAGAGATGCAGTTTGGAACCAAGCAAAGGAAAGCGCCTTTCTGAAAGAGAAAATGTAGATTCGGTAAGGACTTGACTGCAGTAGACAAGGCAACAAAGCCAAATTGTGGCCTTTTGTACAACCGGCCTGAAATCAAGGAAAGGGTGGATACTTGTAACGCTTGTTGTTTGAAGGATCGGACCAAGGTGCAGCGTGGAAAGCGTTCATCATATTTATTAAAGTGAACCAGCAACAAAACAAAATAAAGAGTAACAAAATGAAACGTCCAGCTTTGTAGGGCTCAAAAGCAACAATACAAAATCAAGATCCCACAAACAACAGCTGAGAAAAGGCTGCCTAAACATGATCCCCAATTAGACAACGAAAAACAGCTGCCTCTGATTGGGAACCATACCAGGCCAACATTGTATATTTCTAACTAGAGTATCCACCCTAGTCACACCCTGACCTAACCAAAATAAAGAATAAAAATGCTCTCTAAGGTCAGGGCGTGACAGTACCCCCCCCCCCTCCCTTCGGCCGCAAAACCTGACTCTATGGGGGAGGGTCCGGTTGGGCATCTAGCCTTGGTGGCGGCTCCGGTTCGGGATGTAGACCCCGCTCCGCTCGTGGATCCCTCCGCTTCCGTGGAACCGGGCCGCGGATCGTCGCCGGGTACTACGGGCCGCGGATCGTCGCCGGGGACTACGGGCCGCGGATCGTCGCCGGGGACTCCGTGCACGGAGCAGGCACAGGACGTACCAGGTTGGAGACATGCACAGGAGGCCGGGTGCGTGGAGCTGGCACAGGATATACTGGACCGTGGAGGCACACTGGAGGAGCGTAGAGCCAGATATAGCCCTTGGTTCCCTCCAGAACCGACTGCCCTCGACCAGCACAAAAACATCCTGTGGCAGACTGCAATAGCATCGAATAGTCCCCGCGATATGCAACTGTTCAGGGAAGTCAGGAACCAATACACACAGTCAGTCAGGAAAGCAAAGGCCAGCTTTTTCAAGCAGAAATTTGCATCCTGTAGCTCTAACTCCAAAAAGTTCTGTGACACTGAAAAGTCCATGGAGAACAAGAGCACCTCCTCCCAGCTGCCCACTGCACTGAGGCTAGGTAACGCAGTCACCACTGATAAATCCATGATAATCGAAAACAAGCATTTTTCAACAAGCATTTCTCAACGTCTGGCCATGCCTTCCTCCTGGCTACTCCAACCTCGGCCAACAGCCCCCCTCCCCTCGCAACCCCTATTACCAGCCTGTTCAACCTCTCATATCATCTGAGATCCCCAAGGATTGGAAAGCTGCCGCAGTCATCCCCCTCTTCAAAGGGGGAGACACCCTGGACCCAAACTGCTACAGACCTATATCCATCCTGCCCTGCCAAAAGTCTTCGACAGCCTAGTCAACAAACAGATCACTGACCATCTCGAATCCCACCGTACCTTCTCCGCTGTGCAATCTGGTTTCCGAGCCGGTCACGGGTGCACCTCAGCCACGCTCAAGGTACTAAACGATATCATAACCGCCATTGATAAAAGGCAGTACTGTGCAGCCGTCTTCATCGACCTGGCCAAGGCTTTCGACTCTGTCAATCACCATATTCTTATCGGCAGACTCAGTAGCCTCGGTTTTTCTAATGACTGCCTTGCTTGGATCACCAACTACTTTGCAGACAGAGTTCAGTGTGTCAAGTCGGAGGGCATGCTGTCCGGTCCTCTGGCAGTCTCTATGGGGGTGCCACAGGGTTCAATTCTTGGGCCGACTCTTTTCTCTGTATATATCAATGATGTTGCTCTTGCTGCGGGCGATTCCCTGATCCACCTCTACGCAGACGACACCATTCTGTATACTTCTGGCTCTTCCTTGGACACTGTGCTATCTAACCTCCAAACAGGCTTCAATGCCATACAACACTCCTTCCGTGGCCTCCAACTGCTCTTAAAACGCTAGTAAAACCAAATGCATGCTTTTCAACCGTTCACTGCCTGCATCCGCATGCCCGACTAGCATCACCACCCTGGATGGTTCCGACCTAGAATATGTGGGCATCTATAAGTACCTAGGTGTCTGGCTAGACTGTAAACTCTCCTTCCAGACTCATATCAAACATCTCCAATCTAAAATCAAATCTAGAGTCAGCTTTCTATTCCGCAAAACAAAGCCTCCTTCACTCACGCCGCCAAACTTACCCTAGTAAAACTGACTATCCTACCGATCCTCGACTTCGGCGATGTCATCTACAAAACAGCTTCCAATACTCTACTCAGCAAACTGGATGCAGTTTATCACAGTGCCATCCGTTTTGTTACGAAACACCTTATACCACCCACCACTGCGACCTGTATGCTCTAGTCTGCTGGCCCTCGCTACATATTCGTCGCCAGACCCACTGGCTCCAGGTCATCTACAATTCCATGCTAGGTAAAGCTCCGCCTTATCTCAGTTCACTGGTCACGATGGCAACACCCACCCGTAGCACGCGCTCCAGCAGGTGTATCTCATTGATCATCCCTAAAGCCAACACCTCATTTGGCCGCCTTTCCTTCCAGTTCTCTGCTGCCTGTGACTGGAACGAATTGCAAAAAAAAAAAAGTTTAAAAAAATAAAAATTATTCGCTGGAGTTGGACACTTATCTCCCTCACCAACTTTAGACACCTGCTATCTGAGCAGCTAACCGCTGCAGCTGTACATAGTCCATCGGTAAAAAGCCCACCCAATTTACCTACCTCATCCCCATACTGTTTTTATTTACTTTTCTGCTCTTTTGCACACCAGTATCTCTACCTGCACATGACCATCTGATCATTTATCACTCGTGTTACTCTGCTAAATTGTAATTATTTGCCTACCTCATGCCTTTTGCACAGAATGTATATAGACTTTTTTTTTTTCCTACTGTGTTATTGACTTGTTTACTCCATGTGTGTTGTCTGTTCACACTGCTATGCTTTCTTAGCCAGGTCGCAGTTGTAAAAGAGAACTTGTTCAACTTGCCTACCTGGTTAAATAAAGGTGAAATAAAATACAAGTTAAGACTTAATACATATATGAAGTAACTTTTTATAGAGGGTAGAGTTAAGATTAAATAGGATTTATTTTTACTTGAATGCCAGGGGGATACGAAACCTGAAGATAAATGTTTATATTTTTTATTTAAGGACTGCAGATCTTGTATTTGTTCAAAAAACACATTCATGCAAGGACTATAGTTATAGGAAAAATCAGTGGGATAATGGAACTTTTTTGGCCCAATTTTAGCACACTTTAAGGGAAATATTTGTTTACTCAAATGGACATTAGCTAGTAGTGGTCATCGACCACATGACAGATTGTGTAATGTATATGGAGGACTAGAACAGTATCCATATACATTTAACTTTCATACATTCACAAGTGCAAAACACCCAATTAAAACTTAACTTGTTAATCTACCCATCGTGTCTGATTTCAAAAAGGCTTCACAGCGAAAGCACACCATATTGTTAGGCCAGAGCCTAGTCACCAAAAAAAAACATTTTCTTGCCAAAGAGTCACAAAAAGCAGAAAGAGAACATTAATCACTAACCTTTGATATTCAGATGGCACTCATAGGGCTTCTTGTTACACAAGTTTTGTTCGATAAGGTTCATATTTATATCCAAAAATCAGTTGGCGCATTAATGTTGTGCTTCAAAAACGTCACCGAATTTGCAGAGAGCCACATTAATTTGCAGAAATTCTCATCATAAACTTTGATAAAAGATACAAGTGTTATGCACAGAATTAAAGACACTTCTCCTTAAGGAACAGGACCAGTTAGAAATGCCAGTGCCGATTTCTGGTTCCAGTCCGCCAGTGGAGGTTGAGGGAAGAATGGCAAACACTTAGAAACCATGGGTTTGATACCATTCCACTGCAGTTAACACAAGCCCGGTCTCCCCAATTAAGGGGCCACCAACCTCCTGTGCAGTCCACCCATTGCTCAGACCCTTCATAGCAAGCCCAATGTCTGAATGCCCTGTAGCTTACATGCTCAATCAGGAACCTCGGGACAGAGTCACATTAATCCAGGATGTGATGTCTGGCTACGCAAACACCAATACAGACCAAAGACTAAGCTAGGAAATGTCAGTTGGCAGCAACAGGCCCTCACTTTAACAAATGAAGGCAATATTTCAGATTACTCTAGCATGTAGTGCATAATGGTGAAGACAGAAAGTCAGTCTAAGTAGCATTAAATCATTTATTTTTCAAAGAGATTAACAGGCATCTCTTGAGATATTTTCTCAGTGTTGTGGTAGTCCAGTCACTGGTTGAGTTCGCCAGGAGCAGATGTGGTGCTTATGTCACTTTGTTGGAGGGTCATCCGCCTTGTGTGCTGGGACATCAGGACCGGCACCAACCTCAGTGAGTTGGTGTGCTGCTGCTTGGAGCAAGTCTATTAAGGGCCACCACGACAACAGCGCCTTCCAATTCTAGAAATTTGATAGTGGACTGGGAACATAACCCTTAATGAAACCACATCAAAAGCAGATATTTAAAAGTGATACTGGCAATTGCCATGTGCAGGTTGACATTTATTGAGACGGTATTGTCCTGGAGGCAGAACTGAGCGATTTCCACTAGATGTGCCAGATGGAAAGTCAAAATTGGCTACATTGTAACAATGTATGCTTTTAATTTAATGTTAGACATTAGGGTTGGCAGTGAGGTTAATGTTTAAAAATCATATTTTATTACCTTGTGGCTGTGCCAGCTAGTGAATATTCTGTGGAGCCATCCCAATAAGTGCTAACCTGCTTGCCATGTGCAGGTTATTTCCCTCTATAATAGCAGTACCATCATCCCATACATACCCTTTCAATAGGTTCCAATCTCATACTGATCCTCCTCTTCACCCAGACCCTCTTTCTCTGTGGTAACCTCAAGGTCTCCAATGGGCTCAGGTGTAGGAATCAACTCAGGGTCTGGAGTGGCCTCCAGCTCTGAGAACAGACTATTTAGCACAGAGCCTACATGCAATTATCATTCATTCAAAACAGTAACGTACTGTCATTACCTCTTTGGGCGATTAGTCCTTTCTGCCTGATGAAGCCATCATATGTTGCAGAGCTAACGAGACCGTGCTTGTTGTTGGGTCCGACCCTTGGGCCCAAGGGACTAGCCTCATTTTGGGATTGGGCGAAATAAGGTCCTGGAATTAAATGTAACAGATTAACACAGCCAGTGTTGGCAGAATTGCTAGCCTATAAGGATAGGAAAAGACAGGTGTCCGAAGTGGCACCCAATGACCTATATAGAGTGCACTACTTTTAACCAGTGCATCATGGTCTGGGCAATAGTCTAGACATCCTGGTTGCCTCCCACACATTTTAAAAGCTGGCTTTACACTTCTGTACATACTAGAACGCAAGTTTGGCATAGAGGAACTAAGTCTGCCTATGTCACTACCTTATCCGCTTGAATACATACAAAATAGCTAGCAAGATGGAGATTACTTATTTTTAATGAGTGGCTAGTTTGCCTCAACTACCTTCACTAAAACTACTGCAAAGGTATTCCCTGAAAAATTTGGTTTCAGATCATGACGTTCTGCCTCGTGATTTGTTGGGAGAAGTTGCCAAACGAGTCAGTCATTGAAACCAGACCCTAGTTAGTGCTGTTGCCTAGGGTTGGGTTCTCAAGACTACCTGTTCAAAGGTAGTGCACCTACATAAGGAATAAGATTATGCCATGTCAGAATCAAATTACCTCTCTTGAAGTCCATGCCACGCCAACGACTGCCAGGTGATACGGGCTTCCTGTCCCCTGTTGAGGCAGGGAAGCCAGGTATGTCGATACCTCCACTCGTCCGTGGAGATAGAGGTGTACTCTTCTGTTTACTTGGGAGGACCATCATGGGGCCCAAAGTAGTATCCTGGTCCCATACTAAAATGACACATTAATTAAACACATACATTTGCAGTCAAGACACTCAGTTAGTCTTCTCGAATATGGTTGAGATGGAAATTGAGGGAAGGTCCCGCCCCTGAAATGTGTTTTGAGAAGGTGTGATGGAATAGAGGGATTAAGATGTCAAATACACCTTTCTTGGCCTTCATCCCAATACTCCAATTGTCACCAGAGGCTGGGGGTTTGTTGCGGTAGACACGAGGTTCAAGTTGGCTACCACCTAGTCTTGGACTGAGGGGACGTTGTGCTGGAGCTTGATCAACCCCCTTCTGTCTACTCAGGCTTGGACAATGCCCACATAGCAAATCATTGTCATCAGCAGACCTCCATCTGAAATGTATGAAAGATCTACTCATGGACCAAGAACACATCACTTAAAAAAAAAAGCTATGGTTATTCCAGTAATAGGTCACAGCCCAGTAACAGTAGCTAAGGAAATGTGACTTCTCCCACCTGCCATCAATGAAGGAGCATGCCTTGTTGCTAGGCTCTGCATGGTCCATGACAGGGACTGCCACAAGGTGGCAGGTGATGTACAGCTGTGAAAAACAGGATAAGCAAAACAAAGATGCAGAATCACAGTAGCCTACATAATGTCTGAAAATTATGTTACTGTAGAATAATTTAACTACAGTACCCATAATGGCCTCGACAACATTGTTTTTATTAAATACCGCCCTCACCTCTGCCCTGTCCCCCTGGTGGAACCTAAAGGCATCAATGTGGAACCCGAGCTTGTTGTCCTGGGTTCTACGCATGAAACCAGAGCGGGAACCAGGCAGTTGGGAATCCATCAAGCACCTGGAGGGAGATAATATTAAAAAACATATTGGGGCATCTTCCTTAGTAACCAATTGAGAAGTCTCAAAGAAACCAGTTGACTACTTTAAAAATGGTGGAAGCCCTCAAATGGCATATTCCATCGTTCTCTACGGGCCAGCCGGAGAATAGTCGTTCTAAGGCATCCCCCCCTGCTTACCCATCACTCTCAATGAAGACATATCTGGGGACAGAGTTGCTATCAGGGTCCAGTGTGGCCACGCAGCTGCTAACAAAGACCCTGAGCCTGGTGTGGTGAGCAACCCTGACCGACGCCTCAATGTTGATGAGATCACCCAGGAAGTAAACTCCAGAACCCCGCTCATAGAGCCAGTCACCTGGAAAGGAAATGGCAGTAAAGAAAGGCCATACTGCAAGCGATGCGTTTTAAAGTTACGAACGTGAGTCGCTATTAAAGCTACCCCGGCCAGAACATATTGTCAATAGGCGCTCAACTAGTGAGCATCTAATAATGGGTTAAAATGAGGGCCATGTTTAGAAGGCAAGCTGTATAACGTTGCAGATAGAAGTGTCCCCAATAACAGTTGTCTGATGTGATCCCGTATTTTGCATGTCAGAGGGGCATATGTGCTACATAGTACATTTATATCTGCCTGCGGCTATGGAACCCTGACCTGTTCGCCAGACGTGCTACCTGTTCCAGACCTCCTGTTTTCAACTCTAGAGACAGCAGGAGCGGTAGAGATACTCTCAATGATCGGCCCTTGAAAAGCCAACTGACATTTACTCCTGAGGTGCTGACCTGTTGCACCCTCGACAACTACTGTGATTATTATTATTTGATCATGCATGAACATTTGAACATCGTTGCCATGTTCTGTTATAATCTCCACCCGGCACAGCTAGAAGAGGACTGGCCATCCCTCAGAGCCTTTCTAGGGAGTTTCCTAGCCACCGTGCTTCTACACCTACATTGCTTGCAGTTTTAGGCTGGGTTTCTGTACAGCACTTTGACATATCAGCTGATGTAAGAAGAAGAATAAATACATTTGATATCTTAACATTCAATTCACGGGTTTTACCAAGCTTCTGGGAGAGCGCCATTGTATCCTTTTGATTTATTATCTGAATGGTCAACAAAATTGGACCCTGCGAAATGCAGCCCAGGATTTATATACCCACTTGTCATAAGCTTCAATGAGAACTGCAGGGTGTCTTCAGCAGACACTGTGGCGGTGAAAGGGATCCAGGTCGGCTGGAGAGAAGAGCTGTCTAAACTGTACTTCCTGAAACAGAAAGTACAGACTGGTAAATACACCAATAGGTCAATGCAGGATTCCTATGACCGTCATACAACAGTATAGCCACAACTCACCTTTCATAATGACACTCAATTGGGATTACAGCACCAGCCATTCGAATAACACCATCTGGTGTGGTTCTGGGTATATATCTGAGGAGGTTTGCGTAGATCAATGAGTCTTCATTCAGCTGGGGAGTCACAAAACAGCATTTAAGAGAAGGTTCTCTCAAGAAGTCAACTACTGATTTAAAAAATATATATTACCATGTACTTGGTTCCACAGTCCGAAAGTGCTGCAAATATTCTGTACTCATCTCCGGCTGCTGAAGCTGTAGCCCTACACGGCTCTTGGTCTTGGTACTGTTCAACTCCAAGTCGCAGGTCCTCCACATCGATTAGATTACCGAGTTGAAACAGATCAGCCTTCACGACTATCTCCATGTAGTCTGAATGGCACGTCACAGCGACAGTTTCTACTGGAACTGGCCTTGAAACTGTTTGTTGGAGTGGAGGCTGTTTAAAGCGTGGATGATTGTCAAATTGCGGTGTTCGCCTTGGAAGTTGTTGCCATGTTTCAGTGCTATAAGTATATGACAAAGCAGGAGAGAGTAAGAAGTTTTCCACAACTAAAAACCAAACCAGTTGCTTGAACAATAACCTGAGCGTGTTTGCCATCATGAGTCCCATGCCAACAACTAATGTGACTCTGTAGGTTAGAGGACAGCGCGCCTCTGCTATGCTACAATTGATGAAACTGAGGTAGCTTTTATCAAACAACCAGGTTGCACACCTGGGCTGGATTACACCCTAATTTGGCCTTGCATCTGATTAGTCAAGATCTTTAATTGGCACACATGTTCAAATCAAATCACATTTTATTTCTCACATACACATGGTTAGCAGATGTTAATGTGAGTGTAGCGAAATGCTTGTGCTTCTGGTTCCGACAGTGCAGTAATATCTAACAAGTAATCTAACAGTTCCCCAACAACTACAACTAATACACACATCTAAAATGGGTGAATGAGAAAATTTACATATGCGGTTCCACAGTGAACAACGGCCAAGCTGCATAGGCAAGGTGAAATAGATGGTATAAAATACAGTACATAAATATGATATGAGTATTGTAAGATATGTAAACATTATTAAGTGGCATCATTTAAAGTGACTAATGATCCATTTGTTAACGTGGCCAGTGATTGGGTCTTCATGTAGGCAGCAGCCACTCTGAGTTAGTGACTGCTGTTTAGCAGTCTGATGGCCTTGAGATAGAAGCTGTTCTTCAGTCTCTCGGTCCCAGCTTCGATGCACCTGTACTGACCTCACCTTCTGGATGGTAGCGGTGTGAACAGGCAGTGGCTCGGGTGGCTGTTGTCTTTGATCATTTTTTTTTGCCTACCTGTGACATCGGGTGCTATAGATGTCATGGTGGGCAGGTAGTTTGCCCCCGGTGATGCGTTATGCAGACCGCACCACCCTCTGATAGAGCCTTGCGGTTGAGGGCAAGCAGTTGCTGTACCAGGCTGTGATACATCCTGACAGGAGGCTCTCGATTGTGGATCTGTAAAAGTCAGTCAGGGTTTTGGGTGACAAGCCACATTTCTTCAGCCTCCTGAGGTTGAAGAGGCGCTGTTGCACCTTCTTCACCACACTGTCTGTGTGGGTGGACCATTTCAGTTTGTCGTTGATGTGTATGCTGAGGAACGTTCCACTTTCTCCACTGGTGTCCCTTCGATGTAGGTGGTGGGGTGGGGGGGGCTCCTTCAGCTGTTTCCTGATGTCCATGATCATATTTTTTGACGTTGAGTGAGAAGTTGTTTTCCTGACACCACACTCCACACACTGTTCTAGCTGTGTCTGAATCCTGGCTTAGGAAGACCACCAAAAATTCTGAAATGTTCATCCCAAACGACAACATTTTCAGACAAGATAGAACTGCCAAAGGGGGCGGTGTTGAAATCTACTGCAAAGATAGCCTGCAGAGTTCTGTCCTACTATCCAGGTCTGTACCCAAACAATTTGAACTTCTACTTTTAAAAATCCACCTCTCTAAAAACAAGTCTCTCACCATTGCCGCCTGCTATAGACCACCCTCTGCCCCCAGCTGTGCTCTGGACACCATATGTGAACTGATTGCCCCCCATCTATTTTCAGAGCTCGTGCTGCTAGGCGACCTAAACTGGAACATGCTTAACACCCCAGCCATCCTACAATCTAAGCTTGATGCCCTCAATCTCACACAAATTACCAATGAACCTACCAGGTACCTCCCCAAAGCCTTAAACACGGGCACCCTCATAGATATCATCCTAACCAATTTGCCCTCTAAATACACCTCTGCTGTCTTCAACCAAGATCTCAGCGATCACTGCCTCATTGCCTGCATCCGTAATGGGTCAGCGGTCAAATGACCTCCACTCATCACTGTCAAACGCTCCCTGAAACACTTCAGCGAGCAGGCCTTTCTAATCGACCTGGCCGGGGTATCCTGGAAGGATATTGATCTCATCCCGTCAGTAGAGGATGCCTGGGTATTTTTTTTGAATGCTTTCCTAACCATCTTAAATAACCATGCCCCATTCAAGAAATTTAGAACCAGGAACAGATATAGGCCTTGGTTCTCCCCACACCTGACTGCCCTTAACCAACACAAAATGGCGTTCTGCATTAGCATCTAACAGCCCCCGTGATATGCAGCTGTTCAGGGAAGCTAGAAACCATTATACACCGGCAGTTAGAAAAGCCAAGGCTAGCTTTTTTAAGCAGAAATTTGCTTCCTGCAACACTAACTCAAAAAGTTCTGGGACACTGTAAAGTCCATGGAGAATAAGAACACCTCCTCCCAGCTGCCCACTGCACTGAAGATAGGAAACACTGTCACCACTGATAAATCCACCATAATTGAGAATTTCAATAAGCATTTTTCTATGGCTGGCCATGCTTTCCACCTGGCTACTCTTACCCCGGTCAACAGCACTGCACCCCCCACAGCAACTCGCCCAAGCCTTCCCCATTTCTCCTTCTCCCAAATCCAGTCAGCTGATGTTCTGAAATAGCTGCAAAATCTAGACCCCTACAAATCAGCCGGGCTAGACAATCTGGACCCTTTCTTTCTAAAATGATCTGCCGAAATTGTTGCCACCCATATTACTAGCCTGTTCAACCTCTCTTTCTGTCTGAGATTCCCAAAGATTGGAAAGCAGCTGCGGTCATCCCCCTCTTCAAAGGGGGGGACACTCTTGACTCAAGAGTGCTCAACTGCTACAGACCTATATCTATCCTACCCTGCCTTTCTAAGGTCTTCGAAAGCCAAGTCAACAAACAGATTACCGACCATTTCGAATCTCACCATACCTTCTCTGCTATGCAATCTGGTTTCAGAGCTGGTCATGGGTGCACCTCAGCCACGCTTAAGGTCCTAAACGATATCTTAACCGCCATCGATAAGAAACATTACTGTGCAGCCGTATTCATTGATCTGGCCAAGGCTTTCGACTCTGTCAATCACCACATCCTCATCGGCAGACTCGACAGCCTTGGTTTCTCAAATGATTGCCTCGCCTGGTTCACCAACTACTTCTCTGATAGAGTTCAGTGTGTCAAATCGGAGGGTCTGCTGTCCAGACCTCTGGCAGTCTCTATGGGGGTGCCACAGGGTTCAATTCTTGGACCGACTACCTTCTCTGTATACATCAATGATGTTGCTCTTGCTGCTGGTGAGTCTCTGATCCACCTCTACACAGACCACCCCATTCTGTATACTTCTGGCCCTTCTTTGGACACTGTGTTAACAACCCTCCAGACAAGCTTCAATGCCATACAACTCTCCTTCCGTGGCCTTCAATTGCTCTTAAATACAAGTAAAACTAAATGCGTGCTCTTCAACCGATCGCTGCCTGCACCTTCCCGCCTGTCCAACATCACTACTCTGGATGGCTCTGACTTAGAATACGTGGACAACTGCAAATACCTAGGTGTCTGGTTAGACTGTAAACTCTCCTTCCAGACCCACATCAAACATCTCCATTCCAAAGTTAAATCTAGAATTGGCTTCCTATTTCGCAACAAAGCATACTTCACTCATGCTGCCAAACATACCCTTGTAAAACTGACCATCTTACCAATCCTCGACTTCGGCGATGTCATTTACAAAATAGCCTCCAATACCCTACTCAACAAATTGGATGCAGTCTATCACAGTGCAATCTGTTTTGTCACCAAAGCCCCAAATACTACCCACCATTGCGACCTGTACGCTCTCGTTGGCTGGCCCTCGCTTCATACTCGTCGCCAAACCCACTGGCTCCATGTCATCTACAAGACCCTGCTAGGTAAAGTCCCCCCTTATCTCAGCTCGCTGGTCACCATAGCATCACCCACCTGTAGCACGCGCTCCAGCAGGTATATCTCTCTGGTCACCCCCAAAACCAATTCTTTCTTTGGCCGCCTCTCCTTCCAGTTCTCTGCTGCCAATGACTGGAACGAACTACAAAAATCTCTGAAACTGGAAACACTTATCTCCCTCACTAGCTTTAAGCACCAACTGTCAGAGCAGCTCACAGATTACTGCACCTGTACATAGCCCACCTATAATTTAGCCCAAACAACTACCTCTTTCCCTACTGTATTTATTTTATTTATTTATTTATTTTGCTCCTTTGCAACCCATATATTTCTACTTTGCACATTCTTCCACTGCAAATCTACCATTCCAGTGTTTTACTTGCTCTATTGTATTTACTTTGCCACCATGGCATTTTATTTGCCTTTACCTCCCTTATCTCACCTCATTTGCTCACATCGTACAGTGGGGCAAAAAAGTATTTAGTCAGCCACCAATTGTGCAAGTTCTCCAACTTAAAAAGATGAGAGAGGCCTGTCATTTTCATCATAGGTACACTTCAACTATGACAGACAAAATGGGAAAAAAAAATCCAGAAAATCACATTGTAGGATTTTTAATTAATTAATTTGCAAATTATGGTGGAAAATAAGTATTTGGTCAATAACAAAAGTTTATCTCAATACTTTGTTATATACCCTTTGTTGGCAATGACAGAGGTCAAACATTTTCTGTAATTCTTCACAAGGTTTTCACACACTGTTGCTGGTATTTTGGCCCATTCCTCCATGCAGATCTCCTCTAGAGCAGTGATGTTTTGGGGCTGTTGCTGGGCAACACAGACTTTCAACTCCCTCCAAAGATTTTCTATGGGGTTGAGATCTGGAGACTGGCTAGGCCACTCCAGGACCTTGAAATGCTTCTTACGAAGCCACTCCTTCGTTGCCCGGGCGGTGTGTTTGGGATCATTGTCATGCTGAAAGACCCAGCCACGTTTCATCTTCAATGCCCTTGCTGATGGAAGGAGGTTTTCACTCAAAATCTCACGATACATGGCCCCATTCATTCTTTCCTTTACACGGATCAGTCGTCCTGGTCCCTTTGCAGAAAAACAGCCCCAAAGCATGATGTTTCCACCCCCATGCTTCACAGTAGGTATGGTGTTCTTTGGATGCAACTCAGCATTCTTTGTCCTCCAAACACGACGAGTTGAGTTTTTACCAAAAACTTATATTTTGGTTTCATCAGACCATATGACATTCTCCCAATCTTCTTCTGGATCATCCAAATGCTCTCTAGCAAACTTCAGACGGGCCTGGACATGTACTGGCTTAAGCAGGGGGACACGTCTGGCACTGCAGGATTTGAGTCCCTGGCGGCGTAGTGTGTTACTGATGGTAGGCTTTGTTACTTTGGTCCCAGCTCTCTGCAGGTCATTCACACTTTTTGCTCACCGTTCTTGTGATCATTTTGACCCCACGGGGTGAGATCTTGCGTGGAGCCCCAGATCAAGGGAGATTATCAGTGGTCTTGTATGTCTTCCATTTCCTAATAATTGCTCCCACAGTTGATTTCTTCAAACCAAGCTGCTTACCTATTGCAGATTCAGTCTTCCCAGCCTGGTGCAGGTCTACAAGTTTGTTTCTGGTGTCCTTTGACAGCTCTTTGGTCTTGGCCATAGTGGAGTTTGGAGTGTGACTGTTTGAGGTTGAGGACAGGTGTCTTTTAAACTGATAACAAGTTCAAACAGGTGCCATTAATACAGGTAACGAGTGGAGGACAGAGGAGCCTCTTAAAGAAGAAGTTACAGATCTGTAAGAGCCAGAAATCTAGCTTGTTTGTAGGTGACCAAATACTTATTTTCCACCATAATTTGCAAATAAATTCAGTAAAAATCCTACAATGTGATTTTCTGGATTTTTTTTGTCTCATTTTGTCTGTCATAGTTGAAGTGTACCTGTGATGAAAATTACAGGCTTCTCTCATCTTTTTAAGTGGGAGAACTTGCACAATTGGTGGCTGACTAAATACGTTTTTGCCCCACTGTATATAGACTTGTTTATACTGTATTATTGACTGTATGTTTGTTTTACTCCATGTGTAACTCTGTGTCGTTGTATGTGTCGAACTGCTTTGCTTTATCTTGGCCAGGTCGCAATTGTAAATGAGAACTTGCCTACCTGGTTAAATAAAGGTGAAATCAAATAAATAAAAACTCTGAGTGCCCTCACCTTCTCCCTGTAGGCTGTCTCGTCGTTGTTGGTAATCAAGCCCACTACTGTTGTGTCGTTTGCAAACTTAATGGTTGAGTTACCACGCAGTCGTTGGCCACGCAGTCGTTGGTGAACAGGGAGTACAGTTGGGGGCTGTGCACGCACCAGTGTGGGGCCCCAGTGTTCAGCGAGGTAGAGATGCTGTTTCTTACGTTCACCACCTGGGGGCAGCCCGTCAGAAAATTCCAGTAATCAATTGCACAGGACGGGGTTGAGGCCCAGGGCCTCCAGCTTGACGATGAGCTTGGAGGGTACAATGGTGTTGAATGCTGAGCTGTAGTCAATGAACAGCATTCTTACATAGGTATTCCTCTTGTCCAGATGGGATAGGGCAGTGTGCAGTGTGATGGCGATTGCATCGTCTGTGGACCTGTTTGGGCGGTATGCAAACTGAAGTGGGTCTAGGGTTGCTGGAAGGTGGAAATGATATGATCCTTGACTAGTCTCTTAAAGCACTTCAGGATGACAGAAGTGAGTGTGTTCATTTAGTTCAGTTATCTTTGCCTTCCTGGGTACAGGAACCATGGAGGCCATCGTGAAGCATGTGGGGACAGCAGACTGGGATAGGGAATGATTGAATATGTCTGTAAACACACCAGCCTGCTGGTCTGCGCATGCTCTGAGGACGCGGCTAGGTATTCCGTCTGGGCCAGCAGGCCTGTGAGGGTTAACACGTTTAAATGTTTTACTCACGTCGGCCACGGAGAAGAAGAGGGGCGCCTCAGTTCTTGTTAGCGGCTCGCGGTGGTGGCACTATATTATCCTCAAAGCGGGCAAAGAAGGTGTTTAGTTTGTCTGGAAGCGTGACGTCGTTGTCCGTGATGTGGCTGGTTTTCTTTTTGTAGTTCGTGATTTCGGCAGGGTAGCCTAGTGGTTAGAGCGTTGGACTAGTAACCGGAAGGTTGCGAGTTCAAACCCCCGAGCTGACAAGGTACAAATCTGTCGTTCTGCCCTTGAACAGGCAGTTAACCCACTGTTCCCAGGCCGTCATTGAAAATAAGAATTTGTTCTTAACTGACTTGCCTGGTTAAATAAAGGTAAAATAAAAAAAATAAAAATAAAAATTTCCTGTAGACCCTGCCACATACGTGTCATGTCTGAGCCGTTGAATTGGGCCTCCACTTTGTCCCTGTACCGGCATTTCGCTTGTCTGATTGCCTTAAGGAGGGAATAACTACACTGTTTATATTCAGCCAAATTCCCAGACCTTTTTCCATGGTTAAATGCTTTCAGTTTTACGCGAATGCCGCCATCCATCCACGGTTTCTGTTTAGGGTAGTTTTTTAGTATTATTATTATTTTTTTCTCCCTTTTTCTCCCCAATTTCATGGTATCCAATTGTTGTAGTAGCTACTATCTTGTCTCATCGCTACAACTCCCGTACGGGCTCGGGAGAGACGAAGGTTGAAAGTCATGCGTCCTCCGATACACAACCCAACCAGCCGCACTGCTTCTTAACACAGCGCGCATCCAACCCGGAAGCCAGCCACACTAATGTGTCGGAGGCTACACCGTGCACCTGGCAACCTTGGTTAGCGTGCACTGCGCCCGGCCCGCCACAGGAGTCGCTGGTGCGCGATGAGACAAGGACATCCCCACTGACCAAGCCCTCCCTAACCCGAACGACGCTAGGCCAATTGTGCGTCGCCCCACGGACCTCCCGGTCGTGGCCGGTTACGACAGAGCCTGGGCGCAAACCCAGGGACTCTGATGGCACAGCTGGCGCTGCAGTACAGCGCCCTTAACCACTGTGCCACCCGGGAGGCCAGGGTAGGTTTTAATAGTCACAGTTGGTCCAACATCTCCAATGCACTTCCTTATAAATTCACTCACCGAGTCAACGTATAGGTTGATGTTATTCTCTGAAGCTGACCGGAACATATCCCAGTCCGCGTGATCAAAACAATCTTGAAGCGTGGATTTCGATGAGTCAGACCAGCGTTGAATAGTTCTAGTCACTGGTACATCCTGTTTGAGTTTCTGCCTATAAGACGGTAGGAGCAAGATGGCGTCGTGGTTGGATTTGCCTGAAAGGAGGGCTTTGTATGCATCGCAGAAGTTAGAGTAGCAGTGGTCGAGTGTATTACCCCTGCGAAAAGTGCAATCAATATGCTGATAGAATTTAGGTAGCCTTGTTCTCAAATTTGCTTTGTTAAAATCCCCAGCTACAATAAATGCAGCCTCAGGATATAAGGTTTCCAGTTTACATAGAGTCCAGTGAATGTCCTTTAGGGCCATCTTGGTGTGTGCTTGTGGGGAATGTACACAGCTGTGAAGATAACTGACGAGAATTCTCTTGGAGGGTAATATGGCCGGCATTTCATTGTGAGGAATTCTAGGTTGGGTGAGCAGAAGGACTTGAGTTGCTGTATGTTGTTATGATTACACCATGAGTCGTTAATCATGAAGCATACACCCCCGCCCTTCCTCTTCCCAGAGAGGTGTTAATGCAACCGCTGTGTCAGATTTCAAAAAAACTTTACAAAAAAAAGCACACCATGTAATAATCTGAGTACGGCGCTCAGACACAAAAACAAGCCATACAGATACCCACCATGTTGTGGAGTCAACAGAAGTCAGAAATAGCATTATATATATTCTCTTACCTTTGATGATCTTCATCAGAATGCACTCCCAGGAATCCCAGTTCCACAATAAATGTTTGTTATGTTCGCTAAAGTCCATCATTTATGTCCAAATACCTCCTTTTTGTTAGTGCGTTTAGTTCACAAATACAAACTCACGAGGCGTGGGAAAGTCCAGGCGAAAGTTCAGACCAAGTCCAAAAAGTTATATTACAGGTCGTAGAAACATGTCAAACGATGTATAGAATCAATCTTTAGGATGTTTTTTGTTTAAATATTTTATTTTTGCATTTTCCAATTAAGAACATTCAAAACAAAAGTGAAAAGATATTAGACAACGATAGGACAAAGTGACAGTAACAGACGAGCATAACAAAAATAAATATTAATAATAATTATATAAACAAACATACAATAAGAAAATAAAAAAAGAAAAAATAACGAGACATTGGATCACCTGCCGTAGGCTACATATTATACATTACGTGTGAAACATTATGTGATGATTATATATAGATTCAATCAATGAGATGTGGGGGGAGATTCTCCATATAGTCAATAAAAGGTTGCCAAATTCTGTAAAATGTCTTTAACTTATTCCTCAAGCAGTAAGTGATTTTCTCCAAAGGGATACAACTATTAACTTCCGATAGCCACATTGCAACTGGCAGGGAGGAATCCAATTTCCATTTCAAGGCAATACATTTCTTGGCGATCGCTAGCAATATTTCTGTTAGCTTTATAGGATGGCTTTGCCTAAGATTGGTGTTAGTAAAGTTACCCAGTAGACAGACCTCCGGGTCTAAAGGGAATGCAACCCCGTGAATTGAGGATATGGTATCGCATACCCCCTGCCAGAAACCGTGTAGTTTTGAACACTGCCAAGTGGAATGGAGGAATGTTCCTTCATCTGAGCCACATCTAAAACATAGGGAGGAGATATCTGGGTTGAACCTGTGCAGTCTAGATGGGGTGATATAGAGCTGATGGAGGAAATTAAACTGGATCAGTCTGTATCTAGAGTTCAATGTGGATGTAACACCATCCCTGCATAGGTCACGCCATAGATCCTCATCAAGATCAATACCCATATCTTTTTCCCATCTAAGTCGGGGTTTATCTAGCCCAGGCAGTGTTAGTCCTGACATAAGAGCATCGTATACACGGGAAATGGTCTTGAACAGTGGTTGGTCTGCGTGGCAGAGTTGTTCAATATGTGACATCTTAGGTAGGTTCCATTGTCCCTTGAGAGTCACCCTAATAATGTTTCGTAGTTGTAGGTAGCTAAAGAAGTCCCTGTTAGGCAAGTGGTTTCAGCTGATCAAAAGACATAAGAACTCCCTCCTCGTAACAATGTTCCAGAAGAATGATCTCCTTATCAGACCATGGTCTAAAGTTACTATTCTGGAAAAACATAGGGATCAATCTATTGTTCCATAAAGGGGTTTTAGGGGAAAGGAATCCCCCTCCTCCGAACAGCTCATGCAGTTTGCACCATGCCAGGACAGAATGTAAGATTAAAGGGTTGTCTGTGATGGTTCTAATATAGATTTACTGTCCCATTTGTAAAACAATTCTGCCCCAGTGTCATCATTTTCCTCAAGCTTTTCAATGTTCAACCATGAGGGAGAGGGACCATTGTCAAACCTCTGAGCCAGAAACCTAGACTGTGCAGCCCAGTAGTACATTCTAAAATTGGGGAGGTTTAAGCCCCCTTGACTGTAATCAAGGGTCAGTTCATCCAGGCCAACCCTAGGGGTTTTGCCGTGCCAGATAAACCGTCTGGTCAGCTTGTCGAGAGAGGAAGAAAATGCTGCGGGAACAGGGACAGGGAGAGATTGAAACAGATATAGAAATCTGGGCAGGACATTCATTTTAATTACATTGATTCTACCCAGTAGAGTGAGAGGTAAGTCCATCCATTTACAAAGGTCAACCTCCACCTTTTGCAACAAACTGGCCAGATTGAGTTTATAGAGGTTGTTCAGATTACCATCCACCATTATGCCCAAATATGTGAAGCCCATAGGCGACCATCTAAAAGGAAACTTGTGCTTGATGGTATGTATGATGGTCAAAGACAGACAACGGTAAGATTTAGCTTTTATCAAAATTGAGCTTATATCCAGAGAAAGAACTATAACACTTTAGTAGGATCTGCAAGTGAGAGATGGAGTGTTCTGGGTTTGTTAGAAATAAGATAAGGTCGTCCGCAAAGAGTGATAATTTATGGGTATGGGGGCCCACCTCAAAGCCATGTATGTCGGGGCACGTTCTAACAGTCTCAGATGGCGAGGGCAAAGAGGTGGGGGCTAATTGGGCAACCTTGTCTGTTCCCCCTATAAAGAGGGAAAGAGGAGGAAGTAATCCCATTGGTAGCAATCCTAGCTTTAGGAGATTTGTAGAGTGATTTTATCAAATTTACAAATACGGTACCTAAACCGAACTTTTCCAAGACGCGAAAGAGGTATGGCCATTCAACCCTATCAAAGGCCTTTTCAGCGTCGAGGGAGACTGCGACACTAGGTATTTTGTTTTTGTTAGCAAGGTGAATTATATCAAAGAACCTTCTGAGATTATTGGAGGACAATCTATTAATTATGAAGCCAGTCTGATCTGGGTTGACCAACAGGGGAAGACGACTCCAGTCTCTTAGATGACATCTTGGTGACCAGTTTACAATCTGTGTTAAGGAGAGAGATTGGTCTATAGGAGGCGCACTTTAGCGGGTTTTTCCCTTTCTTGTGGATTACAGTAATCACTGCTTGAGAGAAGGACTCTGGAAAGCAGTTGTCTTCTCTGGCTTTTTTAAGTACCTCCATAAGGTAGGGGACCAACAGCTCCCTAAATTCTATAGAACTCTGGAGGGAAGCCATCCTCCCCAGGAGATGTATTAAAAGGTAAGGATTTAATGGCCTCCAACAATTCAGGAACTGAGAAGTGTTCACTCAGGCGCTCGCTGTCTTCCCCTGACAGGCATGGGAGGTTGAGAGAGGAGAGAAAGGAGTCGATCTCTGATAGATCATCGCTTGATTGGGAAGTGTAGAGGTCTTCATAGTATTTCTTAAAAGTATTATTAATTTCAGTAGGGTCGAAAGATATCTCATTAGTAAGAGTTTCTATGGCATTAATTGTCCTCTTACTTTCCTCTGCTTTCAGTTGCCATGCCAATACTTTGTGAGCTTTCTCTCCAAGCTTGTAATAACACTGTTTTGATTTAGTGATGGCCCTCTCCGCTTGATATGTGTTCAGAATATTATATTTAAGTTTTTTATTTACCAAAAGCCTGTATAGATCTTTAGTCGGGCCTCTTTGGTAGGTTTTCTCTAGCTTGGAGATTTCAGATTCAAGGGCACTCAGTTCCGCGCCGTATTTTTTCTTCAGCCCTTTAGTATAGGGAATAATCTGTCCCCTTAGATAGGCCTTCAATGTGTCCCAAATAATGAAACTGTCAGGAGCAGAGGGTTTGTTTGTCAAAGTAAAAATATTGATCTGCTCTTTGATGAATGCACAAAATTCAGGTTGCTTTAGGAGTGTAGAATTTAGTCTCCATCTATATGCTCCATTTACCTTGGTAGGAATGGAGATTGATAATACCAGAGGAGAATGGTCACTAAGCAATCTGGGGAGATACTCGACATCTAACACTCTATGAAACAGTTGTGTCGAAAGTAAAAAGTTATCTATGCGTGTGTGTGCCTTGTGTGGGTGTGAATAAAAAGAGTAGTCCCTATCCTGTGGGTGCAACTGTCTCCAGATTTCTAGTAAATTGAGATCTTTCGTGAATGACATGGTGAGCTTGCCGGCTTTGGTAAGAAGTGAGGGTTTATCAGAAGACCTATCAAGAACTGTATCTAAGCAAAAAAAGTTATCTCCTCCAACCAGTAGCCATCCTGGTGGTGCTTGAGCGACCTGAAGGAAGACATTCTGAATAAACATATGGTCATCGAAGTTAGGAGCATAAATATTCAACAGGGTCCAAGACTCTGAAAACATATGCCCCTGCACCAAAACAAACCTGCCAGAGGGATCAGAGATGGTGTTGTTGATGCAGAATTGGATGTGTCTACTGCAGTTCCTCTTGCTTTGGAGTTAAAAGAGGATGCAAAAACTTGTCCTACCCATTCCCTCTTCAATTTCTTGTGTTCACTGACTGTAAGATGTGTTTCTTGTAAAAAGACAATGTCAGACTTTAACTTCTTAAGGTATGTTTAGACTCTTTTCCTTTTAATCGGGCTGTTAAGACCTTTTACGTTGAATGTGACATATTTTAGTGGATTAAGCATAGGTTGGGTTTCAAATATGTAACTGAATAGAAATCTTTCATATGCAGAAAATTAGGAAGTGTTTCAACTTTGGTTTGAGCACAAAAGTGACCTGTGTGTCTCTTTAGGAAGGAAACAATAAACATAGGAAAAAGGAAGAAAAAAATAATAAAAATCCCACCCACCCCAATTGTCAGACTAAAACAACAACCCCAACAATCAAACATGAATACACTTGTAGAGATGCGTTGCTGCTCGCTTTCCATCTTGCTCTTACTAGCTAAAACTTGGCTTAAACTAAAACCTGTGAGCTCTCTAAATTGAAAACAAACGTTGTGAATAGATATTTATGGCTGAATATTTACTGCCCACGGTAAGGGATGCTTGAGTCTCTTTTCGAAAGATTAACATAAATGAGGGGGAAAGCAGTGGGCCTGAGCCCACTTATTGCTTCGCCCAGTAGATATGGACTAAACCAAAATATGCTCTCCTGTAAATGTAATAGAACTCACCCCGGGAAGATACGGTTAGTTGAAAATGTACAAATCAATTATAGTGACCGGGAGATACCAGCAGTTCAATCCGGATAAGAGAAAACAAACTAAAGGCATTTTATCCCCCAGAGAGACCGTCCTGGCTCAGACATTGCTCAGTTCTTTGAGAAAAGTGTGCACTTCTCCCGGTGTGTTGAAGAGATGGCTTCGGCCTTTGTACTGAACTTTCATCCGCGCAGGGTGGATGAGGTAGCCGGTGATGTTCTTCTCCTTCAGTGCTTTGGCGGCAGGTCTGAACTGCTTGCGACGTCTGGCGAGATCCGCGCTCATATCTGGGAAAAGGCTGACCCTCTTTCCATCGATGGTGATGTCCCCTTTGGCTCTTGCGAGTTGCAGTATCTTCTCTCTGTCTTGGAAACGGAGGAACTTGATCAGGACGGCTCGTGGGGGCTCATCTGGCCGGGGTTTCGGCGCTGATGTTCTGTGGGCGCGTTTGATTTCCAGCGGCTTGGTGAAGTTGATTATGCCTAGGACCTCCGGGATCCATTGAGTGAAGAAACGGACCGGGTCACGGCCCTCGCTGTCCTCTTTCAATCCCACCACACGGATATTACTACGTCTACTCTGGTTCTTCATCTGATCTACCTTGTTTTTGAGGTGGCCATTGTCCTTTTGCAGTTGTATCAATACCTGGTCATGTCTAGCGATGGTATCTTCTACTGTGCTAATGCGCAACTCTGCCTCAGTCGTTCTCAAAAGGAGATCATTCATGGAGGATTTCAGGTCGTCAATGGAAGAATGGAGTTCAGCCAATTTCTTATAAATTTTCAGAGAAAGACCTCTATTACCATCCTGAATTTCCCGGAGGAGAGTAGCCAGCATGTCGGCAGGCTCGCAAGAGGCTGCTGAGAGCAACAGTCTGGAACTGTCGTCTGAGTTATGAGGGCTAATGCTAATCTTGCTAGCTGTAGCGTTATCGTTATCTTGGGAATCAACAACGTTTTCGTCGTCCTTCTTGCTTCTCGGTCGGAGGTCCATGGCTCTTTGGGAAGGTAAGTACTTGACAGTTTAACAGCCGATGTTAGAATATTGTTTCAACGTTGTTATTTAGGTAAAAATAGAATAACTTTGAAGAGCTCGGTTTGTCAACGTCTGCTCAGCTCCGCAGCATCACGTGCTTCTCCTTTAGGATGTTTTTAACATAAATCTTCAATAATGTCTCAACCGGAGAATTCCTTTGTCTTTAGAAAGGAAAAGGAACGCAGCTACCTCTCACGGGCACGCGTGAGACTGAGCTCATGGCACTCTGCCAGACCTCTTACTCAATCAGCTCTTATTCTCTTCTCCTTCACAGTAGAAGCCTGAAACAAGGTTCTAAAGACTGTTGACATCTAGTGGAAGCCTTGGGAAGTGCAATATGACCCCATTTACACTGTATATTAGAAAGGCAATGAGTTGAAAAACTACAAACCTCAGATTTCCCACTTTCTGGTTGGATTTTTCTCAGGTTTTCTCCTGCCATATGAGTTCTGTTATACTCACAGACATAATTCAAACAGTTTTAGAAACTTCCGAGTGTTTCCTATCCAATACTACTAATAATATGCATATATTACCTTCTGGGCCTGAGTAGCTGGAAGTTTACTCTGGGCACGCTTTTCATCCGAATGTGAAAATGCTGCCCCCTATCCCAAACAGGTTAATTTGCACCCTGTAACTGAATCTGTCAACAACAAAAAATATCCTCATGGTTAGGGAGGGATTTAAGTCTTCAAGAAAGGGTGCTTTTATCCAAAGCTGAGGGGCTATCTCGTGCATCCTATCTTTTTTTCATCTATTGACATTCCCAAATCCACTTGCTGTAACTTAGATAGGGTTTTGTACAACTTCATATGGAAAGGCAAGCCACATAAGATAAAAAGAGATGTCATCACCAACAGGGTTTGTGATGGCGGTCTAAATGTCTTAGACTTCACTCTCTTTAATCAGATATCAAAGGTCAACTGGATTAAAAGGTACATAAAAAATCTTCATAGTTTCTGGAATATTATACCTCATTTTGTTTTTCAGAAGTTTGAAGGGCTTAACTTTTTACTACAATGTCCATATATTGTGGGTAAACTTCCTGTGAAGCTGGAGGCTTTTCACAAGTAGGCTTTAATGTGCTGGGCTTTGTTGTATAAACACAACTTTTCACCTCATAAATGTTTTATATGGAACAATGGGTCAATATCACAAAGAAACAAGATGTTATTTAACCATAAATGGTTCTCGATAAACATTGTCCTTCTCAGCCAATTAGTTAATATTAGTGGGAATCTATTTACACTGAGATCATTTATGGAAAGATACAACTTAGAGGTTTCAAGCAAAGAATATGACACTGTTATTAAAGTTATACCTAGTGGAATAAAAACTTTACTTCAGAATAATGCAAATTTTGGAATATCTCCGATTGTAAGTGATATCCAGGTGAATGGCATTGGTCTACAAGATACGAAATTCAACAATCGATTATTAAGGGATATTTTCTACAGGAAGTCTATTCCCTCTGCAATATTTTGTTGGGCTTCATTGTTTGATGTAACTGGCACCATGCTTGTCTCACTCCACACAAATGTATTGTGACCAATAAAGTAAAGGAGATCTCCTTTATGATTATTCTGTCACGCCCTGACCTTAGAAAGCCTTTTTATTTCTCTATTTGGTTAGGTCGGGGTGTGATTAGGGTGGGCATTCTAGTTTTCTATTTCTTTGTTGGCCGGGTATGGTTCCCAATCAGAGGCAGCTGTCTATCGTTGTCTCTGATTGGGAATCATACTTAGGCAGCCTTTTTCCCACCCGTGTTTGTGGGTAATTATTTATTTTCTGTGAGTGTTTGTGTGCGCCACGGTTGCGTCACGTTCTGATTCTGTTTTACTTGGGTTTTTTTTGTGAAAGGTTTCGATTAAAGATGTGGAATTACATGCACGCTGCGCCTGGGCTCATTTATGATAGGGAGTTTGAAGATACCTGATGTTACCAGTGAATGCAGTTTTTGTGAACTAGAAACTGAATCTATTGAACACTTATTCTGTCATTGTTTATATAGTGAAGTGTTCTGGACTAATGTAAAACTATATCTTGGCCTCATTGCATACAACCATTGAAATTTCTAAGTTTGAAACATTATTTTACTACACTGATTCCACAACTGATTGTGAGTATGTCATAAATCTATTTTATTAGGAAAAATGTTAATACACAAATCAAAATTTATGAAGAAAAAGACCCCTTTTCTTAATTTTATCTGATTTGGAAAAATATTTTGTCTTTAAAACAAAATGTCCAAAAAATGTATTCACTATATGTTTGTATTTGAATTGATATAATGTGGTTTCGTTTTATTTTTGTAAAAAAATAATCTAATTTCTTTGTGGAATCCCTCTGGCTGTTATGTTAATGTTTTGCATGTTACTGTAAATAAAAATGGAAAAAAAGAACAAATCTGACCACTTCCGTGTTGAGCGAGTCACTGGTACTTCCTGCTTTAGTTTTTGCTTGTAAGCAGGAATCAGGAGGATATAATTATGGTCAGATTTTCCAAATGGAGGGTAGGGAAGAGTTTTGTATGCATCTCTGTGTGTGGCGTAAAGGTGGTCTAGAGTTTTTTTCCTCTGGTTGCACATGTGACATGCTGGTAAACCTGATTTAAGTTTACCTGCATTAAAGTCCCCGGTCACTAGGAGCACCGCTTCTGGGTGAGCATTTTCTTCTTTGCTTATGGCCTCATAGAGTTGGTTGAGTGCGGTCTTACGAAAAATATAGATAGTGTGGTCTACAGCTTATCATAAGGTACTCTACCTCAGGCGAGCAATACCTTGAGACTTCTTTCATTTTAGAAATCGCGCAACAGCTGTTATTGACAAAAAGACACACACCCCCACCCCTCGTCTTACAAGGCGTAGCATCTCTGTTCTGCCGGTGTATGGAAAATCCAGCCAGCTCTATATTATCCGTGTCGTCGTTCACCCACGACTCGGTGAAACATAAGATATTATAGATATTTTTTTTTACCCCTTTTTTCTCCCCAATTTCGTGGTATCCAATTGGTAGTAGTTACAGTCTTGTCTCATCGCTGCAACTCCTGTACGGACTCGGGAGAGGCGAAGGTCGAGAGCCATGCGTCCTCCAAAACACAACCCAACCTAGCCGCACTACTTCTTGACACAATGCACATCCAACCCGGAAGCCAGCCACACCAATGTGTCGGAGGAAACACCGTAAACCTGGCGAGCTTGTCAGCGTGTACTGCGCCCAACACAGGAGTTGCTAGTGCGCAATGAGACAAGGATATCCCTGCCGGCCAAACCCTCCCTAACCCGGACTAATTGTGCGCTGCCCCATGGGCCTCCCGTTCGCAGCCAGGATCTCTATACCAGGCGGTGTCAGAACAAGGCCCTAAAAATTGTCAAAGACTAGCACCCTAGTCATAGACCGTTCTCCCTGCTACCGCACGGCAAGTAGTAACGAAGTGCTAAGTCTAGGTCCAAGAGGCTCCTAAATAGCTTCTACCCCTAAACCATAAGACTCCTGAACAGCTAATCAAAAGTCTACCCAGACTATTAGCATTCTCCCCCCCTCATCTCTGGAACGCTGCTGCTACTCTCTGTTATTATCTATGCATAGTCAGTTTAATAACTCTACCTACATTTACATATTACCTCAATTACCTTGACACCGGTGCCCCTGCACATTGACATTGACACCGGTGCACCCTGTATATAGCCCCGCTATTGTTATTTACTGCTGCTCTTGTATTTGTTATTCTTATCTCTTACTTTTTTTTTGGTATTTTCTTAAAACTGCATTGTTGATTAAGGGCTTGTAAGTAAGCATTTCACTGTAAGGTCTACACTTGTTGTATTCGGTGAATGTGACAAATACAATTTGATTTGAATAATGAGACCTCTGACAATTTTTATCAAAAGTTAAATCATCATGATCTACTTTTTCCTTTTACAGTCCCTACTACAATTCTGACATTTACATAGGCAGCTCAATTTGGATCTTTTGCCCAATTATTGGCAAAATATCTGTTCTGATTGGCTAAAATGCAAATAAGTGGCAAACGATCAGAATTGGGCTGCCTGTGTGAACGTACCCTATTGATCGAATAACATAGCATTATAAAGTATGGTACTCAGGTTCAAATGGGCAGAGACCTCCAAGTTGGATTGTGTGTAGGGTGGGACTCGCTGGTTGCATTTACACAGGCAGACCAATTATGATATTCTTTCTACTAATTGGTCTTTTGACCAATCGCATCAAATTGTTTCACATCAGATCTTTTTCAAAGCTGATCTGATTGGTCAAATGACCAATTAGTGAAAAATATATATCAGAATTGAGCTGCCTGTGGAAACACATGGCCTTTGCCCCCTATATTGTTTGTTTTACCATGATTCTTTTGAACTACCATGACTATAATGTTTTTCAACTGTAAATTGTAATTCAAAAAATTTGTTTTGTGATAAATCAATTACTGGTAGTTTACTAATGAATCTGAATATTAACCCCACATCATATACTTCCAAGTTATTCCATAAAATAAAACGAGGCTACTTACTAACCTACTCTCAAAATTATAGCCATTATAGTCTGTTCAGTGCGACGTGTTAATTCCCTCCTCATGGATACTAGGCCAGTAATGAATGTATAATTATGCCATTACCCTACCTCGTCACAGAGATAGTGGTTAATCAGGTTTTAATTGATTATTTGCTCTTAATTACCGCAGCCCCTTAATTACTCTGGAAATATGTTTTGCGTCTGATTCACACTGAAATAAGTAAAAAGCAAAGGCCAGATCTTTAATTTAGCATTTTTTGTCCGATTCATTTGAAGTGGTAAAATATCTTGCCTATGCTTCCCCACGTTGTTCCTCGTTCCACCACCAGATGGCAGTGCTATCCAAGACCTAGGCGCGTTCATTAGGACGCAACGTTTTGGAATGTTCAGAACTTCAGATAGAAATGTTCCTCTGACATGTACAATAAGGAATCACATCGTCTCTATTGATGGAATTTCCTGTCTGCAAAGTTCGACAACGTGGCCTTGAAATCCTCAACCGGATACATTTTAGTCCATTATTTGGTGCACGTGCTTCACTGTGGTGCAAATTATATTTGCAGTCCAAAAATTCAGGCAGGCCTAAAGCTTAGATAATAGCCTAACATTGATATCCTAACATTGATTATAGGTAATTATTCATGGTTATTGTGTGGTTTTTATTGTTCTTTTTAGAGTTAATTTTGAGCAAGTTCATTTAGAATAATTTAATTGTTGCATACCCCTTAGATCTACAGCATTTGTAATGGATTAATATCCACCGGTCAATTTAGTATTTTATGGGCTCTAGATATAAATCATAATTATGTCCAGACCCCATCAGATACAACACTGCAATACATAATAACAGAACTGTAATATTAAATATTCCAGGCGGCCTCAACTGAGTGGTTTTCTATGGCCTGTCAGCACGATCCATAATGGTGCTTAGTATCACATGACCTGGGGACAAAACCTGTTGTCGGAGCCAGAAGAGTACCCAGTGATGAGAACCCTGGCTGTGGCCAGGGATAATTGTCTTAACCATTGGGAAGTGTGCAGGTGCTTTTTGTAAAATGGCAGTGTGTACAGTCTAGTCTGGAGCAGGAGGATGAGATAACATGTAACCAACCATACCTTACAGTAGGCCTACTGTAAATGTATCATCTCATGATAAACTAAACATACTATCTGATGTAGATCAACAGCTTTGCTCAAGTCCCCCATAATTGCACATATAGATCACCCCGGGCAACACACATGAACTATGCAACACTTTAGGGAAAGCCAGGGAGTTTGGATCATGTAGTCTACTCCTTCCTCACCATCAGAGATCCCACCCCATTATCCTTTGTGCATGATTACTGACCACGACACATCTGGATGAAGGAGACGATCAGGTCGAAACCCCTCCCCTTAGACACCATTTCTGAAAAGATTGAATGGTTGGAAACAATATGGTGGAAAAACAGTTCACTAAGCTATCTGGAGATATAACCATGTTTCTTACACCCATCGGATCCTTTCAGATCCATGTGTCCAGGGGAAGGGGTAAGAGGTTGATTTGGGAGTGATAAGGTATCCCCCCTCACAATCACAAATAAAATAGTAGAGTCCTTTGGAGTGGAGAAAATAGATCCACGTATCTTTTAAATTAAAAGAGAGACGGAAAGGAACTGCCCTAAAAGATTGGTGGAAAATACTCTCTGGAGAATTAAGAGAGAGAAACAAGTCTTTATGAGGAAAGGAGAGGACCGGACACAACTATTTGATGCAACGACAGAAGGAAAGACAGACCATTTTTTATGGAGATGAAAAGAGGGCAGTAGGCCTATAGCACGAGAGGGGAGGAGGAGAAAATGAGAAGAAAAAGAAGACACTTTTCCAGCAGAGAGGAGAGCAACGTCTTCAAAGCGGACCGCATAGATGGGATCGTAACAGTCTGTCCAGTTGCATTCTGTCCCTGTGATATCACGTCTCCACCCCTTCATTACTCACTGGCTCACTAGCAGGGGGGAGAGGTGGGGGTTGAGAGAGGGGGAAGGGTTGTTGTGTGGGAGGGAGGCTCGGGCAGGGGGGCTCTTTTGTGTTATGCAGTGGTGCAGTTAATCTAAAGGCCTGTGATGGACGTCTTTCCTCCATCCCTCCTCCCTTGGAGTCCTGGGTGGTTGGGGGAGGGGATGGATGGCGTGAGGAGGGGGTAGGGTAGGAGATGGAGAGGGAGTAAGAGGGGGAGGGGGATAGGTTATTAGTCAGCACGGCGAAAAGGAGAGCAGCAGGAGATATTCTACTTGTTTTCCTACTTCTCTCTCAATTCAATCCAATGGGCTTTATTGTCATGCGAAAATGAGTGGAATAGGTAACAAACAAAAGTGAAATAAACAATCAAAAATGAACAGTAAACATTACACTCACAGAAGTTTCAAAAGAATAGAGACATTTCAAATGTTATATTATGGCTATGTACAGTGTTAAAACAACGTGCAAATAGTTTGTATTTCCAATGGTGTTTGTGCTTCGTTGGTTGCCCTTTTCTTGTGGCAACAGGTCACAAATCTTGCTACTGTGACAGCACACTGGTATTTCAACTAAAGGATATGGGAGTTTATCAAAATTGGATTTGTTTTTGAATTCTCTCTCTCACTCTCTCTCTCACACACACAGACAGGTTATATTCTTCTATCCTCGTAGGACCTAAAATTAATTTCCATTCAAAATCCTATTTTCCCTCACCCTTACCATAACCCTTACCATAACCATAACCTAACTCCTAATCCTAACCACTGACCCCTTACCCCAACCCTAAACCGAACCCTTAAACTTAAAATAGTCTTTGTCCTCATGGGGACATGGGAATAGACCCCACAGGGGAGAATTTTCCTTGTTTTACTATCCTTCTGGGGATTTTAGGTCCCCACAAGGATAGAAGAACCAACCCCGCCCCTACACACACAGACACAAACACACACATACTTATGTGTGCTCTCCAGCCCACTCAACTTTGCTGGCACTCACACATTCACCCTCTCCCCTTTCCTCCTCCTAATGACAGTGTGAGTGTGAGAGGAGTCTCAGTGTGAGGGCCCTAGCTGCTCTCTCCCTCAGGCCCTAGCTCTTTGTAGTATAATGTCGTGGCAGTTCTAAGCAGGGGGCTGGGCTTGTAAATATGTATGCTAAACAATCAGTAGCACCATCTCCTTAGCAACAATCTAAGATGGGGACTGGAGGGGTGGGGGTTGGAGTGATAAACTCACATCAATGCCCCAGTGTGTATGTGTTGTGTGTGTGTGTGTGTGTGTGTGTGGAGGGGGGGGGGGGGGGGGGGGGGGGGTCATTGTGTAGGTGTTTGTGTGTGTGTAGGCTATGTGTGTCACTACCAGAATGTGTTTGTGCATGTCTGTGCAGGCTTGCATGTTCTGCACAGCAGCGTTGTTGATGATATTATGGATGTAATCATTTTTCCCCTTACAGGAATAGTGTGCAACAGCACTAGTGGAAAGTTTTTCAGTGCACTACATTTGTCTGGGTGAACATTTGACTGCGACGGGATAAGCCAGTCATGTGGATTAATCCCTAGAAATCATCAAATTAGTACTGCATTATGAGTAAGGCACATACTGGATCCATTAGGTCAAACATAGTCCAACTTCACAAATTCAAATGCACGGAAACACATTTATCCCATAATACAAGCATGAACTCAAACAGAAAGTACCCAATACGGAAGTGGTTCGATGAAGCAGATGCTAAACTACAGCACTGTTTAGCTAGCACAGACTAGATTATTTTCCTGGATTCATCCGATGGCATTGAGGAGTTTACCAATTCAGTCACCAGCTTCAATTATAAGTGCATCAATGACGTCATCCCACAGTGACCAATACCACATATCCCAACCAGAAGCCATGGAATACAGGCAACATCCGCATTGAGCTAAAGGCTAGAGCTGCCGCTTTTAAAGACCGGGACACTAATCCGGACGTTTATAAGAAATCCCGCTATGCCCTCCAATGACCCATCAAACAGGCAAAGCATCAATACAGGACCAAGATTGAGTCCTACTATACCAGCTCTGACGCCCGTCGGATGTGGCAGGGCATGCAAACTATCACGGATTACAAAGGGAAACTCAGCCGCGAGCTGTCCAGTGATGCGAGCCTACCAGATGAGCTAAATACCTTCTATGCTCACTTCGAGGCTAGCAACACTGAACCATGCATGAGAGCACCAGCTGTTCCGGATGACTGTGAGATCACACTCTGCGTACCCAATGTGAGTAAGACCTTTAAATAGGTTAACATTCACAAGAACGCAGGGCGTGTGCTGATCAGCTGGCAAGTGTCTTCACTGACATTTTCAACCTCTCCCTGACCCAGTCTGTAATATCTACATGTTTCAAGCAGACCACCAAAGTCTGTGTGCCCAAGAACGCCAAGATAAACTTGTCTAAATGACTATCGCCACATAGCACTCACATCTGTAGCCATGAAATGCTTTGAAAGACTGGTCATGGCTCACATCAACACCATCATCCCAGACACCCTGGATCCACTCCAATTCTCATACCACCGCAACAGATCCACAGATGACGCAATCTCTATTGCACTCTACACTGCCCTTTCCCACCTGGACAAAAGGAACAACCTACGTGAGAATGCTGTTCATTGACTACAGCGCAGCTTGCAACACCATAGTGCCCTCTAAACTCATCACTAAGCTAAGGACCCTGGGATTAAACACCTGCCTCTGCAACCGGATTCTTGACTTCCTGACAGGCTGCTCCCAGGTGGTGAGAGTGGGCAACAACACATTGCCACAGTGTGGGGGCCCCTCAGGGGTGTGTGCTTAGTCCCCTCCTGTACTCCCTGTTCACCCATGACTGCATGGCTGTGCACGACTTCAACGCCATCATTAAGTTTGCAGACGACGCAACAGTGGTAGACCTGATCAGCGATGACAATGAGTGGTTTAGAGACCTGGCAGTGTTGTGCCAGGACAACAACCTGTCCCTCAACGTCAGCAAGATAAAGAAGCTGATCGTGGAATACAGAAAACGGAGGGCAGAGCACGTCCCTATCCACTTCGATGGGGCTGTTTTGGAGCAGGTTGAGAGCTTCAAGTTCTCGGTGTCCACATCACTAAGCAATTATCATAGTCCACTCACACCAATACAGTTGTGAAGAAGGCATGACAACGCCTCTTCTGAAAAGATTTGGCATGGGCCTCAGATCCTCAAAAAGTTATACAGCTGGACCATTGAAAGCATCTTGACCGGCTGCATCACCGCTTGGTATGGCAACTGCTTGGCATATCTACCTATCTGCATTGACTCTTTACCTCTACCTCTACCTCAATTCGGCACTGGTACCCCGTGTATATACAGTGCATTTGGAAAGTATTCAGACCCCTTGACTTTTTCCAGATTTTGTAACGTTTCAGCCTTATTCTAAAATGTATTAAATCGGTTTTTCCCTCATCAATCTACACACCATACCCCATAATGACAAAGCAAAAACCGTTTTTTAGGAATTTTTGCACAAAACAGAAATATCACATTTACATAGGTATTCAGACTCTTTACTCAGAACTTTGTTGAATCATCTTTGTCAGTAAGAACAGCCTCGAGTCTTCTCGACAACTTTGAAAATAACAACTATATTGCCATTTTGTACCCTTCCCCAGATCTGATGCTACAAGCTTGGCACACCTGTATTTGGGGAGTTTCTCTCATTCTTCTCTGCAGATCCTCTCAAGCTCTGTCAGGTTGGATGATGAGCGTTGCGGCACATTTATTTTCAGGTCTCGTCAGAGATGTTCGATCGGATTCAAGTCCAGGCTCTGGCTGGACCACTCAAGGACATTCAGAGACTTGTCCTGAAGCTACTCCTGCGTTGTCTTGGCTTTGTGCTTAGGGTCATTGTCCTGTTGGAAGGTGAACCTTCACCTGAGTTGGAGGTCCTGAGCACTCTGGAGCAGATTTGTATCAAGGACCTCTCAGTACTTTTCTCGGTTCATCTTTCCCTAGATCTTGACTTGTCTCCCAGTCCCTGCCGCTGAAAAACAAGTGGAGGAACTCTGGAGCTCTGTCAGAGTGACCATTGGGTTCTTGGTCACCTCCCTAACCAAGGCCCTTCCTCCCCGATTGGTTAGTTTGGTCGGGCTGTCAGCTCTAAGAAGAGCTGGTTCCAAACTTCTTCCATTTAAGAATGATGGAGGCCAATGTGTTCTTGGGGACCTTCAATGCTGCAGATTTTTTTTGTACCCTTCCCCAGATCTGTGCCTCGACACAATCCTGTCTCGGAGCTCTACGGACAATTTATTAAAAACCTGTTTTCGCTTTGTCATTATGGGGTATTTTGATGAGGGAAAAAATATTTTAATCCTTTTTAGAATAAGGCTGTGACGTAACATAATGTGGAAAAAGTCACGGGGTCTGAATGCACTGTAGCCAAGTTATAGTTAGTTACTCATTGTGTATTTATTCCTCTTATAATTTTTCAATTTTCAATGATTTTTCTAGTTTCTCCTCTGCGTTGTTGGAAAGGTCTTATAAGTAAGCATTTCACTGTTAGTCTACACCTGTTGTTTACGAAGCACGTGACAAATTCAAATTGTTTTGATTTATTCTATTGCTATTTAACAACACATTCTTTAGACACGCACATACGCAATCGCATATGCATAAACACACACAGAGAGAGAGAGAGAGGGAGGAATGGAGGAAGAGGACTCAATTAAGCCACAAAACAGGCAGGGGAGTGGGAACATCGGTCAACTCACAGCGGAGATCCATCTATCCCCATCTCTTCCCAATCGATACTCAGTGTCATGATGAGATAATTTATGGGGCCACAATCATTATAAAATATTATGGGTCAGAGAGGGATGTGATAAAACACTGTAGCAGTTGCCTGAAGACGGATGCCTCTAAAAACCTCCGCTCCTATTTCAGCGCTGCCACTCCTTTCATTTAACACCCGGGTCCCTAAATCCGAGCGATAGATATCGCCACGGTAAAGTATGTGTAATGAGTGCTCGATTTGACTGTGAAATACAGGTTGTCCAGATTAGGCCTTCACATTGAATTACTGCATATCCCAGTGGACTCTCACAGATGTGGGATGCTGAAATGTTTGAATTTATTGTGTATTGGTCATTTTTGAGAGATTGGAGTGTTTACATTGACTTGAGCCGATTGTGAAACGATTATCTTCAAATCAAATTTTATTTGTCACATGCACCAAATACAACAGTGAAATGCGTACTAACAAGCCTGTAACCAACAATGCAGTTTTAAGAAAATACAACAACAAAAAAGTAAGAGATAAGACTAACAAATAATTAAAGATCAGCAGTAAATAACAATAGTGAGGCTATATATAGGGGGGTACCGGTACAGAGTCAATGTGCGGGGGCAACGGTTTCGAGGTAATTGAGGTAATATGTGCATGTAGGTAGAGTTATTAAAGTGACTATGCATAGATAATAACAGAGAGTAGCAGTAGTGTAGAAGAGGGGGGGGGGGGGGGGGGGGGGCAATGCAAATAGACTGGGTAGCCATTTGATTAGATGTTCAGGAGTCTTATGGTTTGGGGGTAGAAGCTGTTTAGAAGCCTCTTAGACCTAGACTTGGCACTCCGGTACCGCTTGCCGTGTGGTAGCAGAGAGAACAGTCTATGACTAGGGTGCTGGAGTCTTTGACCATTTTTAGGGCCCTCCTCTGACACCGCCTGTCACGTTCTGACCTTAGTTCCTTTGTGATGTCTTTGTTTTAGTATGGTCAGGGCGTGAGTTGGGTGGGCAGTCTATGTTCTTTTTTCTATGATTTGGTATTTCTGTGTTTGGCCTGGTATGGTTCTCAATCAGAAGCAGCTGTCAATCGTTGTCCCTGATTGAGAACCATACTTAGGAAGCCTGTTTTTCACCCTTGAGTTGTGGGTGATTATTTTCTGTGTCTGGTGTTCCACACGGAACTGTTTCGGTTTTTGTTATTTCACGTTGTTATTTTGTATTTTTCAGTGTTCTATTAAAAGAATCATGAACACGTACGACGCTGCGCATTGGTCCTCCGATCCTTCCTACTACTCCTCGTCAGAGGAGGAAGAAGACCGTTACACCGCCTGGTATAGAGATCCTGGATGGCAGGAAGCTTGGCCCCGGTGATGTACTAGGCCGTACTCACTACTCTCTGTAGTGCCTTGCGGTTGGAGGTCGAGCAGTTGCCATACCACGCAGTGATGCAACCCGTAAAGGATGCTCTCGATGGTGCAGCTATAAAACCTTTTTGAGGATCTGAGGACCCGTGCCAAATCTTTTCAGTCTCCTGAGGGGGAACAGGTTTTGTTGTGCACTCTTCATGACTGTCTTGGTGTGCTTGACCATGTTAGTTTGTTGGTGATGTGGACGCCTTGGAACTTGAAGCTCTCAACCTGCTCCACTACAGCCCCGTCGATGAGAATGGGGGCGTGCTCGGTCCTCCTTTTCCTGTAGTCCACAATCATCTCCTTTTTCTTGGTCACGTTGAGGGAGAAGTTATTGTCCTTGAACCACACGGTCAGGTCTCTGACCTCCTATAGGCTGTCTCGTTGTTGTCGATGATCAGGCCTACCACTGTTGTGTCATCAGCAAACTTGATGATTCTGTTGGAGTCGTGCCTGGCCGTGCAGTCATGAGTGAACAGGTAGTACAGGAGGGGACTGAGCACGCACCCCTGAGGGGCCCCCGTGATGAGGATCAACGTGGCGGATGTGTTGTTGCCGACACTTACCACCTGGGGGCGGCCCGTCAGGAAGTCCAGGATCCAGTTGCAGAGGGAGGTGTTTAGTTCCAGGGTCCTTAGCTTAGTGATAAGCTTTGAAGGCACTACGGTGTTGAACGCTGAGCTGTAGTCAATGAATAGCATTCTCACATACAGTTGAAGTCAGAAGTTGACATACACTTAGGTTGGAGTCATTAAAACTAGTTTTCAACCACTCCACAAATTTCTTGTTAACAAAGTATAGTTTTGGCCAGTCTACTTTATGCATGACACAAGTAATTTTTCCAACAGATTATTTCACTTATATGTCACTGTATCACAATTCCAGTGGGTCAGAAGTTTACATACACTAAGTTGACTGTGCCTTTAACCAGCTTGGGAAATTCCAGAAAACTATGTCTTTAGAATCGTCTGATAGGCGATCGTCTGACATCATTTGAGTCAATTGGTCAATTGGAGGTGTACCAAGGCCTACCTTCAAACAGTGCCTCATTGCTTGACATCATGGGAAAATCTAAAAATCAGCCAAGACCTCAGAAAGACCTCAGAAAAAAATTGTAGACCTCTGCAAGTCTGGTTCATCCTTGGGATGGTACCACGTTCATCTGTACAAACAATAGTACACAAGTATAAACACCATGAGACCACGCAGCCGTCATACCATTCAGGAAGGAGAAGCGTTCTGTCTCCTAGAGATGAACGTACTTTGGTGCGAAAAGTGCAAATCAATCCCAGAACAACAGCAAAGGACCTTGTGAAGATGCTGCAGGAAACAGGTACAAAAGCATCTATATCCACAGTAAAACAAGTCCTATATCGACATAACCTGAAAGGCCGCTCAGCAAGGAAGAAGCCACTGCTCCAAAACAGCCATAAAAAAGCCAGACTACGGTTTGAAACTGCACATGGGGACAAAGATTGTACTTTGAAGAAATGTCCTCTGGTCTGATGAAACAAAAATAGAACTGTTTAGCCATAATGACCATCGTTATGATTGGAGGAAAAAGAGGAGGCTTGCAAGCCGAAGAACACCATCCACACAGTGAAGCACGGGGGTGGCAGCATCATGTTGTGGGGGTGCTTTGCTGCAGGAGGGACTGGTGCACTTCACAAAATAGATGGACTCATGAGGAAGGAAAATGATGTGGATATATTAAAGAAACATCTCAAGACATCAGTTAGGAACAAGGAGAGCAAGGAGGCCTACAAACCTGACTCAGTCACACCAGCTCTGTCAAGAGGAATGGGCCAAAATTCACCCAACTTATTGTGGGAAGCTTGTGGAAGGCTACCTGAAACGTTTGACCCAAGTTAAACAATTTAAAGGCAATGCTACCAAATACTAATTGAGTGTATGTAAACTTCTGACCCACTGGGAATGTGATGAAAGAAATAAAAGCTGAAATAAATAATTATCTCTACTATTATTCGGACATTTCACATTCTTAAAATAAAGTGGTGATCCTAACTGACCTACGACAGGGAAGTTTTACTAGGATTAAATGTCAGGAATTGTGAAGAACTGAGTTTAAATGTTTTTGGCTAAGGTGTATTTAATCTTCCGACTTAAGTAAGTTATAAGTTATTTAGCTCGTCTGGTAGGCTCGTGTCAGTGGACAGCTCTCGGCTGTGCTTCCCTTTGTAGTCTGTAAGTGTTTGCAAGCTCTGCCACATCCGACGAGTGTCGTATCTGGTGTAGAAGGACTTGATTTTGGTCCTGTATTGACGCTTTGCCTGTAAGATGGTTCATCAGAGGGCATAAGGGGATTTCTTATAAGCTTCCGGGTTTGAGTCCTGCTCCTTGAAAGTGGCAGCTCTACCCTTTAGCTCAGTGCGAATGTTGCCTGTAATCCATGGCTTCTGATTTGGGTATGTACAAGCAGTCACTGTGGGGACGACATCCTCAATGCATTGATAAAGCCAGTGACTGATGTGGTGTACTCCTCAATGCCATCGGAAGAATCCCGGAACATATTCCAGTCTGTTTTAGCAAAGCAATCCTGTAGTTTAGCATTTGCTTCACCTGACCACTTTTTTATAGACCGTCACTGGTGCTTCCTGCTTTAATTTTTGCTTGTAAGCAGGAATCAATCAAATTCTGTTTCCAGGTTTCATGGGTGAATCAAAAGCATCTAAACGTTGTTATGATGAGAGAATCATTCTTAAGAATGTGTGCAACTAAATTTAACTCAGTACATGTATTCAAACACTTTCTCACCTCATGGGAAGAATGTAATTTATTGACTTTCTCTATAAATACAGTTTACAGTTTTGATTGATTTGGACCCTGAGTCTCTATTGGGCCTTCAAGCTATAGGGAATCCCTACTTTTAAATACAGTTTATTTCTCCGATTTCACAGCCGTATATCTCCCAGGGCCCTAAGGCTAATAGGGGTTAATTTCTATGAAAAATACTGTTTCTCACTCTGGCCCTCACATTATAGAGATGTTTTAACTGAGAAATACATTATCTCTTGGGCCTTGGAGCTACAGGGAAGCTTTGCTGTGAAATACGGTTTCTTTCTGATTTCACAGCTACAGGAGAGAGGGACACTTTCTCTAAAACATCACATCAATCTAGGGAACCAAGACATTAAGAGGGGTTCATTTCCCTGAGATAGGCTGTTTTCTCACTCTGGCCCTAAAACTACAGGCATGCTGAATTTCACTGCTATAAATTCCCTCAGGGACTGTGTAGTGAAAGGCCCCTGGTTGTTTTTTCTCTGTGTTTTCACAGTTACAGGGGCTACTAAACTTCACAGTAAAATCTGGTGTCACTGTGAAGGCTTGAAGCGACAGTACTGGAGGACTACTTACTGTGTGTCTCTCTCTCTTTCAATTCAATTAAATTTAAAGGGCTTTATTGGCATGGGAAACATAGGTATACATTGCCAAAGGAAGTGAAATAGATAATAAACAAAAGTGAAATTAACAATAAAAAGTGAACAGTAAACATTACACTCACTAAAGTTCCAAAGGAATAGAGAAATTTCAAATGTCATATCATGGCTATATACAGTGCCGTGCAAAAGTATTCATCCCCCTTGGCGTTTTTCCTGTTGTTGCATTACAACCTGTAATTTAAATTTATTTTTATTTGGATTTTATGTAATGGACTTCCCCAAAATATTCCAAGTTGGTGAAGTGAAATATAAAAATAACTTGTTTCAAAAAATTCAAAAAATAAATAAATGGAAAAGTGGTGCGTGCATATGTTTTCACCCCCTTTGCTATGAAACCCCTAAATAAGATCTGGGGCCTTCAGAAGTCACATAATTAGTTAGATTTCAAACAGGTGTACTTCATTTAAGTGTCACATGATCTCAGTATACAGTTGAAGTCGGAAGTTTACATACACCTTAGCCAAATACATTTAAACTCAGTTTTTCACAATTCCTGACATTTAATCCACGTAACAATTCCCTGTCATAGGTCAGTTAGGATCATCACTTTATTTTAAGAATGTGAAATGTCAGAATATTAGAAGAGAGAATGATTTATTTCAGCTTTTACCTCTTTCATCACATTCCCAGTGGGTCAGAAGTTTACGTACACTCAATTAGTATTTGGTAGCATTGCCTTTAAATTGTTTAACTTGAGTCAAATGTTTCGGGTAGCCTTCCACAAGCTTCCCACAATAAGTTGGGTGAATGTTGGGCCATTCCTCCTGACAGAGCTGATGTGACTGAGTCTGGTTTGTAGGCCTCCTTGCTCACACACACTTTTTCAGTTCTGCCCACAAATCTTCTATAGGATTGAGGTCAGGACTTTGTGATGGCCACTCCAATACCTTGCCTTTGTTGTCCTTAAGCCATTTTGCCAAAACTTTGGAAGTATGCTTCAGGTCCTTGTCCATTTGGGATGCTTCAATATATCCACATCATTTTCCTCCTTATGATGCCATCTATTTTGTGAAGTGCACCAGTCCCTCCTGCAGCAAAGCACGCCCACAACATGATTCTGCCACCCCCGTGCTTCACGGTTGGGATGGTGTCCTTCGGCTTGTAAGCCTCCCCCCTTTTCCTCCAAACATAACGATGGTCATTATGGCCAAACAGTTCTATTTTTGTTTCATCAGACCAGAGGACATTTCTCCAAAGTACAATTTTTGTCCCCATGTGCAGTTTCAAACCATAGTCTGGCTTTTTTATGGTGGTTTTGGAGCAGTGGCTTCTTCCTTGCTGAGCGGCCTTTCAGGTTATGTCGATATAGGACATGTTTTACTGTGGATATAGATACTTTTGTACCCGTTTCCTCCAGCATCTTCTCAAGGTTCTTTGCTGTTGTTCTGGGATTGATTTGCACTTTTCCCCCCAAAGTACTTTCATCTCTAGGAGACAGAATGCGTGACATCATAATTTTCTGGAATTTTACAAGCTGTTTAAAGGCACAGTTAACTTAGTGTATGTAAACTTCTGACCCACTGGAATTGTGATACAGTGAACTATAAGTGAAATAATCTGTCTGTAAACAATTGTTGGAAGAATTACTTGTGTAATGCACATAGTAGATTTCCTAACCTACTTGACAAAACTATACTTTGTTAACAAGACATTTGTGGAGTGGTTGAAAAACAAGTTTTAATGACTCCAACCTAAGTGTATGTAAACTTCTGACTTCAAGTGTATATACATACACCTGTTCTGAAAGGCCCCAGAGTCTGCAACACCACTAAGCAAGGGGCACCACCAAGCAAGCAGCACCATGAAGACCAAGGAGATCTCCAAACAGGTCAGGTACAAAGCTGTGTAAAGTACAGATCAGGGTTGGGTTATAAGAAAATATCCAAAAATGTGAACATCCCAGGGAGCACCATTAAAGCCATTATTAAAAAAGGAAAAGAATATGGCACCACAACAAACCTACCAAGTGAGGGCCCCCACCAAAACTCACAGACAAGGCAAGGAGGGCATTAATCAGAGGCAACAAAGAGACCAAAGATAACCCTAAAGGAGCTGCAAAGCTCAACAGCGGAGATTGGAGCATCTGTCCATAGGACCACTTTAAGCCGTACACTCCACAGAGCTGGGCTTTACGGAAGAGTGGCCAGAGAAAAGCCATTGCTTCAAGAAAAAAATAGGCAAACAGGTTTGGTGCTCACCAAAATGCATATGGGAGAAAACATATTTAAGAATGTACTCTGGTCAGATGAGACTTAAATTGAGCTTTTTGGCCATCTAGGAAAACGGTAAGTCTGGCACAAACCCAACACCTTTCATCACCCAGAGAACATCATCCCAACAGTGAAGCATGGTGGTGGCAGCATCATGCTGTGGGGTTGTTTTTCATCGGCATGTACTCAGGAACTGGTCAGAATCGAAGGAATGATGGATGGTACTAAACACAAGGAAATTCTTGAGGGAAACCTGTTTGTCTTCTAGAGATTTGAGACTGGGACAGAGGTTCACCTTCCAGCATGACAATGACCCTAAGCATACTGCTAAAGCAACACTCGAGTGGTTTAAGGGGAAATAATACAATTTCTTGGAATGTCCTAGTCAAAGCCCAGACCTCAATCCAATTGAGAATCTGTGGTATGACTTAAAGATTATTGTACACCAGTGGAACCTATCCAACTTGAAGGAGCTGGAGCAGTTTTGCCTTGAAGAATGGGCAAAAATCCCAGTGGCAAGATGTGCCAAGCTTATAGAGACATTCCCCAAGAGACTTGCAGCTGTAATTGCTGCAAAAGGTGGCTCTACAATGTATTGACGTTGGGGGGTGAATAGTTATGCACGCTCAAGTTTTCTGTTTTTTTGTCTTATTTCTTGTTTGTTTAACAATAAAAAATATTTTGAGTCTTCAAAGTGGTAGGCATGTTGTGTAAATCAAATGATACAAATCCCCCAAAAATCTATTTTAATTCCAGGTTGTAAGGCAAAAAAATAGGAAAAATGCCAAGTGGAGTGAATACTTTCGCAAGCCACTGTACATTGTTGTAACAATGTGCAAATATTTAAAGTACAACAGGGAAAATAAATGATCATAAATATGGGTTGTATTTACAATGGTGTTTGTTCTTCACTGGTTGCCGTTTTCTTGTAACAACAGATCACATATCTTGCTGCTGTGATGTCACACTGGTATTTCACCCAATACATATGGAGAAACTTCCATATGTCTCTCTCTCTCTCTCTCTAGGACAGATGAGCAAACACCCATCAACGTGACCAGGATGAGTCGCCACCTTAGGCCGGATTCTAATGACAGTGTGGTGTCGTGGCATATCTTAAACCATAGCTTCGATTAGACAGCAGTAGTAAATTGTGTTGTTGTCGGGGATTGTATCATATCCCGAAGTGGGTTTGTACCCCTTGTGTATGATACTTTACCTTAACCTTCCCATAATGCTAGCTACATGAATGACACAGGAGAAGTCAAAGAGGGGTTTTCTATTGTGGTGTGAATACAGTATAGGAAAATATATACAGAGCATTCGGAAAGTATTCAGACCCCTTCACTTTTTCCAGATGTTGTTATTTTACAGCCTCATTCATAACGACAAAGCGTTATTTACATAACTATTCAGACCCTTTGCAATGAGACTCGAAACTGAGCTCAGGTGCATCCTGTTTCCATTGATCATCCTTGAGATGTTTCTACAACTTGATTGGAGTCCGCCTGTGGTATATTCAATTGATTGGACATGATTTGGAAAGGAATACACCTGTCTATATAAGGTCCCACAGTTCACAGTGCATGTCAGAGCAAAAACGAGGTCGAAGAAATTGTCTGTAGAGCTCTGAGACAGGATTGTTTCGAGGCTCTGGGGAAGGGTACCAAAAACATGTCTGCAAGATTGAAGGTCCCCTGGAAGACCACCAAGACACTTCCTAGAGCTGGTCGCCCGGCCAAACTGAGAAATCGGGGGAGAAGGGCCTTGGTCAGGGAGGTGACCAAGAACCCGATGGTCACTCTGACAGAGCTCCAGAGTTCCTCTGTGGAAATGGGAGAAACTTCCAGAAGGACAACCATCTCTGTAGCACTCCACCAATCAGGCCTTTATGGTAGAGTGGTCAGACAGAAGCCACTCCTCAGTAAAAGGCACATGACATCATGCTTGGAGTTTGCCAAAAGGCACCGAAAGGACTAAGACAATGAGAAACAAGATTCTCTGGTCTGATGAAACCAAGATTGAACTCTTTGGCCTGAATGCCAAGCGTCACGTCTGGGGGAAACCTGGCACTATCCCTACAGTGAAGCATGGGGGTGGCAGCATCATGCTGTGGGAATGTTTTTCAGCAGCAAGGACTGGGAAACTAGTCAAGATCGAGGGAAACATGAATGGAGCAAAGTACAGAGAGATCCTTGATGAGAACCTGCTCCAGAGTGCTCAGGACCTCAGACTGGGGCGAAGGTTCACCTTCCAACAGGACAACGACCCTAAGCACACAACCAAGACAATGCAGGAACGGCTTCGGGACAAGTCTCTGAATGTCCTTGAGTGGCCCAGCCAGAGCCTGGACTTGAACCCGATCTAACATCTCTGGAGACCTGAAAATAGCTGTACAGCAACACTCCCCATCCAACCTGAGAAACTCCCCAAATACAGGTTTTCCAAGCTTGTAGCATCCCCAAGAAGACTCAAGGTTGTAATCGCTGCCAAAGGTGCTTCAACCAAGTACTGAGTAAAGGGTCTGAATACTTAAGTAAATGTGATATTTCAATTGTTTATTGTTTAAAAAAAACGTGTTTTTGCTTTGTGATTAAGGGGTTTGTTTGTAAATTGGTGAGGGGGAAAAAACTATGTAATCCATTTTAGAATAAGGCTGTAAAATAAAAACATGTGGGAAAAGTCAAGAGGTCTGAATACTTTCTGAATGCACTGTAATGGTGGCTGTTGCGCTGTTGCTATCTCAGCAGGACCCATATAGAGCAGCCAGGTCCTGGTGGTGATGGTTGGTTCTCTGAGTGAGAGAGTGTGTGTATTATTGTTAATGTGTAAGTGTAGGGGGGGTCTTATGTGTGTGAGTGTTTAACTGCACACAAGTGGTGTGTGTGTTTGCACATCAGTGGGTTTATGAATGTATGTGTGTGGTGTGAGTTTAAATTAGTCTATGTGTGTGTCTCACTGCGTCTGAGTGTTAGTCCCAGAGTGTGTGTGTGTGTGTGTGTGTGTGTGTGTGTGTGTGTGTGTGTGTGTGTGTGTGTGTGTGTGTGTGTGTGTGTGTGTGTGTGTGTGTGTGTGTGTGTGTGTGTGTGCAGTGACAGGAGCAGGGCTCTCTCTGTGACACTCATCATGCAGCCCGCGATTGATGCTCTGCCTCTCGCCCTCAATGTCACGCTCCACACATCCGTCTCCCGGGGAACTGGGTGGTGTGAGAGCATGTGACACTTTTAAATCCCCTCAGGTGGAGAGAAGGACATCTGCCCCCCCTCCATTCCCCTCCTCTTTTCTCTCCTTCCCCCCTACCAACCGGTGTCTCCAGCACAGGTTACCGCGATCAATCACGCTGCCGTGACGGTCAGGCTCTGGGTCGTCACGGCGACCGCAGATGGCTCTTTATCTGCAAGGAGCAGAGCCCCCGCCACCATGGAGACCAAAGCAGGAAGTGACACATCCAGTGGGCTGAATGAGGGTTCATCCGGCAGGTCTGCACTGTCAACAAACAGCCGTCTGGACTGATTGGGACTGCAGCCTGCAGCAGTGTCTGGTGAGAGGTGGGCCTCTGGGCAGCTCTAGGCCTCGAATAGCTATTTAGCCTGCCAAAAGACTGGACTGAACAGATCAGTGTTGGGTAGTAGTGAACTACATGTATTTTAACTAGTACTTTAACTACATTTTGAAATAGCTTGGTGCTAGTTAAACTCAATTCAAATATTGGTAGTGTTTTCAGTAGTTAATTACTTGTTTGCCAAGTAGCGATGTAGCTAACTACTGGAATTAATGGAACACACTACTTTTTTGCTAAAATTAAGTATGGGTGAAGTAGGCAATAATTTATTTTTCACCATCCGACCTGCCTAATTCTCACTGCCTTTTTCTCACCCATTCTGACTCCAGAGTGATCTGTACTTGCAATTTTCCACAAAGTAGTTTTGATGTAGTGAATTACTTTTTCAAAGTAACTTTAGTTTAGTAAACTATATATTTTTTAAGTGTAGCATAACTTCTTCCAGTGTGAAGTAATTGGTAGCTTGGTAAACTATATATTCAGAGTAGCTTCCCCAACAGTGGCAGATCTAGTCCTGGGGTATCTATTTTATTTTGTCTAGATGGGCTGGCTGAATCTAGTCCTGGAATGTCTACAGGTCTATCAGGCAGAAAGGTATATACAGTGTCTTCATGAAGTACATTTTGTTGTGTTACAGGTTGAATTTAAAATGGATAAAAATTACATTGTGTGCCACTGATCTACATACAATTCCATACAATGTAAAAGTGGAATAATTGTTTTAGAAATGTTTACAAATTAATACAAACCAAAAAGTTGAAATTTCTTGAGTCTAAGTATTCAACCCTTTTGTTATGACAAGCCTAAATACGTTCAGGAGTAAAAATGTGCTTAGTAAGTCACATAAGTTGTATGGACTCACTCTGTGTGCAATAATAGTGTTTAAAATGATTTTTAAATGACTACCTCATCTCTGTACCCCACACATACAATTAACTGTAAGGTTCCTCAGTCGAGCAGTGCATTTCAAGCACAGATTCAACCACAAAGACCAGGGAGGTTTTCCAATGGTTTGCAAAGGGAGGCATCTGGGTAAAAATTAAAGAAGCAGACATTGAATATCCCTTTGAGCGTGGTGCAGTTATTAATAACATTTTGGATGGTGTATCAATTCACCTAGTCACTAGAAAAATACAGGTGCCCTTCCTCTCAGTTGTGGGAGAGGAAGGAAACCACTCAGGGATTTCACCATGAGGTCAATGGTGATTTTAAAGCAGTTACAGAGTTTCATTAAGCACACCTTCCTAATATTGAGTTGCACCCTCCCCTTTTCCTTCAGAACAGCCTCAATTCATCGGTGCAAGTACTCTACAAGGTGTCAAAAGTGTTCCACAGGGATGCTGGCCCATGTTGACTCCAATGCTTCCCACAGTTGTGTCAAGCTGGCTGGAGGTCCTTTGGGTGTTGGACCATTCTTGATACACACGGGAAATTGTTGAGCATGAAGAAGTTCTTGACACAAACCGGTGTGCCTACTACCATACCCTGTTCAAAGGCATTTAATTTTTTTCTCTTGCCCATTCACCCTCTGACTGGCGCACACACACAATCCATGTCTCAATTGTTTCAATGCTTGAAAATCCTACTTTATTTAATTTTTTACCTCGTTTTCTCCACAATTTCGTGATATCCAATTGGTAGTTACAGTCTTGTCCCATCACTGCAATGATGGAACAACTCCAAAACACAATCCTGCCAAGCCCCACTTCTTCTTGACACACTGCTCACTAAACCTGGAAGCCAGCCGCACAATTGTGTCGGAGGAAACACCATACAGCTTGCAACCAAAGTCAGCTTGCAGGCGCCCGGCCCGCCACAAGGAAATTTCTTGAGTCTAACTATTCAACCCTTTTGTTATGACAAGCCTAAATATGTTCAGGAGTAAAGGGTGATGGGACAAGGAAATCCTGGCCAACCAAACCCTCTCCTAACATGGGCGACGCTGGGCCAATTGTGCGTCGCCTCATGGGTCTCCCTGTCCGGCTGTGCAGTGCAGTGCCTTAGACCACTGCACCACTCGGGAGGCTAAAAAGCCTACTTTAACCTGTCTTCTCCCCTTCATCTACACTGATCGAAGTGAATTTAACAAGAGACATCAATAAGGGATCATAGCTTTCACCTGGAGTCACCTGGTCAGTCTGTCATGGAAAGAGCAAGTATTATTTTTATACTGAGTATAGTTACTCCACAATACTAACATAAAGGACAGAGTGAAAAGAAGGAATTCTGCACAGAATAAAAAATATTCCAAAACATGCATCATGTTTGCAATAAGGCACTAAAGTAATACTGCATAAAATGTGACAAAAAAAACAACCTTTTGTCCTGCATGAAAAGCGTTATGTTTGGGGCAAATCCAACACATCACTGAGTACCACTCTTCATACACTGCTCAAAAAAATTAAGGGAACACTAAAATAACACATCCTAGATCTGAATGAATGAAATATTCTTATTAAATACTTTTTTCTTTACATAGTTGAATGCGCTGACAACAAAATCACACAAAAATTATCAATGGAAATCAAATTTATCAACCCATGGAGGTCTGGATTTGGAGTCACACTCAAAATCAAAGTGGAAAACCACACTACAGGCTGATCCAACTTTGATGTAATGTCCTTAAAACAAGTCAAAATTAGGCTCAGTAGTGTGTGTGGCTTCCATGTGCCTGTATGACCTCCCTACAACGCCTGGGCATGCTCCTGATGAGGTGGAGGATGGTCTCCTGAGGGATCTCCTCCCAGGCCTGGACTAAAGCATCCGCCAACTCCTGGACAGTCTGTGGTGGCGTTGTTGGATGGAGCGAGACATGATGTCCCAATTGTGCTCAATTGGATTCAGGTCTGGGGAACGGGCGGGCCAGTCCATAGCATCAATGCCTTCCTCTTGCAGGAACTGCTGACACACTCCAGCCACATGAGGCCTAGCATTGCCTTGCAGTAGGAGGAACCCAGGGCCAACCACACCAGCATATGGTCTCACAAGGGGCCTGTGGATCTCATCTCGGTACCTAATGGCAGTCAGGCTACCTCTGGCGAGCACATGGAGGGCTGTGCGGCCCCCCAAAGAAATGCCACCCCACACCATGACTGACCCACCGCCAAACCGGTTATGCTGGAGGATGTTGCAGGCAGCAGAACGTTCTCCACGGCGTCTCCAGACTGTCACATCTGTCACATGTGCTCAGTGTGAACCTGCTTTCATCTGTGAAGAGCACAGGGCGCCAGTGGCGAATTTGCCAATCTTGGTGTTCTCTGGCAAATGCCAAACGTCCTGCACGGTGTTGGGCTGTAAGCACAACCCCCACCTGTGGATGTCGGACCCTCATACCACCCTCATGGAGTCTGTTTCTGACCGTTTGAGCAGACACATGCACATTTGTGGCCTGCTGGAGGTAATTTTGCAGGGCTCTGGCAGTGCTCCTCCTTGCACAAAGGCGGAGGTAGCGGTCCTGCTGCTGGGTTGTTGCCCTCCTACGGCCTCCTCCACGTCTCCTGATGTACTGGCCTGTCTCCTGGTAGCGCCTCCATGCTCTGGACACTACGCTGACAGACACAGCTAACCTTCTTGCCACATCTCGCATTGATGTGCCATCCTGGATGAGCTGCACTACCTGAGCCACTTGCGTGGGTTGTAGACTCCATCTCATGCTACCACTAGAGTGAAAGCACCGCCAGCATTCAAAAGTGACCAAAACATCAGCCAGGAAGCATAGGAACTGAGAAGTGGTCTGTGGTCCCCACCTGCAGAACCACTCCTTTATTGGGGGTGTCTTGCTAAATGCCTGTAATTTCCACCTGTTGTCTATTCCATTTGCACAACAGCATGTGAAATGTATTGTCAATCAGTGTTGCTTCCTAAGTGGACAGTTTGATTTCACTGAAGTGTGATTGACTTGGAGTTACATTGTGTTGTTTAAGTGTTCCCTTTATTTTTTTGAGCAGTGTATTTTCAAGCATAGTGGTGGCTGCATCATGTTATGGGTAAGCACAGGCTAAGCACAGGCTAAGCACAGGCTAAGCACAGGCAAAATCCTAGAGGAAAAACTTGGTTCGGTCTGCTTTCCAACAGACACTGGGAGACAAATTCACCTCTTAGCAGGGCAATTACCTAACACACAAGGCCAAATATACGCTGGAGTTGCTTACCAAGAAGACATTGAATGTTCCTGAGTTGCTTACTTAAAGTTTTACTTAAATCGTCTTGAAAATCTATGGTAAGTCTTAAAAATGGCTGTCTAGCAATGATCAACCAACTTGACAGAGCTAGACATTTTTGTTGTTGTTGAATAATGGGCACATATTGTATAATCCAGGTGTGCAAAGCTCTTAAAGACTTACCAGAAATTCACTACCAAATGTGATTCTAACATGTTGATTCAGGGGTTTGAATACTTATCTAATCAAGATATAGTGTTTTGTTTTCCATTAGAATTTTAACAAATTGTTCTTCCATTTTGACATTACAGAGTATTTGGTGTAGATTGTTTACAAAACAATGACTATTAAAATCAAGTTGAATCCCACCTTGCAGCACAACAAAATGTGGAAAAAGTCAAGGGGTGTAAATACTCTGTGAAGGCACTGTTATACTGGTATCTTACCTAGGCTAGGGACAAGGCTAATGCCCTAGTACATTCTCCAGTCATTTGAAATAGTCTGAAAAACATGCAGACCGATGGAAAGGTGCAGATGTAGGCCCTCATGGTATCCAGACGTGTAGCAGTCAGACCTGTTGAGGCGACTGACGATATCGCCTCTTTAAGGATGCAAGCATACCCAAATGAACTCACAATTAGGATTAGTCTCAGACCAGCAAGCCACCCTTCAAATCAAATCAAAGTTGGTTTGTCGCATAGAGAGATTGGCAATGTTAAACTGACCCTGTATTTAGCTTACTTACTTCGTGTTCTTATTTTTATTTATTGTGTTTTTGTTCTACCTTGTTATTTTTAGTACTACATTGATATTGATGACTGCATTGTTGTGTTTAGAGTTTGCAAGAAAAGCACTGCACTTGTACACGTGACATTAAAACTTAAAATACCTGAAATAAGGCACGTGCAGCGAATTGCTTGAATCTTGCTCCAGCATTGCAGTAAACGTCTAACAGTATAGACATTTCAGAACGAGCAATATTGGAAAGTTTGGGGTCACTTAGAAATGTCCTTGTTTTTTAAAGAAATGTACCTTTTTTGTCCATTAAAATAACATCAAATTGATCCGAAATACAGTGTAGACTTTGTTAATGTTGCAAATGACTATTGTAGCTGGAAACGGCTGATTTTTAATGAAATATCTACATAGGCGTACAGAGGCCCATTATCAGCAACCATCACTCCTGTGTCCCAATGGCATGTTGTGTTAGCTAATCCAAGTTTAACATTTTAAACGGCTAATTGATCATTAGAAAGCCCTTTTGCAACTGTTGTGATTAAAGAAGCAATAAATCTGGCCGCCTTTAGACTAGTTGAGTATCTGGAGCATCAGCATTTGATTACAGGCTCAAAATGGCCAGAAACAAAGAACTTTCTTCTGAAACTCATCAGTCTATTCTTGTTCTGAGAAATGAAGGCTATTCCATGCGAGAAATTGTCAAGAAACTGAAGATCTCGTACAACGCTGTGTACTACACAGAACAGCAAAAACTGTCTCTAACCAGAACAGAAAGAGTGGGAAGCCCCGATGCACAACTGAGCAAGAGGACAAGTCCATTAGTGTCTAGTTTGAGAAACAGACACCTCACAAATCTCAACAGTGAAGAGGTGACTCCGGGATGCTGGCCTTCTAAGCAGTGTTCCTCTGTCCAGTGTCGGTGTTCTTTTGCCCATCTTAATCTTTTATTTTTATTGGCCAATCTGAGATTTGGATTTGTTCTTAACTGACTTGCGTAGTTAAATTAAAAAAATGGAGGGTAATATTGAATGATATGAGAAGTATTGTATGCTGTTATGATTGTTTTTATCTCAATATCAAATAATTTCCAGGTAACAATTAGGTACCTTACTGTAATAGTTTTCCATAAAAAAGGACAAAAGTAACAAAAATAGCTTTTTAGCAAAATACTATTTCTCTCTGGGAGTGGTCTGAGTGGGTAGGGTAAGGGCACCAAAGCGATGGAGGGGCTAATGGGAAGGATATGTTTTCTTAAAACTAGCTGTTATTATTATTGGAACTCTTAGTTATTGGTCTATTAACATATCGCTTGGTGATGTCACCAGGCAAGCCAAAACTCCATACATCCGAAACCTGTTGAGGTCCTGTGTAGTTTGTATGTTCAACCAGCAACTATCAGGAAATAACCCTGATCACACTTTTTCACCCTTCTACAGTGTTAGTTTCATCAGCTGTGCAATATATTAAATACAGAGGAAACTTAATTTTGACTGCACTGGGCTAAAATGAAATAACAGATTTGATTTTACAACACTACCTGCACTAATTAATCTGTCATTATTTCTCAATATCTTTATATAAAAACATCTAAGTACTGAATAATTACACATTTTTTCCTGGTCAAGTGTCCCTGTCTAACACTGAATGCTTCCCCGACACAATACATGCTGGGAAATCACGGGAGACCTATGGATTTCACGACCCACTTCATCGAGAGCGCACGATTATGAGAGACGTCTATCAGGGGAAAACCAGTCACCCATCCATCCGCTTGAGTAAACACACAGGGTCTCCAACTCCCCACCATACAGGCTGCTCTCCGCCACACACACACAGCTAGTCTTCCACAGCCACACACACACAGTCTGCCCCTCCTGTCAGTTTGGGTCACATCAGCAGGTCCATTGGGAGAGCTGCCATTTATGACTGCCCGAGTTAGCAGACTGACAGCCCCCAGTCTCTGGAAGCGCTGTAGTGTCTCCCACTAGCCCTACCCCTCCTCTCTCCTGTGCCTCCACCCCACTGGCCCTAGACCCCACCAGCCAACATATGCTTCCAATGGCCCAGTTGGTTGGGGCAGTGTTTTGTGCACAAATCATAGATTTGATTCCTGCATGAGCCACACATACGGAATAAATAGGTTGAAAGCATCATCGGAACGACCATTTTATATAAGGCATGAGTTCGAACACTCCAGTAAGAATCCAAGTTGGTTACCCTTAGGACTCTCAATGACTGGTCAAATTCTCAAATGGCCTAACCACATCCGTTGGCTTCTTCACGGCCATAAAGATACACCTAATTAGGGTTGTATCAGATTGCTTTCACCTATAAATACCTTTCTGATCACAGTCAGAGGTGAGCTGGCATGCAGCCAAGATAGACATCTCAGCAGGGGCCCCTCTTCTTCCCTCCTGTAGGGTAGGTTGATGGTGTGATTGCTCTAGTGTTCAGCCAAATTATGCTTATTGCGCAATGAAATATTTCTAAAATGTGATTAATTGTAGTGGATTTTATTGAATTGTTAGTAGATATCACATTTGGCAAAAATATGTCCATCTGCACTTAAAAAGCCTTTATTTTCCTATTCTGGGGGTAATAACTTCACCACCATGAATCAACCAAGGTCATTTAACACTCAAAATAGACATGTACATTTAACATCCACTTAAAAAAAAACACAAAAAAAACTGGTCAACAAGCACTCCGGGTTTGGTTTCCTAGGCGAATATCATGATTCACTTTTATTAAAAGCATCATAACTACAGTTCATCATACATGATGTAAAAAAGAAAAAAAAAAAGAAAAAAAAAGACAAAAAAGAAAACATTTACAACTTATGTCTGTAAACTTCAAGGCTAGTTAGAATTGAGGTAATGCATTTCAGCTTGGTGGCTAAAAGTAACAAAAAGCCCATTCAATAGTTCTAATAAAGGTACCTGATTATTTTACTCTTACACCAGTGCATCAACAGGGATAGTGTGAGACAAATTGATTGCAGTACTTTTTCATGTCATCGTTTATATGCGATTTAGTTTCTCTTTTTCACCGACACTTGTGGTTGTGTTTTAATGGGAGAGCGATGTTTGAGACATTCAAAAGCTGCCTTAGGTTATTGCTGTCTCCTTCCGCATTGTGGAAGAGAGGTCTCTCCCCTGCTTGGCTTTGTCAGTGTGTCAGACTAAAAACAGTCAGGAGAGTCAGGGCCATCAGTGTGTGAGACTGGAAAACAGTTTCTATAACGAGTGTGACTTGGAAGAGTCAGACAATATGGGTGTTAGTAGTAGTAGTACTAGGCGGCAGAAAACTGGAACTGGGAAGAGTTTGACTGAGAAGGGTAACGGGGTCGTTTCATAGACTGGGAGAGGAACGGTGGGTGAGGGTAAGACCGTCCGATTGAGACGGGGAAGAGTCAGAGATTGGATTGTTAGTGTGTAAGATTACAGGAAGAAACAGTCAGGGGTGTGTAGACTTGTGTGGGAGATCATCAGTGTGAGAGACTGGGAACAGTCAGATTATTAGGCCATCTGATATGTGAGGACTTCATCCTGCTCTTCAAGGCAGAACAGTAAAACAGCAAAAAAAACAAGATCCTTTTCATCAGCAGCATATAGACGCTTAATGCCGTTAAATTGTACGCCAATGGAGAGTTACGAGATGCTACTTAATTTCACAATATCAAGAGAGTAAAAAAAAATCAAAAAAATACAGAAACAGAAAAGCAGCATAGCACTATTGGAACGATTCATTCCTATAATAATATTTCGGAGGAAATGTTCCATCTCATCTAGTATGCACTGTTCAGAGAGCACAAAGACCAAAAATAACACCCTTTTGACATCTGCAAAACTCTAGTTCAGTTTGCTTTTTCCCTGACTACGCTATTAACGCTACAGTGAGAGCCTTTTAGTTACGTATACTCTCCCTGATTTTCATTTTTACCTGTAAAAGAAACAAAGACAAATAAAACTAATTTGGATATCAAGTTGGTGTGTAAACGTGTCATGAGAGCACTGGGGGGGGGGGGGGGGTGTGTTAAAGGCCAGTTTAGTTTCAGTCACTCTTCTCAGGGGCATCCTCTCCTTCCTCCTCATCCTCGGCCGCTACGTCTTGCGGCGAGTCAGCTTCCTCAGCCAATGCGGAGGCCTCGTCTTCTAGGGCAGACGACTCGGCCGTCTTCTCCAGGCTCTCTGCTGAGTCACTGTCGTCGGCTGTCTCTGGGTCTGCGGTAGATGCGGCAGGGCGGTCCGGGGCGGGGCCAGCCTGGCTGGGCTCCTTCTCCTGGCCCTGCGCTCCAGAAGCAGCCCCCATGGCTCCAGCCATGGCGCTCTGCAGGTCAGCCAGGGTGGTGGGGGGAAAGCCAGGCATAGTGAGACCTCCCAGGCCAGGGGGCAGGAACATGTAGGGGGAAAAGAGCCCAGGGGCCATGGTGGACAGCAGGAAGGGGTTGAAGGCAAGGGAGCTGGCCGACATTCCGGAGGCGGCCATTGCGGCAGCGGCTGCGTTCAGAGCCGCGGCGTCCCTGTTAGCCTCACTCGACTCCGCCTCCAACCCAGTGTCCTTCTCCTTGTCCTCATCCCCCTCTTCTCCGCCCTCCCCGTCGTCTCTCTTTGACGTCTCGTCCGAATCGCCCTCGTCATTGGTGCCGTTGGAGGCTGTAGCGGGCGTGGCTGCAGCCGAGGCAGCTGCAGCGGCCAGGTTATTTCCGAACAGGCCTCCCAGGCCAAACATGTTTGGCAGGCCGCCCATACCAGCCATACCTGGCAGCATGAGAGGCAGCATGGCTGAGGCGTGTTTAGAGTCAGACCCCCCCATGCCGGGGAAGCCCATGAGCTGTAGCTGAAGACTCTGGAAGCTCTGTAGGCCCTGCAAGCTGGTGAGGTCCATGCCTCCAAACAGGCCATTCATCAGCAGAGGGTTTAGGCCCCCGGATGATGCAGCCTGGGCCTGAGCTGCCGCAGCAGCCGCCGTCGCTTTGGCGATCTCCGATTTGGGGCGTCTCCCCCGACGACGGACGCCCTCCTCGCGAACCACGGGCCCAGTCAGGAGACGGTCAAACATGGCCTCAGGGAGGAAGCCCTGTGGAATAGGGGAAGAGACCGTGGTTAGTTAATCAAACGGCAATTTTGCAATTCGGCATTCATTTCTCCTCAAACATCAGTTTCCAACTGATAAGGTTAAAATCTAAAACAAGTGCTGATTGGAATCATTTGAGGGCTAACCGGGAGAATGACAAGAGACTCACCGATTGCTTGACAATGTCGGTCCAGTCAGGAGCGATGGCAAACTCTGGGTTCTCCAGGAGCCATCGGGGCAGTTCCTTCATGGGCGGCGCCATGGCTCCACCCATCTGGAAAAAAAAGAGGAACAAATTGTTTGACAAGATAGCAATACCTTCAGTTTTGCTATGAAAGGCCAAATTGAAACTGTTGCCAAATGGCGACCAATGCATTTGTGACAAAGCTAATTTGTACTGTACTGAAAAGAACCCCTACCTTTCTGCCGTTTCTCCGGTTGACCACGGGAACCCTCTCTTCTCCGGTGAGAGTGTTGATGTCGATCTTGTTGGGGTTGCGGCAGCGGTGCCGCTTCTGCTTGGGTTTGGGGAACTGGGAGGAGAGGAGCAATTCCTCACTCTTCTACAGAGAGACAGACAGTAGTGTGGACAGGGATTAGGAATCACGACAGGACCAGACATGAAATTCTTGAATACTTCATGATAGACACTATAACCGTTACGAATTAGAATAGCTAAATGTTATATTCTGTAACCATATTTTAAATCACTGAAGGGGATGGTGTAAGATCTGATTTAGGAAAGGGAACAGGGGTTTGAAGGTAGGGGATATGCTCATATTCCACACTGATGGGATAGTTCTACTGTATAGGGACATCTGGTAAACAACTAGACTGTATTCCAGTTTATTGAAGTACATACTGGTGTGTATGCAGTAGGCATGTCCATTGTGTACGTGGGGTGCTGTCTGAGCCAGTCCCTCAGGTCCTTGTCAGAGGGGGTACCAGGGTCCCCGTCCTCCATAGCGCTGACAGAGGGGACGCGGGCGGAGGCGCTGGGACTGGGAATGTTGTGGCGGTAGGAGCGCGGGGGCATCTGCACCCCCTCCACTGACGCTTTGGTCCCCTCGGAATCCTCCTATAGAGGGGGACGGGGGATGGGGGGTGAAGACCGGGAAAGGTTAACTCAACATTCATTACCATGTAAAGTTGAGCTATTCAAATTGTATCTAAAATGTTTGATTTTGTATGAAATTTGATCAAAGTCCTGTCAAACTTGTATTTAAATGTACGTTAGTCTAATTGAGATATCCCAGTCAAACTCGTGTTCATTTGACAATTTCTAAAACTGAATTCAGACTTTTTCCTGTTGAACCTGTTTTCTATCAGGTTCTTAATAACCATTTATTAAAAAAGGTCCAATGCTGTCCGAAACATGATTTCCTGTGTTTTATATACATTTTCGCACTAAGGTTGGAATGATACTGTAATTGTTGAAAATTATGATAATGCCCTTTAAGTGTAAGACAACGTTTCCCAAACGTGGTCCTGGGGACCACAAAGGGTGCACATTTTGGTTTTTGTTCTAGCACTACACAACAGATTCAAAAGAATCAAAGCTTGATGATTAGTCGAGTCAGCTGTGTAGTTCTAAAAAAAAGGGGGGATCCCGAGAACAGAGTTTGGGAAGCTCAGTAAGAGCTGCTTGAGTGGAGCTGAAGGGAGGGACTAAAAATAAAATCACTAACGTAAAATATACTGTGTCCGTAAAATGTATATAGGTTCAGAACGTTTGTGAAACGCAACAGTTGAAAAATATGGCAAATAGAAATCAAAACTGGATGGTCTTCAGATAGATGGGAGGGGTTGAGGGTAACTGAAGGTGGGACTAAAAACAAACAAAAAGATGACCATTGTAAAATGTATATAAGCTGGAAGTAGAAGCCTCAGTGTTGCTGTCCATTAGTTTACTGCAATTAACACATATGGAATCATGCATTAACCAAAAACATGTTAAACATATTTGAGATTCCTCTAAGTAAACCACCCTTTGACTTGATGACAGCTTTGCATACTCTTGGCATTCTCTCAACCAGCTTCATGAGGTCGTCATCTGGAACGCATTTCAATTAACAGGTGTGCCTTGTTAAAAGTTGATTTGTGGAATTTTTCCTTCTTAATGCCTTTGGAGACAATCAGTTGTGTTGTGACAAGGTACGGGTGGTATACAGACGATAACCCTATTTGGTAAAATACCAATTCCATAGTATGGCAAGAACAGCTCAAACAAGGAAAGAGAAACAGTCCATTACTTTAAGACATGGTCAGCCAATCAGGAAAATATCAAGAACGATGAAAGTTTCTTCAAGTGCAGTCTCAAAAACCATCAAGTGCTATGATGAAACTGGCTCGCATGAGTACCGCCACAGGAAAGGAAGCCCCAGAGTAAACTGAGGAAATCAGCAATTAACTGCACTTCAGATAACTGCTTCACAGAGTTCAAGTAACAGACATTTCAACATCAAATTGGTCAAATTGCTGCAAAGAAACGACTAAAGGACACCAATAAGAAGACTTGCTTGGGCCAAGAAACACAAGCAATGGACATTAGACCGGTGGACATCTGTAATTTGGTCTGATGAGTCCAAATTTGAGATTATTGGTTCCAAACTCAGTGTCTTTGAGACAGTAGTTGAACAGGTGATCGCCGCATGTGTGGTTCCGACCGTTAAGCATGGAGGAGGTGGTGTGATGGTACTTTACTGGTGACACTTATTTAGAATTCAAGGCACACTTAACCAGCAAGGCTACCACAGCATTCTGCAGCAATATGCCATCTTATCTGGTTTTCACTTAGTGGGACTATAATTTGTTTTTCAACAGGACAATGAACCAACACAATGCCAGGCTGTGTAAGAGCTATTTGACCAAGAAGGAGAGTGATGGAGTGCTGCATCAGATGACCTGGCCTCCACAATCACCCGACCTCAAGCCAATTGAGATGGTTTGGGATGATTTGGACTGCAAAGTGAAGGAAAAGCAGCCAACAAGTGCTCAGCATATGTGGGAACTCCTTCAAGACTGTTGGAAAAGCATTCCAGGTGAAGCTGGTTGAGAGAATGCCAAGAGTGTGAAAAGCTGTCAAGGCAAAGGGTGACTACTTTGAAGAATCTCAAATATAAAATACAACCAAACACTTTTTTGGTTACTACATGATTCCATGTGTTATTTCATAGTTTTGACATCTTCACTATTATTCTACAATGTAGAAAATAGTCAAAATAAAGAAAAACCCTTGAATGAGTACTGCATATATACATACACATCTCAATTTTTTTTTAAATAACAGTTCAAAACCGCTCTGCCAATAAGAGCTAGTTTTCAGTTCCCCCTTCCAACTCAGAACTCTCTCAGACAGTCCTAGCAAAATTGCTCTTTGCTAAGAAGCGGTTTGTTTCTTTTTGACCATTTTAATTTAACACAATCACAGAACCCATTTGATATTGCAATTTAAAAAACGCTGCATGGACCTTTAATAAATTAATAAAATGTGACTGTTAGTGACCATGCTGTGTACCGTGGCTCCTCTCTTGTTGTTGATAAACAGCAGCTCTAGCCCCTCCACATTTTTCCTGCGGCCTCGTCTCCTCCGGGTGGGCAGGTCAGCATCGGCCAATGAGCCATTGGCCCTATGTCTGGAAGGCGTGGCCGCCTGTAGCAGCTCCATCTGAGCCTTGAGGGTAGCAGAAGGCACCATGCTGCTACTGGAGTAGCCCGCCAGGGACGACGCTGCCTTGTGGTGATGCATGCCCTGGAGCAGAATAAGTCCCAATGATAAGCAATATGGAAACTTAAAGTCAATGTATAGACTAAAATGCAATGCCTGTAACAAAGAGGTTCATTTACATGGCAACTAATATGACCATAGTGCTTTACATACTTGATTCCTTTATATAAATAGATGTGATAAATATTAAAATGCTTTATTTCAGTGGGATCAATTTTACTTATACATATCAGGGAGCGGGGTATCCTACGAAGCAAGCTAGATCTGCTCAGGGTTCTCTAAAGCGAACCAGCTTCAGTTCCCTTCACATTCCAGCTCAAGCTTCATCCGTACTACAATGGTGGGTATTGCTTGTCCGCCTGCCGATAATTCGAGCAGTCTCGTAACTGTGACGCATTTAGATTTGTCAATCATAATCAAGGAAAAGTTCTCTTGCAGTATGATGAGAAATATGCTTTTAGAAGTGAGGTCTTTATTTTATTACGTATCATTAACACCCCTAACACCCTAATCCTAATTATCATTAACACGCTTATCAATGAATGAGCAACCCCCACCACCCACTGCTATCAATAAAATGATTTTACCGAAATAACACTTGTCATATAAAAGTCACTGTCCCTGTAAAATACCAAATGCCTTTTGTCATTACTAAATAATGTGATAAATACTTTTTGATTTTTTTACAATACCAACAAAACATTTGATAATAAATAAAATAAAAAAAAAATCAGTCTTCTTCCTCAAATGAAGAGGATGGCACAATCTTTGTGAGAGGGAGGGAATCCGTATTTAATTGGTCCTCAACTCACTGCTCAGACACTTCATTCAGGATAAATGAGTTAGTCATGAGTTACCCAGCCCTGGAATAGGTTAGTTCTGTAGGATTCATTGCCATAGAGATTTACCTGACTGAAAGGTGAGCCACATACATTGGTACGACTGGTTATCCTGAGTTGAACTCAAGAGTTGACCAGGGTTACCTAGCTAACTCGTCAAACCTGATCCGTAGGACACCACTCTGACCAAAAAGTGTAATTCAAAAAAATACAATGCAGTTGTAAAAAGTGATAGATATTTCTAAATTTAGAATTAATTCATAAAATTCTAAAGACCCTACCTTGGTGAGGTCCATGGCCTGGCTCTGGGACTCAGGTTGGTGAGACTCTCTGAGCTGAGCCACCATATCCATCAGGTTCCTTCGTTTGGCGGCGCGCTCCGCCTCAATCTCCACCTTCCTCCGCCTGCGACGACGCTGCTTTGGCAACGACATGCTCAGAGCATCCTCCTTTACAGAGTGAGAGGGAAATATAGGGTTGAGAATTCAAGGTTTTACTGCTATCCTACAAAGCGTCACATGGGTTTGCACCTTCCCATCTCTCCGATTTGGTTCTGCCGTACATACCTACACGTACGGTCACAAAACGCAGGCCTCCTAATTGTCCCTTGAATTTCTAAGCAAACAGCAGGAGACAGGGCTTTCTCCTATAGCGCTCCATTTTTATGGAATGGTCTGCCTATCCATGTGAGAGACGCAGACTCGGTCTCAACCTTTAAGTCTTTATTGAAGACTCATCTCTTCAGTAGGTCCTATGATTGAGTGTAGTCTGGCCCAGGGGTGACAAGGTGAAAGACAAGGCACTGGAGCGACGAACCGCCCTTGATGTCTCTACCTGACCGGCTTCCCCTCCACTGGGATTCTCTGCTTCAGACCCTATTACAGGGGCTGAGTCACTGGCTTACTAGTGCTCTTCCATGCCGTCCTTAGGAGGGGAGCGACACTTGAGTGGGTTGAGTTAGACGTGATCTTCCTGTCCGGTTTTGCGCCCCCTCGGGCTTGTGTGGAGGAGATATGTGGTTTATACTCAGCCTTGTCTCAGTGTAGTAAATGGGTAGTCTGTTGATATCCCTCTAGTGGTGTAGGGGCTGTGCTTTGGAAAAGTGGGTGGGGTTATATCTTGCCTGGTTGGCCCCGTCTCAGTCACCAGTAGCTATGCTGCATTAGTCTATGTGCCCGGCGGGAGGGCTAGTGTCAGTTTTATATCTGATGTAATTCTCCTGTCTTATCTGGTGTCCTGTGTTAATTTAAGTAGGGTCCCTCTAATTCTCTCTACCCCCTCCTGGAGAACCTGAGTCCTAAGATCATGCCTCCAGACCACCTTGTCTGATGACTCTTTGCTGTCCCCAGTCCACTTGGTCGTGCTGCTGCAACATTTTCAACTGTTCTGCCTGCGGCTAGGACCTGACCTGTTCACCGGCTATGAAAAGTCAACTGACATTTACTCCTGAGGTACTGACCTGTTGCACCCTCTACAACCACTGATTATTATTTGACCCCGCGGGTCATCTATGAACATCTTGAAGAACAACCTGGCCTTAATGGCCATGTACTCTTATAAATCTCCACCTGGCACAGCCAGAAGAGGACTGGCCACCCCTTGGAACCTGGTTCCTCCAGGTTCCTTCCTAGGGAGTTATTCCTAGCCACTGTGCTTCTACATCTGCATTGCTTGCTGTTTGGGGTTTTAGGCTGGGTTTCTGTTTAGCACTTTACATCTTCTGATGTAAAAAGGGCTTTATAAATACACTGCTCAAAAAAACAAATGGAACACTTAAACACAATGTAACTCCAAGTCAATCACACTTCTGTGAAATCAAACTGTCCACTTAGGAAGCAACACTGATTGACAATACATTTCACATGCTGTTGTGCTAATGGAATAGACAACAGGTGGAAATTATAGGCAATTAGCAAGACACCCCCAATAAAGGAGTGGTTCTGCAGGTGGTGACCACTTCTCAGTTCCTATGCTTCCTGGCTGATGATTTGGTCACTTTTGAATGCCGGCGGTGCTTTCACTCTAGTGGTAGCATGAGACGGAGTCTACAACCCACACAAGTGGCTCAGGTAGTGCAGCTCATCCAGGATGGCACATAAATGCGAGCTGTGGCAAGACGGTTTGCTGCGTCTGTCACCGTAGTGTCCAGAGCATGGAGGCACTACCAGGAGACAGGCCAGTACATCAGGAGACGTGGAGGAGGCCGTAGGAGGTTAACAACCCAGCAGCAGGACCGCTACCTCCACCTTTGTGCAAGGAGGAGCACTGCCAGAGCCCTGCAAAATTACCTCCAGCAGGCCACAAATGTGCATGTGTCTGCTCAAACGGTCAGAAACAGACTCCATGAGGGTGGTATGAGGGTCCGACATCCACAGGTGGGGGTTGTGCTTACAGCCCAACACCGTGCAGGACGTTTGGCATTAGCCAGAGAACACCAAGATTGGCAAATTCGCCACTGGCGCCCTGTGCTCTTCACAGATGAAAGCAGGTTCACACTGAGCACATGTGACAGATGTGACAGTCTGGAGACGCCGTGGAGAACGTTCTGCTGCCTGCAACATCCTCCAGCATAACCGGTTTGGCGGTGGGTCAGTCATGGTGTGGGGTGGCATGTCTTTGGGGGGCCGCACAGCCCTCCATGTGCTCGCCAGAGGTAGCCTGACTGCCATTAGGTAAATATATGAGATCCTCAGACCCCTTGTGAGACCATATGCTGGTGTGGTTGGCCCTGGGTTCCTCCTACTGCAAGACAATGCTAGACCTCATGTGGCTGGAGTGTGTTAGCAGTTCCTGCAAGAGGAAGGCATTGATGCTATGGACTGGCCCGCCCGTTCCCCAGACCCGAATCCAATTGAGCACATCTGGGACGTCATGTCTCGCTCCATCCACCAACGCCACGTTGCACCACAGACTGTCCAGGAGTTGGCGGCTGCTTTAGTCCAGGCCTGGGAGGAGATCCCTCAGGAGACCATCCGCCACCTCATCAGGAGCATGCCCAGGCGTTGTAGGGAGTGTGACTCCAAATCCAGACCTCCATGGGTTGATAAATTTGATTTCCATTGACAATATGTGATTTTGTTGTCAGCACATTCAACTATGTAAAGATAAAAGTATTTAATAAGAATATTTCATTCATTCATTCAGATCTAGGATGTGTTATTTTAGTTCCCTTTATTTTTTTGAGCAGTGTACATTAGATTGAAAATCAATGTAGAAAATTGGGACACCGGTTTGAAAGTAAAATTAAGTTATTGAAGTAAACTATGTAGTAATAAGGGAATATTCATTTTCAGACCTCACCCTATATATCTGTATGAATACATTTCATTTTCCAAGACCAATCATCTGAGATGCATGTTATGTTAACCAGTATGTACAAACTAAATCTGTTGAGTGGGCGTTTTTAAATAATAATTTTTTTTTACTACTTACGTTAACCTGTGGCGAGAGGGTGAGGTCCTCGCTGCCGCTGAAGCTCGTCTGAGCAGCCGCCACCATTGACAGCTCGGCCAGGCCCCGCCTCTGCAGGGGGCTTTCTGACGCCACGGGGCCAGGGTATCCAGGCAACAGGCCCGGGATGTCGAAGAACTGACGACGGTTGGCGGGCCACTTGCCCTTGATGACCGCCTCGCAGATGTTGTCCATGCGGTTGATCATTACGCGATCCTGGAAAGTAAAAATGGCGCACAGAGGAATGGGTTAATACAACTAGAGAAGTACTTTGATGATAGAGTGGGGTCCAACTTGAACAGGGCTTATCACTCCAGTTGTTCTTCATTTTATTTCTTTACATAAACTGATGTGTTATTTCTTTAATACTGAACTGTTCAAGTACCTTATGTTTATAGTGTGTGCCTAGCAAAAGTATTCATCCCCCTCTGCGTTTTTCATATTTTGTTGCAACCTGTAATTTAAATGTATTTTCATGTAATGGACACACAAAATAGTCCAATTTGGTGAAGTGAAAAAAAAAAATTGTTTAAAAATATAAAATAAAAAAACAGAAAAGTGGTGCGTGCATATGTATTCACCCCCTTTGCTATGAAGCCCCTAAATAAGATATGGTGCAATCAATTACCTTCAGAAGTCCCATAATTTGTTAAATATAGTCCACATGTGCAATCTAAGTTTCACATGATCCGTCACATGATCTGAGTATGTATATATATACACACACACGTTCTGAAAGGCCCCAGAGTCTGCAACACCACTAAGCGAGGGGCACCACCAAGCAAGTGGCACCATGAAGACCAAGGAGCTCTCCAAACAGGTCAGGGACAAAGTTGTGGAGAAGTACAGATCAGAGTTGGGTCATAGAAAAATATCTGAAACTGAACATCCCACAGAGCACTATTAAATCCATTATTAAAAAAAATTGAAAGAATATGGCACCACAACAAACCTGTCAAAGGAGGGCCACCCACCAAAACTCACAGACCAGGCAAGGAGGGCAGTAATCAGAGAGGCACCAAAGATAACCCTGAAAGAGCTGCAAAACTCCACAGAGGAGATAGGAGTATCTGTCCATAGGACCACTAAGCCGTACACTCCACAGAGCTGGGCTTTATGGAAGAGTGGTCAGAAAAAAGCTGTCTGGCACACAGCCAACACCTCACATCACCCCAAGAACACCATCCACACAGTGAAGTATGGTGGTGGCAGCATCATGCTGTGGGGATAATTTTCATCAGCAGGGACTGGGAAACTACAGGAATGATGGATAGTGCTAAATACTTGGAAATTCTTGAAGGGTTAAACTATTTTAGTCTTCCAGAGAATTGAGACAGGGACAGAGGTTCACCTTTCAGCAAGGCAATGCATACTGCTAAAGCAACACTTGAGTGGTTTAAGGTGAAACATTTAAATGTCTTGGAATGGCCTAGTCAAAGCCCAGACCTCAATCCAATTGAGAATCTGTGGTATGACTTAAAGATTATTGTACACCAGCAGAACCTATCCAACTTGAAAGAGCTGGAGCAGTTTTGCCCTGAAGAATGGGCAAAAATACCAGTAGCAAGATGTGCCAACATACCCCAAGAGACTTACAGCTGTAATTTCTGCATTTCTTATGTTTCACAATAAAAATATTTTGCATCTTCAAAGTGGTAGGCATGTTGTGTAAATCAAATGATAGAACCCCCCCAAAATCCATTTTAATTCCAGGGCGTAAGGCAATAAAATAGGAAAAATGCCAAGTGGAGTGAATACTCGCACAAACCACTGTATAGTGTGTGCCTATTATGGGGTATTGTGTGTCGATTGCGGAGAAAAAATATTTATTTAATCCATTTTAGAATAAGGCTGTAACGTAACAAAATGTGGAAAAAGTCAAGGGGTCAGAATGAATACTTTCCAAATGCACTCTACCTTTCGTAATATTTCCCTTAAAGTTATTTGCCTACCTAATCTATTGTTGCTTCATTCTTACCTCATTTTCAACATTTGAATGAATTAAGTTTTGTTGTCCTTATCTTCATAATTCTAATATTATCCTTGAATTATATATGACTAGATTCAGAAGGCTTTCACTTCTCTTCGCGAAGATTGAATGTTACGGGTCTGAATAATTGCAACAACAAAAAAGTCAAGCAAGCTATTCTAGATGAGCTTTTCCTGGGATTCCAAGAGCTAAGGATTGTTTTTTTAAGTAGATGCCAGTGGCGCACAGGTGCTTGCGTGTTGCGCAAGAATCAGAAGATTTTTATGCATAACCCAACATTAATTAGCTAAGGCTAATACGGCATTGAATTTATTACCTGAAAGAGGTTGGCTATGACATCTAGATTGATATATAGCCCTACATATACATAGCACAAATTTCTATTTTGGATGCAATTTGAATGGAGTCAAAGCAACAATATTTGAGTGATAAACTGTTTTAACTCTTAAAATAAAATAAAAATTGTAATCTTTACAATTAAAAAACAAGCCAGATGGAGATGGGTAACTTCGACGCACATTCAGTCTTTATATCACTGTGGCAAAAAAAGTTACCATGAGATGAAAGGTCTACATGCATTTTGAACTGCCGCTCCATACTGAGATGAGTCATCATGCAGAGATGCCAGATTTGGACAACACAATTTAACAGTTCCAATTAATGCCATGCTGTTCATATAAATAATTTATTACAATTTACCAGTTTCACAGTTATTTATACCAGTGAAAGGGAGTGGTAACTGGGTTCTTGGTAACCGGGTTCTTGGTAACCGGGTTCTTGTCATTCAACCCTAATCAGGTGTGACCGCTAAATTAAGTTATGACGCCGAAATGGAGTCAAGTCAAGACACTGGTGAGGATGACGAGCACACAGATGAGATTCCCCGAGACTGTTTGACAGTTTGTGCAGAAATTCTTTGGTTGAGCAAACCCAGTTTCATCAGCTGTCAGGGTGGCTTGTCTCAGACGATCCCGCAAGTGAAGAAGCCGGATGTGGAAGTCCTGGGCTGGCATGGTTACACGTGGTCTTGGGTTGAGAGGCCAGGTGTACGTACTGCCAAATTCTCTAAAATGACGTTGGAGGCAGCTTATGGTAGAGAAAGGAACATTAATTTCTCTGGCAACAGTGCTGGTTGAGATTCCTGCAGCCAGCAGGCCAATTACACACTCCCTCTTAACTTCCGACATCTGTGACAGTGTGTTTAGTTACAAAACTGCACATTTTATAGTGGCCTTTTGTCCCCAGAACAAGGTGCACCTGTGTATTGGTCATGCTTTTTGATATGCTACACCTGTCAGGTGGATGGATTATCTTAGCAAAGGAGAAAATGCTCACTAACAGGAATGTAAACAAATTTGTGCACAACTTTTTAGAGGAATAAGCTTTTTGTGAGTATAGAACATTTCTGGGATATTTTATTTCAGCTCGTGAAACATGGGACCAACACTTTACATGTTGCATTTATATAATTATTTGTTCAGTATATATATATATTTCACCACTAAATGAATATGAGCATGTATCTGTGAATTAATGTACATCTTTGTTCTACAAACCTTTGGCCAGAAAGAGAAGGAGAAGGTTCTCTGGATGGCTGAGGGTTCTCCATCCTCGGGGCAGAACCCATCACGGGTCTCGTCTCTGGCCGTGGTGCTCAGTGAGGCATTGCTCTCCTCGTCAAAGTTCTTCTGCTCAGAGGTGGCACCAACTGAAAAATGACGACAACGCTTGGTCAATTGCAGCCACAAGAGAATCTAGAAATGGCTTCATGTAGTGCTTTCTCAAAATTAGCAACAGCAGTATACGAGAAGGGTCATACAGTGAATCTTCAATTCAACATGAAGCAGCAAGCTTAAATAGACTACATACAGACATATGGTAGTTTCTAAATGCCAGCTAAAGCATTTACTGTGTTGGGGCTGGCTTCAACAGAGTAGTTATGAGTCATGCACTTGCATGGCCCAACGGTCTATAGTATAGACCTCTACACAGACCCACGGTTGAAAGTTTGCATGAATTCACACCCTAAAATTGAATTTATCCTGGGTTGGGAGTAAGACATACCTTCAGCTTGAGACGACTTCTCAGACTTGTCGTCTTCCTCCATCTTCTCCTCATCCTCCTCTTCGAGGCCTTTCTCAGCCACTGGATTGGGAGATTTGGGAGACTTGGCTGGACTCCCTTCTTTCTCCTTCTTGGTTTCCTGTTCTTCCGATGCTTTGGAAGACTCCGGTTTTTCCTGAAATTCTGGATTCTTGTCCTGGTCCCCGACGTCCTCATTGGGAGTGTCTTCTTTCTCAGGTCCGGCCTCCTTGGAAGACTCTCCGTCAGAATCACCGTTGACCTCCATTTTCTCCTCCTTCAGTTCTTGGTCTTCCTCGTCTTTTAGGTCATTTCCCTCCTCCTTAGCCTTCTCGTCCTTCAACTCCTTCTTGGGAGACGCAGCCTTCTCTTCCTTCTCTCCCTCCATCTCGTCTTCCTTGCCTTCCTGCTCGTCTGGTTTATCAGCTTTAGTACATGGAAGGTCGTTGTCACCTTCCTCTTTCACCTCCTTGCTTTCCACATCCTCTTTGACATGAGAGGGTTTCTCAGCAGCAGCCTGCTCAGAGGCAGTAGAGGGAGCTCCATCGCGGGGCGGCTGAGGCGCCCCAGCCGATCCCCCCTTGGTGAACTTCCTGTGGGCCTCAAGGAAGCCCAAGGCTGGGTCGTTGAGGATGTGGTAGTCGGTACGGCTCACGCCGTGCTTGGAGGCGCCCAGGAGGAGGTCGCGGTCGTGCCTGCCGCAGTCCCACCACTCCGGCAGGTCAGAGCTGGGCTGGCAGAGGCGCAAGCGCTCGCCCAGCAGGGGGTGGGGCAACACCTGCTCGCGGATGCGGCGCAGCAGCTCGATGCGGTAAAGGGTGCGTGATGCCCGTTCCTCCGTGATGGGGTCAATGATCAGGGTGGGGTCTGGGAGCTCTGCCAGAGAGACAGAGGGAGGGGGGGTGAGGAGAGAGGAAAATAGTTGTTAATCTAGTCAGTCTTTCAGGGGGATGATCCTTTGCTTTAGCTTAAGTAAATGTAGGTATGGCTGAAGTTGTGTTCAAGAGCTCTCTGTAATTAAATGTGTGAGGGAATTTACCTGTGTCGGTCTTGACCTGCATGCGACACACCCGTTTGCACATGGCCACGAAGGAGAAGTAGTATTTCTCTAGGCTCTCGTCAGTCTTCTTGTCCAGACGGGCGAAGGCCCTGAACTGGGTCCAGTCAAAGCGCTGACGGGCCGTGTCATAGATCACGCCAAACGTGGACACCACGCGGTAAAAGTCGGCTTCCTCACGCCTGGTCCACCTGACGACGAGACACGGAAGGGTTAATCCAACAACCAATGGGATGGAAAGCAATGTATGAGTAGTGTATTGATTAGGAGACTGGAGCATTATGGGTACTGTAGTACATACATCATGTTACAAGTAGCGCTTCTCAAACAAGCACCAAACAATAATACAGGAAGTTGATAGATCTTCAAGAAACTCTTGACTGTACTGCCTTCCATACAGCCGGGTAAGAAACTGAAACGTTTAATATATACATATTGTTTATGGTGTATAATATATCCTAAGAAATCTGAATGGAAGTGTGCCTCGAAAACATCTAATCAACCAATCAAACTATTAACGTTTCTATACCTTTGACGCCTCTCTTTGAAGAAGGCCCCTCCTTCCGCCAGGAGAGCCGTCGCCTCGGGAATGAATGCTCCGCCCTTGGCCATATAAGGACTGCCCTCTGCCATGAAGGCTCCGCCCTCATGCACGTAGGCCCCTCCACCATCTGTGACCATGGAGAGTAGCTGTTCTCGGGGCCGGCGGCGGCGGCGGCCGTCGGGCCGGGCCATGGCCTCCTGGCGGAGCTGCTCACGTTTGTGCGTCCGCTGGTAGGCAGTGATGAGGCGGCGGAGTCTAGCGGTGAGGGCCGAAGCTGCCGGCCAGTACAGACGACCCGCCCCTCTGCTGCCTGCTCCATTCTCACCTGGTTTAGCTGTGAGGGGGAGGAGAAAAGGGTGGAATATTATGACTAGGACAAATAAATGTGACTGCATACTGTTGAGATGGTTCTGAAAAGCAACTTTGGTTTCTTTGGGTGCGTACATTGGTGGTTTGATATAAAAATAAATATATACATATTTTGAACTAAGGATTGATGGATGGTGAATCATCGTCAGACAGATTGCTAGTAAATAATACACTGTCAAGCTTTTTATTGAATTTATCCCAAAATTGTGGTCAACATAGTGCTACATCATGTGAAAGCAGAGATGGCCGCTCCACTTACATTCACCACTCTCAACGTCCATAGCTTCCTCTTTGTCATCAAGGGGAGAGTTAGTGAAGTCATCCATCTCATCTTTAAAGGGCATGCGGAGAGGCTTGTACTCTGGGTCCTCATCCTCTCTGTACACACAAAGAACCAGGGATGGAGGGATGAAGAGAGAAGAGAAATGAGTTTTAAACTTAAACAGAATCAAACAAAGGAGCAAGGGAAAAAGTGGTAGACAGCCAGGAAGAGAATATTGAGGGAAATTGGAGATGGGAGGTCAGGGAGTGAAAGGAAGATAGAGTGGAGAGAGGGAGACCAAGACAGGTCGAAAAACAAACAAATAGGAGGGAGAGACAGGAAGGAAGATGAGTTGGAGGGTGACGGGGACAGGAGGTTGATAAGAAAAAGAGGAGGAGGAAGAGGGGAAAAGAGGTGGTGGTGAATTTTGGCTGAGTGTCTTACCCCTCCGGACCATCTGCCATCATGTCCGCCCCCCTCTGCTCTGCAGCGATGGCCTTGGCGTCAGGCATGCCCACCCGCTCCAAGAAACACAGTGCAGGGTCGGCGCGCACCGAGTTATACTTCTCATAGCCTGGGATGGAGAGAGGGAGCGAGAGAGCACGATTGAGAAAGAAGGAGAGAGAGGTTGAATTACAGAGTTCTACTTTCCACATCCGGTGAAGAGAGAGGGAGCGGGTGAGAGATGATTTCATTGTGACTGGGAAACGACACGCACCAGGCCTAGAACATAGCAGACGTTGACTGACAATTTACAGTGGAAATACATATACACCTAGGCATTAATCATGATACACAGTAGCATCAATCCTGAAAGACTGAACAAAAAGCAAGAGAAGCAAAATTAAGTTTAAAACAAAAACCATCATTAAGTTCAGAATCACATCCTAAAAACGAACTGCCATCCGTATATAGAGATGAAAAAAACAAAAACAGAAGGACAGACCCCAGGGTCCAGATGCAGACAGGGGGCAGTGCCTGTTGGAGCGTGTGTGAGCGAGCGTCTGACTGTGTGTGTGTGTGTGTGTGTTAATGTGTATAAGAAAATCTGTGTGTCTAAGTGTGTGTGTGCCTATTTCAGAATGTGTGTGTATTTGCCCAAGTGTGTGTAGCAGAGAGAGAAAAGTGCCCGTTGGAGCTTTCCAAGCAGAACAGATTAGAGCCTGCAGATCCCACTGAGCACGGCGGGTGGGAGGAGGGGGAGACAGAGGGGGGCGGGGGGGAAGAGGCACAGGCTGGAGCCCCCTCAACCGTGCCAGTTTGCAGACCAGACTATCCCCCCTTCTCCTCCACCCCTCAGCCCCCCCCTCCTCCACTCCCCAAAGCCCCCACCAGAACATCACATTTCAATTAGGATTTATGCGGTGACACATTGTTCCTAACCGCTGTTGCGCCCCGAGCCAAGCGCTAATCATGAGGGGGTTTATAGGCCATCACTCTTCCTTCTCACAGCCCTGGAGAGTGTGTGTGCCTGTACAGTGTGTGTACGGTGTGTGTACCAGACATGTGTGAGGGTTTGGTGTGTGTGCGCATGCGGGTGTATGTGCGTGTGTGTGTGACAGAGGCAGAGAGTAGCTTCCTCCCCTGGCCTCCCAAGTGAATGAGGATTATGATAAACTATAGGCTAGCTCTATTGTTTCCATGTGTGTTTGAGAGAGCACCCGTGTGTGAGTGTGCGCGCGCGCGTCAGGGCTGAGGCAAAGCTCGGATCCATAATTGAATCAGAGAGGGTGGCAATTATGGAGAATAATGACAATTATCCCAAATTAATATGAATATTTATCACCATCAATACAATTGACACTTAAAATCGTTACAATTCTGGCTTGTTATCTTGTTTTGCACTGTAACACAAAAAAGGTGGTTAAATCTAAACCAGCTAGCCCATAGCTAAAAGAGAACTAACCTCATGATAAAGTGCATCAACCAACTGTGGTTGATAGAACACTGGATAACCAGGGACTAGATGGAAGCTGCAACAAGTCTGTGCTCACACACACACACCTACCTACACAGCCCATCTTCTCGGGCTGCTGGACATAGCCATCAATCAATCTCCTGACGTCTCACTGAGCCAGCTGTGCTCCGCGGTCGCTATGGGAACACCAATCAAGCCGAAGCAGCCAGAACTCGGGCGGTGTGCGTATGTGTGTGCGAGTACCGGACGGGTGGGGCTTACCGTGTTTGAAGACGCCGATGAGGAGCGATTTGTCCGACTCGCTGTCCCACCAATCGGCAGGGACCTCGGCGTGGAAAGGCTGAGGGATCCAGATATCCATTTCACTGTGGGCCCAGACCAAGGGGAGAGGAAGAGAGAACGAGGGGAAAATGAATTAACAGGGTCTAAAAATCGGCGCGTGTCTGTATTAGGCCCCATCTCCAGGCATCTGGGAGGAAATATGGTCATTAGCCACGCTGCTGGAACATCTCCACTGTGGCTCAAATGGAACCGTATTTCCTACATCGTGCCTCGACCAGAGCCAAAAGTAGGGCACTATATAGGAAATAGGGTGCCGTTTAGAAAGCAGCCCTCATCACTAAGGAGACCTAGGCAGAGCAGGCCTAACCTTATCACCACTAGCAGCCTGCCCTGATGCCTGCAACGCTATCACCACTAGCAGCCTGCCTGGCCTAATCCAATACAGACACACACACAGGCAAGCTGGCACTTATACACAGGCACACACATACACAATAACTGGCACATATATGCGCACACACACACAATAACAGCATTGTAGCTATTCAGCGAAGAGCCTCAGACGCCATTGACATGTTGTGCACGTTTTCGGCATTATATATGCATGCACATCTGGGTGATGGGGTGAAACGAGGGGAGAGGGAGGGAGTGTGAAGATAAAGCAGGCAGGGGCTTGGGAGTGTTGGAGTGAGAGATAAAGGGATGGAGGGAGGAGACGGAAGGGAGTGGATGCCAACCTTGAGTCTGTTCCCTCTAGGATCCGGTCGGCTTGGTCACCGATGACTTCCTGTCGCAGATAGTAGAGCATACGGACCCTCAGGAGAACTCTGTGTGTGGGGGGAGACAGAAATAGGAAAGAAAGAAAAGGGAAGAGAGGGGGAGGGTAATAAAAGTGAAACTCTGGTCCCGTGCGCCAGCAGCAGTAGCTGGCTAGAGCGGCTAGCTGCGGCGGCGGATCTTTGGCACTGGCCGTTACCCATCCATCACGCTGCCAGGCCTGATTAGCCACACCGCGCGCCAGCCCCTGCGCCTGACAGATGGCACCACATAATCGCCCCTGTGTGTGCCGCCTTTCACCCGCTTCCAACAGGTCTGCCTGGCACCTGGCCTGGCGCGGCGCCAGCCTCAACCCCAAAAAACCTGGCCGCCACAAAATCTCCCCGACAACAACAGAGTAGAAAGAAGAGTTGCGGCCAAGGAAGGAGGGGGGAAAGTAAATAGGACACTGGCTAGAACTAAACAAAAGGAGTGTGTGTGTTGTGTGCGGGGCTAGTTGGAGTGGAGCTATGGAACTCATGTGAAATAGGATTACCGAGGACTAATGGGTGTTCGATTTTTGGGAATTATAAAGAAACCACCAACTATCAACGGTGTGTTGGCCTGCTTATCTATGACAATATGGTGGTGTGTGAGTAGGGGTTGTGTCTCCGTTAGGGGTTAAAGGTCAGAGGTTAGGGTAGACCAGTGTGTTCGAGACCACGTAAAGTGAGACCGGTTAAGAACACATTTTTATTTACAATGACTGCCTACCCCGGCCAAACCGGACGACGCTGGGCCAATTGTGTGCCGCCCTATGGAACTCCCAATCATAGCCAGATGTGATACAGCCTGGAATCGAACCAGGGACTGTAGCGACGCCTCTTGCACTGAGATGCAGCGTCTTAGTCCGCGGAGCCACAGAAATTGAGAATGGTGAAAAATGCATGCCGAGGGAAAATAGTCACTCTACAAGTTGTTACTAACCCAAACACAGTAGGGAACAATGACGGCCTTCAGAGAATTTGTAAAATAATAAAATGTTCTGATTTTCTCTCTTCAGTTGTTGTTGGAAAGGAAAGCGTGAACACTGAAGATGAGAAAAAGATCCAATAATGATTTTTCTTTGGTGGTTTTTGGGGAGATAAATCTAGCTGGCTAAACTCTATTAGGGAATCGTTTTGGAGTGACAGTGGACATTCAACCAATCACATGTTGATTTTTAATGGGTTGGACGTTTAACCAAAACTTACGGAAACGACTTCCTTCAAAGGCCAACAGGTAGACAATAGCGAGCAGTAGTTTTCCCACAATCTAGCTAGCTTTCGTTGTAGACTAGTTTGCAGCAGGTGCTATTGAAGAGGATGGTAATTTGTTGGTGAGTGGAACTGTGTTTTTATTTATTGCAGCTCGCAGCCATTTCTTTGAAAATAACTTCAGCGTGAAACGTTGTTGCATCTAAACTTAAGTTCACCGGTCACTTTGTGTGCTGTTTGTGAAAAAGACATTTGCAACGGGAAGTAATAGTTAACGCTTAATGGTTGTGTTTTTGTATTCTTATGATTGGGACCTACTGGCGTATTATGTCACTGAATGTGCGCCATGTCCTTTAACATCATGCTGTGTGTGACTGCTGTCTATCGGCCCTATGTGTTTAACATAAACTGCACTCTCCTACATAGTGCGCTCTGGTATTACAGTCGCTGTCCATCCGGCATCACGAGCTTGTCTCGCACATCCTTTGACGTGTCACTGTTCTTGCTTTTGGTGATGTGTGATCGTGATGGCGTAAGGCTGTTTAAGCAGTGTGGTTGTGGGTAGCATTATCCGTGTGGGTGCTATCTGTGTGAGTGGCAGCCAGAAGCTTGACTCAGTTCTGTTTTATTTAGTTGGGTGCATTAAGTGATGGTATGATTTTTGAGTTCAGTACATGTTGGAAGTTGCCACGTTTCACCACTGAGCAAACATGTCTATAATAGATATTAAGACTGTTACAATTCCCCCCCTCCCCATCACTAATAGTGAGCACGCAACTTGCAAATAATTCCCCTAACTCTTCCCTACTAGTGAATCAAGGAAATTCTGACGAGCGCAACAAGGTTTGAGGATATTTGTCAATGAAAGTAAAGAAGAGTAATGTTACGAGTCAAGTAGGAGGCCCAGGTTTTAATAGGTGATAAGATCGTTTAATGAAAGGTGGGTATATATATTTCACCTGGCGAAGCAGTTTAAGGCGCTGACTAAATGGAAGCTGATAACTACTGAGTTTCTTACGCCACTAGGAAGAAATGACGAGTCCTCACTGTCCGACACAGTCAAAATGTATCAGACAAACATGGGGTCTCGAGACCGGACTCGAGCACAACGACACTGAGCTTGATCAATGGCTAATTTGTTCCTTTGGTGTTTGAAAAACGACAGCGTTGAGGTTAGGATTTAGGGGTGACTTACTTATTACAGTGGTGTTTGAGGTGTCTTTTGTAGCTGTCCTCCTGCAGTAGCAGGTCAGGGTTACAGCTGGCCAGCCACTCTGCCCTGGGGAGCTGGGGAGGGGCAGGTGGGGCTGGTTTCCCTTTCTTGCCCTTACGACCCCGTGGTACTGGAGTAGACAGACCTGCAGGAGATAGGGGGGGGGGAATCACAACAAGTGTCAAAAACATTACAATTTAGGGTAATAGATTAATTAGTTCTCATTGAGATCCCTTTATAAAGAGACCTGGGTTTGACAAGTCTAGTACCAGCAAGGATTTTATCAATTATGACAATTATTTATTTGAAATGGCCATCTGCAAACTAATGGATAACATTGAAATAGCAAGGAATTGGGCTAACTCTACGGTTCGTGTAACCAAATCAGATTCCAGTTTGCTTATGCGGGAAACCAATGAGGATCAAGGTCAAATAAGTTATGTAAAGTCAGACTGAACCAGTTTGAGCCGGTTCTAGTCCAGCGCTAAACCAGACAGAGCATAAGGTTAAAGCAAGGTCATGTCAGGAGTTGTTGTGGAGGGAATAAGTGGGGGAGGGGTTGAGTGAGCGAGCGAGGGACGTTGGTGGTGGTACTGTGAAAAATCCTATGGAATTCAACGTATGTTTATTCACTACTCCTACTGGGGGCTATTGGGCAGGTCTTAAAGAGCAGCTGGTGAGGTTGCTACTGTGAGACAGTGGAAAGGTGGTGGTGTGTTTGTTACGTTTTTGGTTAAGCTACGGTAATGCTGCAGTAAGGGTGTGTAGGGATACGTACCGGAATGGTTAGTGAGCGTGCGGCTCTGTCCGTCCTCGGTGGGCGTGATGAGGTCCCAGATGAAGCTCTTGATGTTCTCGTCGCCACGGTAGTGCAGCAGGCAGTAGGCCAGCAGGGCGCGGCAGATGGTCTCCACATCTTGCTCCCGCAGGGGCCGCTTGAAACGCCCGTGGGACAGGATGTCTCCCCAGCGACCCCACCTAGCAGGGAGGGGGAGATCATCACAGGGAGAGGGGGAGAAAAAGGGAGGGGAGAGACGGAGGGATAGAAAGTGATAACGGGAGAGGGGGGGAAAGAAAAAAGGAGAGCGGGAAAGAGAAAACAAGATGAAGGAAATTATAAGAAAAGAAGAATAGACGAACGAAGCAAGGAGAGAGAGAGGAGAAAGAGATGAGAATGATTTAGTCAGTGTCTCAAGTATTATCATTTATCCCGATGACTCACATTTACAATCTGGAGCTGGAAGGTTTTTTATTTCCATATTCCTCCCCCCACCCAAACTACTACAGTAAAGTTGAGGGGCGGGTATGAATGGGGCGGTGTTATGTCTGGCTCTCTGCCTTTCAACCAGGTTCCAATGTCACACCACGATCTGATTCCGTGACCCCGTTCGCTCATGACCGCACATGCAACCGACAGCACATCTCATTACCGCGGGTGACCCAGAGTAGATTTCTACTTGTGACAACCGAGCGAAGACTCTTGTCTCGCCCTAAAACGTTTCTACATGGCAGTGAGATAACCCCACTGACACCCAGACGATAGGAGTGCGTTTGTGGGTCGAGGGAGGCTGGGGCTGGTCTATGGAGGGAGAGAGGGAGGGAGTCAATGGCAGCAGCGTCAGTTGAAATGAGTCCTCTCAGACGTGATGGCTCTAATTTGCCCTACAGCCCTGGGGTCTAGACAGTACAGTTGACTCGGTCGCATGTGAAAAACAAACCCCACTGCTGGTCAGACATGGTGAGTGCATGCAGCCAGCCGTGATCTCTCCCTGCGGAGGGCAGCCGGGCACAGCGACTAATGAGTGTGTGTGTTTATACGTAAGTGCTGGGCCATTGTGTGTGATGTAGGTGCTGGTTGGTTGGTTCACTGTGTGGTTGTGTGTTGGGTCATTATAGGAGTGCACGCAAGATCGATCTGGGCTCGTGTGTGTGTGTGTAAGTATACAGGCATGTTTAATGGCCCCTTGCGTGTGGGAGCCTCAGATGGCTAAGTGTTAAATTACTCTACATGGGAGTGTGCAAGCAATAGCGCTCCGTGGGCATCATTTCCCCCCAGACCACCGCAGCATGACCAGACCAGTCGCTTGTGACTGGTGTTTAGGCAAGCACACATCCTCAACCTCCTGAGCCTACAAAGGAGGGAAAGGAAAGATGAGATCGGTACCCTGGAAGCCAGACAAGATATGACATCTCTCAGGAATCAGGTGGACTTCCTGACCGAGAAGATGTAGAGGTGAAAGGATTGGATGAGTGATAATCAAGGGCTGTGGTAATATCCCTCTGGTGTGTTTGATTAATTTCTTACATCCATCTAACAGTCTGTAGTGTCTAGCTGTAGATATTGACCACTATGGTGAAAATCTTTCACCGAATTCCCCCCAGAAAAAAAAACGATTACATTTTTTCAGATCTATCAGGGTTAGCCTTCCAAAGGGACTTGGGGCTTGGAGAACAGTCATCCCTTCCCTAACAAATGTCTAAGTCTTTCAGATGTCCACTCACCCATAAACCAGGAGGTTCTTCTCCACCCTAAAGCACTCGCTGCGGGGGTACCCTTGGGCTCGGTCCTGTGGCCGCCTGGGTTTAGTCAAGGGCTTCTCGTTCTCGCCGTCACTCTCCAGCTCGGAGAACTCTGCCAACTCGTCCTCCTTCATTGAGCTGTAGTGGCGTGTCTGCTTCCGTACCCTCGGCGTATCAATCACCAGGGTGTTCTAAGAAAATTGTTATTTAAATCACACAAAATTAAATTCTGTCAAACCCCCCCCAACCACATTTCCCTCCCTGTTAAAACGCTCAAAACAGGTAACATGGTATTATTGACCTTATTACCAGTTTCCCTGCGGATAGAGATCGATAAATTAGGTACAGTACACGTCAAAGGTTTGGACACCTACTCATTCAAGGGGTTTTCCTTATTCTTACTATGATAACAGAAGACATCAAAACTATGAAACACATGGAATCATGTATTATCCCCCATTTTTTTTTATTTTTATCAAAATATATTTGAGATTCTTCAAAGTAGCCACTCTTTGCCTTGACAGCTTTGCACAATCTTGGCATTCTCTCAACCAGCTTCACCTGGAATGCTTATCCAACAGTCTTGAAGGAGTTTCCACATATGCTGAGCACTTGTTAGCCAAGCGGGCTGTCGTGCCTTTTACTGAGGAGTGGCTTCCGTCTGGACACACTACCATAAAGGCCTGATTGGTGGAGTGCTGCAGAGATGGTTGTCCGACTGGAAGGTTCTCCCATCTCCACAGAGGAACTCTGTCAAAGTGACCATCGGGTTCTTGGTCAGGGAGGTGACCAAGGCCCATCTCCCCCGATTCCCCAGTTTGGCCGAGGGGCCAGCTCTAGAAAGAGTCTTGGTGGTTCCAAATTTCTTTATTTGAGAATAATGGAGGCCACTGTGTCTTGGGGACATTTTTTGTTTCCCCGCCGCAGATTTGTGCCTCGACACAATCCTGTCTCGGAGCTCTACAGACAATTCCTTCGACCTCATGGCTTGGATTTTGCTCTGACATAATTGGATTTTGCTCTGACATGCCCGGTCAACTATGGGACATTATATACAGGTGTGCACCTTTCCAAATAATGTTCAATTAATTGAATTTACCACAGGTGGACTCTAATCAATCATCTCACGGATGATACATGGAAATGGGATGCACCTGAGCTCCATTTTGAGTCTCATAGCAACGCATCTGAATACTTAAGTAAATAAGGTATGTTTGACATTTTTTATAAATTTGCAACAATTTCTAAAAACCTGTTTTCGCTTTGTCATTATGGGGTATTGCGTGTAGATTGATGAGGATTTTTATTTATTTAATTCATTCAAGAACAAGGCTGTAATGTAACATTTGGAGTCAAGGGGTCTGAATAGTTTCCGAAAGCATTGTATACACACACACACATATATAAAAACTCATCCAGGGTGACTTGCAGAGATGACACGTCTGTTTATGCGGCTGGATTAAGTGCTATACTCTAGGGCCCTTGAAAGGGAGGAAAGAGCAAGAGCGGTGTGGGGTAGAGGCGACGAGGAGAGGAAAAGGACTTGCTCTCTAGACTGACTAAGTGATGTCTCTGTTCCCCTCCGGCAGCAGCATAAGCTGCTTACTGCCTCTGGGTCCACCGAAGAGGGGAATGCGGGGTAATTAAGGAATAGAAAGAGATTCCCACAGCCACCGTTTTAAATGAGCTTGACTTAGCCCAGTTATGACTGGGGTGCCACGCATGGCTAGCCTGGGGGTAATAAGCCATATTAATTAACGCTTTAGATTAGTGTATGTATGAGGGAGATAATACTATTGAGCGCCGATACTTTAGCATGTGGTGTCTAAAGGGAGGGGAAACGCTGGTGTGACCACCCCGGGCTGGGTTTCTCCCATTCCCATAGTAAATACTGCAACTGAGAATTCAGCACCAGAAGCCAAACTGTCAACACAAATCGGTAGCCTCACTGTCCTCAAGTAGCCAGTTACTGTACAGTCCTTGAGACTGAAATACTGACCAAGCCAAGTCTCTGCCCTCCTAGGTCACCCCTGTCACACTACATTTCCCACAATTCAATTTCCTGAGGCTCACCCGTCCATTGATAGCATCCATGTCGAGCTCCGCCTTCTTGGCCCACTTCTGCCAGAAGTCTGGGTCCTCCAGGGAAATGTCCGTCCTGTTCCCAGCGGCCACGAAGCTCGCCTGGGGAGAAAGGGAGAAGGAGAAACGGTACCAACAGCGAATCTCCTGAATGCGTTTTCTCCACCTTCTTTTAATCAAATGACACTTTTGATCTCAAAGAAGTGCTGCTGGGTTAGCTCCCACTGACACTGCACAGCTTGGTTCTGAACGAGCCTGGCTCTCTAGTGTTAATGACCATAGAAATAGAATTAATAGAATGGGGCGACGGTCCACCCAGGCCCATAGACTTGAAAAGGTAAATCTGTTCTAGTAATTCAATTCCTATGGTAATGACTACTGGATTGAATGAGGGAGCTAAGAATACATAGGAAACAGCGTATTGAAGCTACCTTGGCGAAGGTGGACCCCTTGCCCTCGGACTCAATGGTGATGGTCTGGGTTCGTCTCTGGAGGATCTGGTCAATGTCTTCCTCGCAAAACTTCGAGCCCTCGTCCTCCTCGTCCATCAGAGCTCCGTAAGCTCCTTTGCGGAGGAGGTCCTCCACTTCCTTCTTAGACAGCTGCTGCACCTGAGGTGGTAGAGTACATTTGAGGGTTTAGATCACGGAGCTCGGCACATCAGAAGTTTACCTTTATTAAGGTAATGAAGTACGGTTGAGAAGACCATCTTTCAAAAAAGACAGATGAGCAACCTTCACAGGTGACCAACCTTCTATTGCTGCATATATAATTTAGACTATAACAAGATGTCCTCAAGCCTGGTCTTGCTATTTGACGGTGTGAGAACTGTGTGAGTGTCGTACCCCGTTGGCTGCGTTCTCTCGGCCACTCATGGATTGCAGCACAGCCTTGTCAAGGCCCAGCTTGAGGCTGGCCTTGTCAAACATCTCCCTCTCATAGGAGTTCCTAGTGATCAGTCTGTAGATCTTCACTGCCTTGCTCTGGCCAATCCTGTGGCATCTGGCTTGGGCCTGAGAGAGAGGAAAAGAGAAAGAGGTATGGAGAGAAAAAAAAACCCACACGCTTAGATTCCAAAAAGCATAGATCAACTGATAATAAACGAAGTCATGGAGCTGTGTACCAGTGTGATAACATCTTGTCTGCCCTGTTTTGGAATGTTCACTCTTGTCTGTGCCCTGTGTTTTGTTTAATTTGCAAACCTGTGTACTGCATTTTGACTAGTGTCTGTCTACTGTATTTAACAGCACTGTATTGACCTGTGCAGTTATTTGAGTTGTGACCACAGTATTCTCAAAGATAAAAAAAAAAAATTGCATCTTCAACTATCAAACTTAGTAGTGAGACTATTTCCAAGTCCAGCCCAGTCTTCATACCTGTAAGTCATTCTGGGGGTTCCAGTCCGAGTCAAAGATGATGCAGGTGTCTGCAGCAGTCAGGTTGATGCCCAGGCCCCCGGCCCGGGTACACAGCAGGAAGACAAAGCGGTCGGAGTCCGGTCGAGAGAAGCGGTCGATCGCAGCCTGCCGGAGGTTACCCCTCACGCGGCCATCGATACGCTCGTACGGGTACCTAGTCGGATGGAGACGGTCATGGTGAGCGTCAACACAGTCATACTAAAACAACCCACGTTTCTGACTGTCATCGATGTGCTCCTACAGACTACTAGTAGTGTGTGTATCTATATACACACACAGCATGAATTATGATGTTCAAATGCATCAACTATTCGAAGATAAAACACGGCCAACATTTAAAAAAATAAAAGCGGGCTGCATCTGGCACATGGGCAACCAGTTTCAGACCCCTGGGTTAGGGGACTGAAGAGAACATCTAAAACAGTCAGATTCGCACCGTTTCTGGATGAGGTAGTCCTCCAAGATGTCCAGGCAGCGCACCATCTGGGAGAAGACGAGGACCCTGTGTCCCCCGGCCTTCAGCTTGGGCAGCAGCTTGTCGATCAGCACCAGCTTGCCCGCCGCCTGGATCATGGCCTGCAGGTGGAACTGGGCCATCTCGGCGTGGTGGTTCTCGCGGAAGTCCTCCAGGATCTTCTCCTCTGCACCTAGAACATAAGAGGCATCAGAATCATTCAAAGCAGCATGACTAAACCCAGTCAGTTCACAAACAAACCCAAGCCAAGTAGGTGGGGCACAGGACACCAAATTAACATCCAGAGGGTCCAAAATATACACATTCTAAGCCAAACGATTTTAGAATGAGTGTGATCTGCGTTAGTGTGTGTTCAGTACCATTGATGAGGTAGGGGTGGTTGCAGCACTTCCTCAGCTCCATCATGGTGTTGAGCAGGTTGGGGACCTGAGCCCCTCCGCCTCCCCATGCACCACCACCACCTCCCGGTCCCCCTTTAGACAGAAAGGAGAAGTTCTTCTCCAGAATGGCCCGGTAGTACTTCTTCTGGATGTTGGTCAGCTCCACCTGAGAACAGGGGATAGGAACGAAATCAGTCAGCAAGACCTCATAATACGGCAGTAGTAATCTAACAGAGAAGGTAAGATGGCTTGCACGTTGAAAGAATTGACGTTAAGATAATTCCATTCAAGTACAAGGAAATCTCACTATTTGACCATGAAAAACGCACTCAAACACACACCTCGATGATGGTCTCCTCCTTGGGGGCCAGGTTCTTCTCCACATCCTCCTTGAGACGTCGCAGCATCATGGGCTTCAGGATGGCCTGCAGCTTCTGGACCTGCTCCTCAGTCTTGAGGTCGCCAAACTCCTGCATGAAGGTGTTCTCTGAGGGGAAGCGTTCAGGCTCCAGGAAGTTGAGCAGACTGAAGAGCTCCTCCACAGTGTTCTGCAAGGGCGTTCCGGTCAGCAGCACCTTGTGCTCCTTCCCAGGGGGAGAGGGGGGAGTATTTAGTCATTACTGTACTTAGTTCCTTCCAGTAGTTTTTTTAATATATATATATATATATATATATATATATATATATATTTTTTTTTTTTTATTACTCCTGTGATAGGAGAGGAGGAAAGCGGAAACATATTGTCCCATTAATATCCATGAAATATTAGCATTTCATCAATAAATTGCTTATTTTCCAACAGGTCCAATGGCAAGTAGTCTTTGTATCCACATGTGGTTGTATTGTGCATTTTTTTTTTTGTCAAATCATACATCTCAACTAGACATTTCTCTCCGTTTCAACTCACCATGTCCATCATCTTGAGTCCCTCGAGCAGTTTGCAGTTCCTGTTTTTGAGGCGGTGAGCTTCGTCGATGACCACACAGCGCCACGGGACGCTGCGCAGCTCCGGGCAGTCCGTCAGGATCATCTCAAACGTGGTGATGACTGCATGAAATTTGTACGCTCCCTTTATCACACGACCCTGAGGACGGAGGGAGAAGAGAGCGAGGGAGAGGAAGGAGTGTTATGGTGAACATTAGATTTTCCTGCCCACGCGACTCAATCAGGGAAAACTCAGGACCCTGGTTATAGGATTACATGGTCTGCCGAGGTACTGGTGGTCTGGAGGTACTGGTGGTCTGTGGCGGTACTGCAGATGGTCCGCAAATTTTATTATGATTTAATCTTTTTTTTGTTGACAAAAATAAAAAGTTGGGAGTATTAAAGGTATTGTAATTAATTTTACATTACTTTTCACAATGCTAATTGTAATAGTAATAATAATAATAATAATAATAATAATAATAATAATAATAATAATAATAGGCCTTTAATCTGTTACATTTACAGATAAAATTGACTCAATTTGGCCGGCAAGATATTTTGGTACAAATTCCATAACTCTGAACTTTCGACGGTGATGTGGTGTTCACCGGACCAGAAAAGACGGTGAACCGCTGGGTTAACACATTTAAAATAGTTATTGGAGTAGATTACGGTCACATTTCGGTCACTGTAGTCTTTATTCGGTCTGGTAAGGTCAGTGTGGCTCTCTGGTTAATGAGGTCAAGTACCTGACCGTCTATCTAAAAGTACTTACTGTGGGATTATTCTTAGATTAGGGTGAAGAACCTAGTGTACCGTACTATAGTCTCACTTAGGCCTAAGCGTGTTGTGAGGTCATGTTTGTTATGCAATGCTAAAGTTGTGATAGAATAAGGTCATGTTGCGCTTGGGATTATCGTTACATTAAGGTCTCGTTACCTGTGCGTCTGGCCTTAATGGTCATGTTACGGTCAGGTTAAATTACGGTATGGTCACGCATATGCGCCGCAGGAGTTCATCTCGTAGGCCTGGATGGTCTTATAGTTGTGGTGTGGTTAGGTCATGGTTAAAGTACGGCAACGTTACGGTCAAGACGTACCTGCGCGTCACGGTAGTTCATCTCATAGGCCTGGATGGTCTTGCGGCTGGCCTGGCTGCCATGGTAGACGATGACGTTGAGTTCGGTCCAGGTGCGGAACTCCCTTTCCCAGTTTGGAATGGTGGAGAGGGGGGCGATGACCAGGAAGGGCCCGTGGATCCCCTTCAGGTAGATCTCATAGAGGAATGTGATGGACTGGATGGTCTTGCCCAGGCCCATTTCATCTGCTAGGATGCAGTTCCGTCTGGGAGGGGGAGAAACATTATGAACATGATGAAAGGGAGTCCTCAGTGACTACTAGCGGTAGCGAGTCCTCAGTGACTACTAGCGGTAGCGAGTCCTCAGTGGCTACTAGCGGTAGCGAGTCCTCAGTGACTACTAGCGGTAGCGAGTCCTCAGTGACTACTAGCGGTAGCGAGTCCTCAGTGACTACTAGCGGTAGCGAGTCCTCAGTGACTACTAGCGGTAGCGAGTCCTCAGTGACTACTAGCGGTAGCGAGTCCTCAGTGACTACTAGCGGTAGCGAGTCCTCAGTGACTACTAGCGGTAGCGAGTCCTCAGTGACTACTAGCGGTAGCGAGTCCTCAGTGACTACTAGCGGTAGCGAGTCCTCAGTGACTACTAGCGGTAGCGAGTTATCTAAATGTGCAGTTAAGAGGAAAGAAAGGAGAGAAAACAATGCAATAAATGAGATGTAACCGGGATAGCGTCTCAGCGAGTCCTCAGTGACTATTAGCGGTAGCGAGTCCTCAGTGACTATTAGCGGTAGCGAGTTCTCAGTGACTATTAGCGGTAGCGAGTTATCTAAATGTGCAGTTAAGAGGAAAGAAAGGAGAGAAAACAATGCAATAAATGAGATGTAACCGGGATAGCGTCTCAAATGCCACGCTATTGACTATATAGTGCCCTGCCTTTGGCCAAGTAGTCCCACTATATGGGCAATAGTGTGTCCTTCACTCTGTTCACTCCATTAGTGAGTGAGTAATCTAATGAACAGTTAAGCTAACCCGGTTAGGGCAGATCAATGACATTCAAATTAAGGAGTGAGTGTGTGTGGAAGCTTTTCTATAGTGTTATACTGATATATTGGGGTAGGCAGGCTACACTGGTGACGGGTTTGTGTGTGTGTGGTGAAGGGGTGTCAGTGTGTGCGTGCATTAGTGTGTCCTGTGCAGCAGCGGTAGATCACACATTAATGATTAGTGTGAGAAAAGCACAGCTTGGGTACACACATGTCCCTATAACACATGGGTTGGAGGACACCCTATGGGGAATGGATGTGTTGATTGTATTCACGCATGTTCGGTGACATGTTTAAGTATTATCCATGCGAATGTGTTGGATAAACATAGCATCTACACTACATGACCAAAAGTATGTGGACACCTATTCATCGAAAATCTCATTCCAATATGGAGTTGGTCCCCCCTTTGCTGCTATAACAGCCTTCACTCTTCTGGGAAGGCTTTCCACTAGATGTTGGAACATTGCTGTGGGGACTTGCTTCCATTCAGCCACAAGAGCATTAGTGAGGTCGGGCACTGATGTTGAGCACTGATGTTGAGCGATAAGGCCCTTGCACGCAGTCAGCATTTTAATTCATCCCAAAGGCATTTGATGGGGTTGAGGTCAGGGGTCTGTGCAGGCCAGTCAAGTTCTTCCACACCGATCTTGACAAACTATTTTTGTATGGACCTTGCTTTGTGCACGGGGGCATTGTCATGCTGAAACAGGAAAGGGCCTTCCCCAAACTGTTGCCACAAAGTTGGAAGCATAGAATTGTCTAGAAAGTCATTAAATGCTGTAGTGTATGTAGAACTGCAACTAAGGGGCCTAGCCTGAACCATGAAAAACAGCCCCAGACCATTATACCTCCTCCACCAAACTTTCCAGCTGGCACTATGCATTGCGGCAGGTAGTGTTCACCTGGCATCCACCAAACCCAGATTCATCCGTCGAATTGCCAGATGGGGAAGCGTGATTCATCATTCCAGAGAATGCGTGTCTGGTGCTCCTGAATCCAATGGCAGTGAGCTTTACACCACTCCAGCTGACGTTTGGCATTGCGCATGGTGATCTTAGGCTTGTGTGAGGCTGCTGAGCCATGGAAACTCTGTAGCGAGACTTGCAACCAAGGACAGACAATTTTTACGCTCTACGCGCTTCAGCACTCGCCAGTTCCGTTCTGTGAGCTTATGTGGCCTACCACTTCACGGCTGAGCCGATGTTGCTCCTAGATGTTTCCACTTCACAATAACATCACTTACAGTTGACTGGGGCAGCTCTAGCAGGGCAGAAATTTGACGAACTGCATTGTTGTAAAAGTGGCATCCTATGACGATGCCACATTGAAAGTCACTGAGCTCTTCAGTAAGGTAATTCTATTGCCAATGTTTATCTATGGAGATTGCATGGCTGTGTCTTCGATTTTATACACCTGTGAGCAACGGGTGTGGGTGAAATAGCAAAATCCACTAATTTGAAGGGATGTCCACATACTCAATTACATACAAAGTATTTGTTATTGAGTACCTGTGAGGTTTTTTAAAATCACATTTTAGACTCGATATCATGTATATTATACTACTGTTATATAATAAACGTTGTATAATAGGCGGTCATACAGATACATCATACAGCTTAGCACACACAGACAGCGTTATAGTACTTCTCCTTACGTATTGTACCAGTTGAAGAGCAGCCAGTTCACTCCCTCCAGCTGGTATTCCCTGAGTGCGTTGTCGTTTTTATAATCCCTGGAACTCTCGGATTTCTGCCAGCCGTCAGTGGGAGGTCGCTCCTGTTTCAAATAAAAGCCTGCCGTTAGTGGTTTCCGTGCGACTGCAGGAGCGTGGCCTTGCTGGCTCTGAGTTAAAGGGCCGGGACCATAAAAAAATGTAAGAAAAAGGTAGCAGGAGAGTCTGTAGAGTGGAAGTGTGTGTGGAGATTTTTAATACTCACCACGCGCTTTGTCTCGGGCTGGCGGGCCGAGACGGCCTCGTACTCCTCGATCTTGGCCAGGTCGATGTCGGCCTTCAGCTCCCACGTGCTGTCCTCATAGGGCAGGGAGCACCACTTCACCAGGTACAGGTTAACAGGCTGGGGAAAGAGGATAGTTAGAGAGAGGGTTAGTGTGTCTTTCTGTGACTCCAACATGAAAGGAAAGGGCAACCAACGTTTGGTCTGAACTTAAAAGGAACGTTCAGCCAATGAACTTCAAAACAAGGATAAGTCAAGGACATAACCAAACCTATCCAACTTTGGAGGCCATTTAAAGGCCATAGAGAAAGGTAGAAAAGAAAGAGAAGGAACAAACCTCGCCGTTCTCATCTGTGCTCTCCGACTCGTCCAGGACCCGGTCCACCTCAACATAGTCCGGGTTGAAAGGCTCATCATCCATCTGCAGGAGGGAGGGAATGAGAGAAGGTCAGCTTCTGACCATTATGATGGCAGATGAAGATGGCAGGAAGAGTGAAGCGCAGAGAAAGTCTAACATTCACCCAACCAAATAACCATATGTTATTGAATCCTCTGAAGTTGAAAGTAGGAGGAAAGAAACCGATTGTACAACGCGTGTTAAAACGGACACAAAATGGCAGCCAAACAGTGGGGAAGATAACGGTGCGGGACTGACCTCTGTTACGAAGGTGGCGAGGGCCTGCTTGGCCCTGAACCGCTTGACCTTCTGGTGGATCCTTTTGTCCTTCTCCAGCTCCTCCAGGTCTGCCCAGCGACAGTGCAGGTAGGAGCTACACAGAGAGGGAGAAATACAGTTACACACACGCCATAAACCATGACACAAACACCATAACAGACATGCCATGATATACACACCATATACCAGACACACACACTACCAAAAATTAGCTAATCTAGAGAATTAGAGCATTATATTATAATCTTAATCCAAACGGTAGTCCTGTGGTTTACAGAGCGTGTATTAGATATGTTTTATTACGATGCCATTTATCCTCCATTTCCTCCCCCAAAAGCTTGAAGTAATCAAATGACACGGTGAACTAAGGCCCCTGTATCGTAGTGTGTCGGTACTTTGGTCACTCACAAACTCTTGAACTTCACATAGAATTCTTCTACTTCCATTTCCTCTCCCGATTCCACCTGTGAAAAAACAACCCAGACGTAAATATCTGTGTCAGCGGTTGTGGATTACAGTTGGGAGATAGGAATGTGACTTTTGGGTTAAGATGCAAAGTTTGTCCTTGAGCGTAATTCGCTTTAGTAAAGTCTAACAATTGTATCTCGGTACAGAGTTCTCTGTACTGTAGTGGAGAAGAGAACTGACAATAGCCCACCACCCCCATTAAAGACCAACCATCTCTACTGTGTGGTGCTGAGGATGACTCATGAATCACTTCTATGCACACACAGCCACACTACACGCACACGGTTCCATTCACAGAGAGCTGACCCGAGGCCTGGCTTCCTGCCAAAACCACAGCGCTACGACAGACGCCAAACTAGCATTTCCTCAGGCAGAGTGTGTGCGTGCTTGCAAGGTGGGGGGGTAACCCATTCGCAGCTGCCTTACTTCGAGTCCCAGCCGCCAGCCAGCCTGCACGAGTGTTCGTATTGTTTTTGGCAGAGGTGAACTAAGCTTTGTTTTGGAGCAGCTTTTGAAATGGAATGAAGAAACACACACCCCGAAGACAGACAGACACACACAACTCCCTCACACACACACACCCTGTCTGGAGTGTAATGTACCACATAAAACCAGCCGGTCTTGGGGGAACACAAAGCGCTAGACAGCCTTATACTTCAATTCCCTACACTGCCACTACTGCAGGAGTACAGCGTAGCCCCTTCACTGCCAACAAGGGATACAGTCACAATGGAAGTATCTAGACTTTAATGCAAAAGAGACTCAAGGCTCATGTCAACTCCAGGGTTGCGAACGTCTGGTCTAATCAAATTACTAGTCCAACCCACAAGTCCAGAGACCCAAGTCCACACAACTCTAACCGGCTTCATTCCACACCCCCGCTAGACTGGTCTATGAAGCGGCTGTCTAGGAGGGAGGATGAGCGCGAGTATAATCTGTTTAGAGCTGGTCGAGCAGCGGTTGTTAAGATGACGCCTGTGCAGGGGTGCCGGTACCCATTTTCTCTCCAGAGACGCAGCTGTGAGTGCGCACGAGCCTCACCTCTTTCTTCCCCATGCGCATGGCCATGATCTTCTCCACCACAGGCCCCTCCGTCTCCACCACCTCCTACAGTCACACAGATGGAACAACGTTAGCAGGCCTAAGTAATGGAGGGCAGGGAGCACAAATCTATCCGCAGACGAAACAGAGAGATGATCTGACACACTTTGGCTCTCAGTCTGACATACACACGCCAGAGCACCTCGCTCTGCCTCTCCGTTGGTGCTGACCTGCTGTTCAGAGTTGTTGGAGGGGGACTTGGGAGCCGGGGAGTCTCCATCATGGTCTTCATCCGAGATCCTGAATTCCAGTTCCTCGGTGTAGCGCTTTCTCTTCACCTGACGACTGGAGCGACGCTTCTATAGAGATGGGAGAGGTCAGAGAGAAGGACGAGGGAGAGAGGAAGGTGATAAGTGAACAATTGTACTTTACAGTACTGCGCTAGCCCGACAATCCCAAAAACAGAATAACCATAATAGAAACGAGATTGACAAAATAAAACCAGGGTGGAAATTGTAGCTTCAACAATCCGCAAGCCCGGTCGAACCGAGGTACCCAGCCACACTGTAGCGCAGGGCAGGCCCTCTCTTCTGCGCTCCTAACGGGCTAAATCGTGCCGGCTGCAATCATGGTATTACATCTGTCAGGCCGTGCCTACTGTTTAAGAGTGGTGGAAATTGGACAATGCCTCAGTGTCAGACAGCTGGTCACCTGGATGTATGGGTTGGTGAAGTCCTTTGCAGCTAACAGCTCCCATTTGCCTGGCTCAGAGCAGGGTAGTGTGTTTATGTTTGAGTGAGCATCTCACATTAAGATATTTTTTATTGTATTCACTCCTGAAAAACACCGGGACCAGATGAAGTTAATAATTTAACACCAGGGCCTGTGGCTGAACGCCCGGTAGATCAGGGCCCATCTAGGATATAGGGTCCCACTTGGGATGCATACATAAGACTTAATCTGGCCCCTTTTGTTCAGCCATCATCCATACGGCTGTATTATTAAATCCATATTAAGACCAGAATGAAGTCAATAAATTAGCATGGGGGTTATTTGGTAGCTTCTAACAGGGTTGACATTGTTGGAAAGTGTGCGTTTGTCTGTCTGTACTGTACCACTGATGTTACTCTGTATGAACAACTGACGTTACTGTGTGTGTGTGTGTGTGTACCTGGACACCGTCGTCATCCTCCTCATCAGAGGGAGGTGGGGGTGACTTCTCCACATCGGAGTTGACCGACACTGACGGTTCTCTCTTCCTCTTGGTCTCCTTCACACTGCTGCCACTGCCCTCTGCTGCCTCCACCTTCTTAGTGCTGGAGGAAGAAGGGATGAAGAGGGATGAGGAGAAGGATGAAAGAGAGCGACAGGAGAGGAAGGGGGGATAATGAGAAGAATTAAATGAAGAGATGAGTGAGAGGAGATGGATAATAAAGACAAAGATGAGTGAGTCTGAACCCCATCTCCTGTCACCACCACTGTGTATTGCACATAAAAAGACATTGCCGCCAGCTTTCGGTCATCTGGGTCTCTGATAGTCTAAAGTCAACAATGGCAAAAGTATAATTACCTTCACAACATGAGGGACAACCTCTTATCATAATCTGCTCCCAATATCAAGGCTGTTACCATAGCATAAGAACCTTAGGATACCATTTTCATGACCGTTGGAACAATCAACAAATCACCCTGTACACAACAAGGAGAACTCAGCAGATGAACCGGTGGTTTCAAAGTTGATGTTCGATACACAAGAAGATGGCTGTCATCTGGGATTTCTAGTAAGTAACCATCTTGGAGAGGCCATGTTTTGAATTAACAGTTTGAGGTCCTTTCCTCGAGGCTGGAGGACAGAGGGTTAAAACATGAAAGAGAAGAGGGGGAGAGAAGGGAGGGAGGGAGAGAAGGGGTGTTGTCTCCTCTCTTTCCACTGTGTGTACTACACACACACACACACAGAGCTCCGCGGCTGCCACAGATTACACAAAGCCCAGGGGGTGGGCAGTCAACCCCCCTCTTGCCTTTCTCTCCCTCCCTCCCCTCTAGGGCCCCCCTCTCCTTTCATTTGCACGCCAAGAGCAATCACATCACCCTGGTAACCGGCGGTCACATGACCCGCACCTGTTCCTTTGGCTGGACGCCACCGGCTGGAGCCATCTGCTCTACTCAGTCAGTCTCCCTCTCTCTTCTCCTTTTCTTCTTTCCCTCGATCACGCCTCTCCTCTAAAGCTTCTCCTTGCTTTCTCTTCCCCTCCCCGGCCTCTCCATCTCCTACCTTGGCCTCCCCGGCCTCTCCTCCTCCGTGGCCTCCCCTCCACCGTGGCCTCCCCTCCACCGTGGCCTCCCCTCCACCGTGGCCTCCCCTCCCTTGCTTCTCCCCCTTTCTCTCATCTTGTTTAGAAGGGTAATTGTTTAGAAGGGTAATTATACTGAGACTCCAATTTTTCTATTTAAAATGTAAGCCAAACAAAACCATTTGATTTCAAAGTTGAACAAACCATCCAACTCTATGACGAAATACAACTTAAGAATTTACACAGAAAATGTAGCAAGAACACATTTACTTGACCGGCGCAGATGCAAAATTTGTTAACAGAATGCTGTCATTCTGTTACCAAATTTTGCATCTGCACTGTTCAAGTAAATGTGTTCCTGTGTAAATTGTTTAAGTAGTCCTTGTGCATAGAGTTTTATGCTTCGTTAAACTACATTTTAAAAGTGAAAAATCTGTGTCATACGTACATAACTGTTGAATTGCCCATAAGCTTCCCCATCTCTTTCCCCCTCCCAATCGTCCACAAATTTACTCTATTTTCCCTCTGTCCATTCTCCACTCATTCTTCTGGGCCAGCTCCTCCGAAGTCCATCATTTACCCTCAGACGCCATCTTCCTTTCTCATTCTACCGGGCCATCTTAGTGACCAGTTTCATCATCCCTTCTTTCAATCTCTCTTTTCCCCTTCCCTCTCTTCTCCCTTTGGTCGGCCTTTCAATCTCTTCTCCTGCTTCCGTCTTTCTACCCCTCCATCAAGTCTCCAGTCCTTCCCTCACCACTCATCGTCTCATTCACTCAATTTTCACGACCATCTCCCCATCTCCTTCACTCCCCCCCCCCCCCCCCCCCCCCCATCAGTCTCCTACTCCATCTCATCCTCCAGTCACAAGGTATTGTGGGCAGGGTTCAAGGAAGGGCTCTGGGGCTATGTGTGTATGCACCCAGGGGAGGAGGGAGGTAGTGAGGCAGAAACACAGAGGGCTAACACCGCTAACCAACGCTGTTATAGATACAGCACAAGGGCAACAAAACATGACGTTTCATAAGATGGCGTGTGTAGTACCAAAATACCAGTCTGCCATGATGGTGTTGTAACTGCATTAACAAGCAGGATTTGTTCCAACTGCACCACTGAAATGAATCTGGTCTCTGGGGTGTACTGAATGGCATTTAGGCATGTGGTCCTCCAGCAGTGGTGTGTGTGTGACTTTGCTCAGTGTGTGTGCGTGTGATGGTCCATGCTGACAGCGAGGAGACGGGAGGAGGAGAGGGAATAGAGTGAGGAGAAGGTCGGAGGAGGGAGGGAGGGAGAGTTATAGGACACCTGCCGTTCGCTGGTGAGATGAGTCATACACAGCTGGACCCCCTGACACTTTCTCCCCGGGCCCACACACACACACAGCTTTAGCATACTTGCAAAGGCCAATGAATGCACACAGGAGTACCCACACACGCACACGGCTTCAGCAGAGCGCCGGCAATAACTCTATGGAGACATTAATAAGGGAAGGTTCTCAGTCATGTGACTGGCTTGGAAGGGGAGGTGCCTCGATGCAGAGCGAGTAGGCAGCAGATTAAGATAAATGGTCCTGTGTGTTGAGAGAGTGAGGAAGGCCCTTCTGTCCTTTCAGTATGAAGGAGACGTTGTGGTATCACACGTTTCGAGGGTTAACACAGTCTGTTTGTATTAAGGGAGAGCCACAAACACGCTCAATGTGATGTGCTGCACGTGTGCTTCCCTCTTCCTGACGGCTGTGTGTACAGCAAACAAATCTGCCAGCACACACATCCCATGTTGCACACACACGGGTGTGGCAGCGAGAGGAGCAACGACGCAGGAGAGGGTGTAGCTATTAATAGCGCCGCTCTCTCCCAGGATGACCGAGCACAGAAACACAAGGTCAAAAGACAGCCTTCTGCCTGCCAGCCACTGGCTCACTCTCTCCTGAAGCCCCTCACTCCATCCATGTCAGTGATGATGGCTAGGGAAGCAGGGGACAGAAAATGAGCACATGGACTCGAGCCAAACTGAGTATCTCTACACAGTGCAAAAGGAGAGGTCTGCTCAGTTTCAGCTGTACCCATGACTTATTCAGATATGGCTTTCGCCTATCCTATCATGAAAGGTACTTAACCTAACCAGTGTATCAAAACACATAGGATTTTTAGGGTGTTTATCAAAAAGTGCAACTAAAGGTTGAGAAAGCCACTTTAGACCAGAGAAATTCAGACATGGAGGTTCCCTCTGTGTGCTCAGAGAGCAACCCTCTGTGGACAGATGAAATGGCCATTGGCCAAGACCAAGTTAGACAGTGTCGGTCTGGGCAGACAGATCTAGGATCAGTTCTATTGCTCCCACCTCATGGTTGAGGCCAGGGTTGGGGTGGAGGAGGTCTGATCTCTGATCTGGACAGAGTAGAAAACTTCTGCCTGAAGACTGGGAGAATGTTTAGTCCACCATTACAGGGTGGAGGTTGAGTGAATGAGCTGCCACCATTATCATGCTAAATTAACCCATTGGCCAAGCCATCACAAAATGGAGGAAGGTTATGAAGAATGGTGCTCTCACAATACCAGACTGACTGATACAAGGTTTAGTACCAAGATACTCAATAATAAAATGATAACACCAAAACCATACCACAGCAAAAAAAACTAATGAGTATTGGCTAAAGTTACTGAATAACCACTGGGCTTTATTTTATTTATTTTTAACAATGTTGATAACTAGTATAACAAAAATAACAAAATAACATTTCTATTCTATTTTCAATTTATTTAAAAAAATTAAACACCATATTAAATAAGAAACTTACCATACCATATGAGAATAATTGTACAATTACATCTAAAGTGTTTTAAAATGTAATTTGATATATCGCGGGGTTAATTTGCTCATCTATGACCATAATATTAGGTCAAATGACATTCATTACACTTAAGATTAAATGATTTAGCTGTCACAAATAATGTTATGTATTAAATGAACAGTTTAATTCCAAAACGACAAACACTTAAGTTAATTTCTGAAGCATCTATATTGTTGTAGTCTAGACGTCACACAAATACAATGGACTTTACACGGCACACTACGATTCCCAGAGTGTATTTCAACTCCCAGGGTGCAATGCCCCACCCAGTGCAGTTGGCTGTCTAATGGTAGAAAGCCCAGACAAACACGAAGTCGGACTAACGTTAACTATGACAGCAATATATGTAAGGTGTGAGTGCATTTCACATGACTTTTGGGATGTAATCATATTGTAATTTTTTTGTCGTTTTGCAACTAAACCTCCCTTGCACTGCACTGCTTTTAACACCTTTCGCAGTTGTTTCGGGAGGCTTGCCCTCATCGGTTGTGTAAGCAAAGTATTCCCATAGTTCACTTTTGGAGCCAGTTTTGTCAACAAGCTGCGGGTGTGGAGGTATGTTCGTTAGAAGCCAATGCTGTCGGCATTTGCCCTCTCCTCTCGTTTGCTTCTCAAAAGTGGCTTGCACTGTGTCGGCTGCATATGCAAGTAGCCTGGCTAGCTTGCTACTAGCGCCGTGAGAAGATCAACAAATTACTAGACATATGGCTTGACAGGATTGAGTCTATGACGTGAGACATTTGAAAGAAGTACCTTTGAAAGAACAAATTCTAGTACCAACCTGTTTTTCATGTTCTAGTATCGAAAACATCTGTACATTTAGGTATACCGTGCAACACTAGTGGAGAAGGGAGTTGGCCCCAATTGATTGGAGCTCATTTAGCTCCCAGAGACAAAAGCCTTTTTGCAGGGCTTCCTTCCGGTGCTGGAGTCAGGCTTGGTGGCTAAATGAGGCCGCATGGCCTTGATTACCATTAGCGGCCATTTTACGCCACAAGATTACCTCCTCCCCCTCTAGGAGCACACACACACAAACAGAAACACTCACTTCCCTCTACCACACAGCCAGACATGAATCTTTTTTCCTTCCCCCAACCGCTCGCTTCCTCTCACACACACACACACACACACACACCTCCCCCTCTGCTGACCCCTGCTCCGGTGCTGGGCCGCAGATGCGGGGGCTGACTGGCGGCTCTAGCCCCTCCCTCTTCCTCTGGATGAAAGGGGCCAAGCGGCAGGAGGAGTGACAGTACTGCGGAGTAGGGGAAGAGAGGGGGATAAGGGCAGCGGGATAGAGGAAGGAGGGGTGGGGGGGCTCTGCTGACACATTCCTCAGGCAGCTCATGTTACTACCTCCACAATGAAAAGGCCAGATCGCTCACTGGCTCTGCCCACCTGCTTTGCATTTCCACCCAAGGAGGCAGAGAGCGAGAGGAAAGAGAGAGAGAGAGGAGGTAGACCGAGACACGGGGTCTTTAGCATGCTAAGGGTTCCTGAAGCCGTGTGATAGACAGAGAGAAGAGAGAGGGAGAGAGAAGCCAACAGCGTCTGAGACATGGTGTTGAGATGGACAGACCAGGTAACATGAAGGAACTCCTCCATCCATCTCCAGCCCTAGTTGAATCACTCAGGTTCACGCAATTTCTACCTCATAGGTTAAGTTGACTGGAGATTTTGTTAGGTCATGACTGAATGCTAAAGGCCAACCAACATGTTCCCACTAAAGCATGAGGATGGAAGGTTCCCATCGCTGTGTAAGCCAACGCTCCAAAGCTCTCAGCTTGGTTTGGCAGCAACTTGGTGTGCTACTACTGCTGCCGCTAACGTCAATAGATGGCTGCTTCACAATTCACAATGTACACTCACAAACCCATGGACACTCCACCACACCAGCGGCATAGCTAGTTCACCGAGTCGAATGATCACATAACCAACCAGTGCCCCTTCCCGACATGTGCCAAGACACCGGACGTCACTCCTCGTCCACCTGGGTGTTCACAAAGGGTCGTGACCAGTGTTTCCCACTGACTGGTCACGTGATTGAAGAGCAAGGTTTATCCAACTAAGTACTAAAAGCATAAATACTGACCTGAACACAGACTGAAATCAGCAAGGCGTTCAATAACAGTAGTTAGAGAGCAGCTTATGTAGAGGTATGTGCCTTGCATAGATGTAGCCTATCATCTAAATGTAGTGCTGCTATTAATAGTTAAGCCTCTACTAGAGTGATGTAGCCTACATTCAGATCAGGTAATGCAGATGTAACCTACCTGTGCTTCTTGGGCATCTTGGCCTTAGGGGTGGTGCTCCTGGCCTTCTTCTCCTTGGGCTCTTTGGGGGTCTTGGGCATTTTCGGAGTCTTGGGTGGCTTGGGTTCTTTAGGCTCCTTGTCCTTTGGTTTCTTCTTGGTCTTCTTATCCGCCGCCGGCGATTCCTCCAGGGCGCCTGTCAGAGGGTCAACCTCAGCCCCGCAGCTGCCCCCGACGTCCGGCTTCCTCTCCTCGTCACCTTCCTCCATAACTCCTTTCTTCTTCTTCTTCTTCTTCTGCTTCTTCTCCCCCTCGCCACCCTTCTCCCCCTCTCCACCCTTCTCAATCACGTTGGCTTTCTTCTTCTTCTTCTTTTTTGGCTTCTGCTCTGTGTCCGTGGGCTGCTGGTCACGGTAGGCTGGCTGGAGGTTCGCCCCAGAGGCGGATGTCCTGTCGGAAGCTGTCGTCACGGATGATGGATCTGAAGGGGAATGCTGCCAGGAGAAGAGACGGAATAAGATCAGTAAATATTTTCAGCAGCAGCGGAAAACAAAAATGCTGATCACATAACGACTCTTTAGGGTTGAAACAGTTTTTGTAAAAGACGTGAACAAAAAGATGTCTTCCACAAGTTGCCCCAACCATTACACCTGCCGTTCCCCACCGTAGTCATTACCTCTATCCCAGTACGGCTATTGCTAGCTTAATACTTTTCTTAAAGCTTCTACCCCCAAGCCATAAGACTTCTAAATAGTTAGCCCAACAGCTAGCTACCTCTTTGTATACTAACATATGCTGCTGCTACTATTTATTATCTATCCTCTTGATCCCCACTAGTGCTGAGCGATTAGCTTTTTGAGGTTGGTTCAGTTAGATTATTTGGGTTGAATGCATTAACAGAATAAAACATGAATAAAAGTCCCATGATGCTAGTGACTGCTTACCAATTATTATTTCACATGACTTTAATAAAATATTCCAGTTGTGTATATTACATTTGTTTTATTTGATGACTATTATTTCATGCCAAGACAACTCATCGAGCTGCTGCCTATGTGGCCTGACACTACTTTCTAGTTCTTCAAAGGCAGGCAGGCATACTTTGACAGTTTAATACAAATTGATCGCAATACCCTCATGATCATGCATTCTTCTCTCTTCCGTAGGAGGCGTAAAATAAAAACAGACCGGACAAGTAGATGCGCAATGGATTATGGTCATTGTAGTTAATTACCACATTGAATGCACTAAACTAGGTAGAAAATTGGCTTGTTGGAAACTACGTCCCACAGTTCAGGCGGGATGTGATGCATCTCAAAAGAAATTGTGCAATGTGCACATTGAGATCACAGAAAGAAAAAAAAAGATATACTGAACAAAAATATAAATGCAACAATTTCAAGGATTTGACTGAGTTAGTTCATTTAAGGAAGCAGTCATTTGAAATAAGTTCATTAGGCCCTAATCAATGGATTTCACGACTGGGTATACAGATATACATCTGTTGGTCACCGATACTTAAAAAGGTAGTGCGACATCTGCATATAAGGCTGTTGATTGTGGACTGTTGAATGCTATCCCACCCATATTCAATGGCGGTGCGAAGTTGCTGGATATTGGCAAGAACTGGAACCCGCTGTCGTACATGTTGATCCAGAGCATACCAAACATGCACAATGGGTGACATTTCTGGTGAGTATGAAGGCTATGAAAACAATTGGGACAATTTCAGCTTCCTGGAACTGTACAGATCCATGCGACATGGGGCTAAGCATTATGCTGAAACATGAGGTGATGGCGACGGATGAATGGCATGACAATGGGCCTCAGGATCCCGTCACGGTATCTAAGTGCATTCAAATTGCCATTGATAAAACGCAATTGCGCTTGTTCATAGTTTATGCCTGCCCATACCATAACCGCACCATGGGGCCCTCGGTTCACAACGTTGACATCAGCAAATCGCTCGTCCACACGAGACCATACAAGTGGTCTGCGGGTGTGAGGCCGGTTGGACATACTGCCAAATTCCCTAAAATGACTTGAGGCGGCTTATGGTACATTCAATTCTCTGGCAACAGCTCTGGTGGACATTCCTGTAGTCAGAATGCCAATTGCACGCTCCCTCAAAACTTGAGACATCTGTGGCATTGTGTTGTATGACAAAACTGCACATGTTAGTGGCCTTTTATTGTCCACAGCACAAGGTGCACAAGGTGTATAATGATCATGCTGTTTAATCAGCTTCTTGATATAGGTGGATGGATTATCTTGGCAAAGGAGAAATGCTCATTAACAGGGATGTGAACAAATTTGTCCACAACATTTGAAAGAAACAAGCTATTTGTGCTTATGGAACATTTCTGGGAACTTTTTTCCAGCAACATTTTACATGTTGCGTTTATGCCTTTGTTCAGTGTAATTGAACCGACGTTGACCAATTAGTTTAATTCCGGCTAAATCGCTCAGCACTAACCCCCACTATATGTACACATCTATTTCAATTACCTCAAACCCCAGCACATCGACTCCGTACTGGTACCCTGTGTATGTATATAGCCTAGTTATCGTTACTCATTGTGTAAATTATTCCTTGTCTTATTTTCCAATTTTTACCCCTCTGCATTTTGGGAAGGGCCCGTAATAAAGAGTCGCACTGTTAGTTTACACCCGTTGCTTACGAACCATGTGACAAATACAAATTGTATTTATTCTTTAGTTCAGCATGGAGACAAATCAACTAAATCTAAATCTATAGGTCTATAGAGAAAGAGCACATCTACAACAACCTTAGAGACAATATATGCAATTTATCCAGGCTGTTGGCTCTAATCTGAATTCTATTGCTAAAGAGTCTGGGGCTAGGTCTAATCTAGCCTTTATTCCTAAAGAGAGAGGGACTTGGTAATTCTAGTCTAGCCTCTATTCCTGTAGAGACAGAAGTAGCTCTCCTCTCCCCTGCTCTCTATCCCCAGTAGAACTGGGCTGACAGGAAACACGTTGGCAGCTGTTTGGGGCTTCCAGCTGCCCGCAGTCCCAGTAGCAGATGGGGCGAAGGCATTATGACACGAATAAATTATATCCATACTTCAAAAAAATGGGGGGGGGGTGCATTTATGGACATAAGCAAATTTACTGCAATATGCCACAGCTCTTGCCGAAGGAGTCTTCGAAAACATCCCCCTTGTCTGAGCTGGTTGGAGTGTGCGCAAGTATTTTCACTAAAGAGAGTAGAGAAAGAAAGGAAATTCAGACGAATGAAAGATGAGGTCCCGTTTGTACCGTGCTCGTTTTATCTGGGAGGCCTGCAGATCGCTCAGAGACCAAATAAAAAAAAAACTTTAGGAAACCACAACTGCGGCTGTCAAATGCAAATTTCCTGTAAACAAGCGAAGAGACAGATTGGGTGCATGGTGCATGCCAAACATCACCAAGGTCACAGAGAATGCGTTTATGCCCATCCCCAAACAGAGGTGTGCAGAAGACAGGCTGGCCATAGAAATAGAGAGAGGCGAGAGAGGGCTTGGACTGCTGCTTTAATGGATAAACGTCTCCTCTTGCCCAGCTTCCTCGATAATCAATCACATGAATGACAATGGGCCTGGTGCACGCACACACTCACTGCATTGCTAATGTGACAGCAGCAGTGCAGAATACGATACGGACGGTATTGGGTTTCATCTCTCGGAGGGGAAGAGTGATGTGCCGGTTATTCTGGCAGCCAAAGTGCTCTCTCTCTGAGCTAAATACTCCCTGAAGGAGCAGAGCAGAGGGCGGCCACTGCTGCCGAGTGGCTGTGGTCCTTCACCACAACACCTCCAGGGTGAACGACGCCATCGCGATGCTACAAATATGGTCCTTAATTTTTCAGTATTCCTTGAAGGAAGCATAAAATATGGACAACAATGGCATTAGAAACAGTCAACTGTATTGTCACAGGTGATGGAGAACCACCATCTGGGGTTTGTCAATTCCTTGCAACTAGCAGACCACTGCTCACAGGCTACGGTTAGAAACCCCTGGGACCACCTGTCTTTCAGCCCTGTGCAAATCAGTGTTAGGGTCAGTTTAATTTCAATCCAGAATATTTCTTTACCATGTCGGTTGTTCAATTCTGATGCCAATTTGACACTTAAAACAGGCCTGTGGCCTAAGGGTGTAAAATACCCTAGATGTCAATCAACCAATGTTTTTTGTGGTTTTGAGAAAGGGTGGGAAGGAGGTAGCTTGAGTCTTTGAGTTCAAGCACTTGAGGGACAGGGCTGGATATCCTAAAATGGGCCTTACCATCACTGGGGGATAAGTTGGTGATCCAACAGCCCCAAAGAATAAGGCCTTTGACTAAGTTACTTTATTATTATTTTTTTTACAGTTTGTTGATGCCAACCAAAAATAACATCCACTGTGTTAGCCAGGAGGTAACCAGGTGCAGAATTCCTACAACAGCTGAAATTGAAAAGGCAGAATGACTCCAAGGACACCTTTTCTTATTCAAAAGTACTCTTGAATTCGTCTTTCAGTCTATCCCCTTGAAAACAAAACAGACTAGAGGGAGCTGAAGTGAAGTGATAAACGTGCCAGCTCCAGCAGTCATGGGAGAAGCCCACATTTGTAAACATTAACTCTGTCAAACAGGTCCAGTTAGCTAGCATCTGCTAATTAAATCTATGGGCTTTTTAAACTCGTCCATTCTCCAAATGGGATCATAATGGACGAAATGCTACTGAAGAATGGAATCCATACTTGTAGCCTTCAACTCGTGCAGGTGAAGCTTATGGCCTTCCTAATGCACTTTTATAACAAAATAAATATATCTGGCACCGCCAAAATGCAAAGCAATATTTTCCAACTCTGTAGGTACAAGGCAGGCAGATACATTCATAATATTCCAGGTAGCTTGGTAATCCAATGTTTCCCACATAATTTCTTTGGCAGAAGGGAAAATGATGAATCAGAGTCGTCTCCACAGACTTTGCTCTGCTGCCTCCTTGACTGATGAAAAAGGCATGGTGTCGTTCGGTTGGAAAAGTTGATGCCGCCTGCTCTGGATGTCGCTAGGAGCGGGAGACACAGAACACCGATACCGTCAGACCAAGCAGCAATAGTTTCCTCAGGCCTATAGTGATATTTACGTGGGTGACTCTTTAGAGCATGATTGGTTCTGCTTGCTATATAGAAGAAAGTTCATGGAGCCAGTATCCATCAGCTCAGCAACCGTGGCCGACTTAAAGAATAGATAACCCGCGTGGACTAGACATGGATTGGGCCGATATACGATTAAATCAAAATAGTGAAATTTGACAGTGACATGACTATCAATTTGAACTTTACAAATCCAAACTGCAGTTTTAGCAGTTAAGCTGTATCAATATGTTTAAAATTACTTAAATTAATCAACTAATACCCTGACTACACCGCTCGCAACGTTGCGAGCGTCGCAAAATAAATGTAGGAATACATGTTATTCAATTATTGTACCCACACTGCTGGCGCGCCCCAACGAGCATCTGCGTCGCAAAGGGCTAAATTAGAAGTTATTCCTATTTCTGACGCAGATAACGCTGCAAGTCCTGCCTCTCCCATCTCCTCGTTGGTTTACAGAAGCAGGTACCATCTCCTCATTGGTTATACCCAAATGGATGATTGAAAGCCTAACTTTTGCCAGTTGTTGTGGCAATACTATGAAAGTGTAGATGCCAATCACCATATAAGTTCAAAGATGAAAAAAAGGAGTCGGTTGACAATTTTATTTGTGGATTAATTGTCGGAGTAGAGGACCTTGTGCATCGCAGGTCAAAAAACAACTCAATGTTATATCCCAGGACAAATTAGCTAAAAACAGCAAGCTAGCTAAATAGGACAAATTAGCTAGCAAGTGCAAGCTAACTAGCTAAATTGCCATACGTGTTTAATGCTTTGACCTGTCCCCAAATTAATGGCATTGGTTCAGTTTGTTTTGATATTTTAAAATAAAAACTTATGCACGATAGCGCAGCCGGTTTGGGTTCCATATAAGCCTTATTTTTTCAACATACTAAGATTATTTCATGAGAATGCAACTATTTTAAATTAGGACAGCAACTTTACAGTCTGGAATTACCTAGTTATTAACAGTACAAAATAATTATCAGATTGAGGACTCCCCAAATATTTCCCACCCCTACTAGTGACCCATAAAAGGGTTCTACACTAACTTTTTCCCACTGGTGCTTTGAGTTGAACAGGAAGAAAACAGCACAACAATCCCAACCCCTTATTACTCCACCCACCAAGGCATCATACAAAGATATCACAGAAAAGTAAAAACAAAAAAATTTAAAATGGAGAAGAAAAAAACCTGTATCACAATACGGCCACTAGATCAGACATGACTTTTGTAGGGCGCCCAAGCAAAGTGCACCAAACCTTTTCTAGAGGCAGAGATGACATCACCTCCTTAACCCACTGCACAAAGGAAGTTGGCATTTCAGATTACCAGAAAAAGACGACAAGGCAGAGAGCTAGCAGTGAGGCAACTGCTGTTGCATTTGCCTGATGCGTGGTAACATTCTGATCTAGGGGAAGTACTCCAAAATTAGTTGAACAGGTTGGGGTTAATAGTTACACATACAGCAGCAGTCAAAAGTTTGGACACCTATTTTTTTATTTTTTTTATTTTTATTTTTTACCTTTATTTAACCAGGTAGGCTAGTTGAGAACAAGTTCTCATTTGCAACTGCGACCTGGCCAAGATAAGGCATAGCAGTGTGAACAGACAACACAGAGTTACACATGGAGTAAACAATTAACAAGTCAATAACACAGTAGAAAAAAGGGGAGTCTATATATACATTGTGTGCAAAAGGCATGAGAAGGTAGGCAAATAATTACAATTATGCAGATTAACACTGGAGTGATAAATGATCAGATGGTTATGTACAGGTAGAGATATTGGTGTGCAAAAGAGCAGAAAAATAAAAATAAATAAATAAAAACAGTATGGGGATGAGGTAGGTGAAAATGGGTGGGCTATTTACCAATAGACTATGTACAGCTGCAGCGATCGGTTAGCTGCTCAGATAGCAGATGTTTGAAGTTGGTGAGGGAGATAAAAGTCTCCAACTTCAGCGATTTTTGCAATTCGTTCCAGTCACAGGCAGCAGAGAACTGGAACGAAAGGCGGCCAAATGAGGTGTTGGCTTTAGGGATGATCAGTGAGATACACCTGCTGGAGCGCGTGCTACGGATGGGTGTTGCCATCGTAACCAGTGAACTGAGATAAGGTGGAGCTTTACCTAGCATGGACTTGTAGATGACCTGGAGCCAGTGGGTCTGGCGACGAATATGTAGCGAGGGCCAGCCGACTAGAGCATACAAGTCGCAGTGGTGGGTGGTATAAGGTGCTTTAGTGACAAAACGGATGGCACTGTGATAAACTGCATCCAGTTTGCTGAGTAGAGTGTTGGAAGCAATTTTGTAGATGACGTCGCCGAAGTCGAGGATCGGTAGGATAGTCAGTTTTACTAGGGTAAGTTTGGCGGCGTGAGTGAAGGAGGCTTTGTTGCGGAATAGAAAGCCGACTCTTGATTTGATTTTCGATTGGAGATGTTTGATATGGGTCTGGAAGGAGAGTTTAGAGTCTAGCCAGACACCTAGGTACTTATAGATGTCCACATATTCAAGGTCGGAACCATCCAGGGTGGTGATGCTGGTCAGGCGTGCGGGTGCAGGCAGCGAACGGTTGAAAAGCATGCATTTGGTTTTACTAGCGTTTAAGAGCAGTTGGAGGCCACGGAAGGAGTGCTGTATGGCATTGAAGCTCGTTTGGAGGTTAGATAGCACAGTGTCCAAGGACGGGCCGGAAGTATATAGAATGGTGTCGTCTGCGTAGAGGTGGATCAGGGAATCGCCCGCAGCATGAGAAACATCATTGATATATACAGAGAAAAGAGTCGGCCCGAGAATTGAACCCTGTGGCACCCCCATAGAGACTGCCAGAGGACCGGACAGCATGCCCTCCGATTTGACACACTGAACTCTGTCTGCAAAGTAATTGGTGAACCAGGCAAGGCAGTCATCCGAAAAACCGAGGCTACTGAGTCTGCCGATAAGAATACGGTGATTGACAGAGTCGAAAGCCTTGGCAAGGTCTATGAAGACGGCTGCACAGTACTGTCTTTTATCGATGGCGGTTATGATATCGTTTAGTACCTTGAGCGTGGCTGAGGTACACCCGTGACCGGCTCGGAAACCAGATTGCACAGCGGAGAAGGTACGGTGGGATTCAAGATGGTCAGTGACCTGTTTGTTGACTTGGCTTTCGAAGACCTTAGATAGGCAGGGCAGGATGGATATAGGTCTAACAGTTTGGGTCCAGGGTGTCGCCCCCTTTGAAGAGGGGGATGACTGCGGCAGCTTTCCAATCCTTGGGGATCTCAGACGATATGAAAGAGAGGTTGAACAGGCTGGTAATAGGGGTTGCGACAATGGCGGCGGATAGTTTCAGGAATAGAGGGTCCAGATTGTCCAGCCCAGCTGATTTGTACGGGTCCAGGTTTTGCAGCTCTTTCAGGACATCTGCTATCTGGATTTGGGTAAAGGAGAACCTGGAGAGGCTTGGGCGAGTAGCTGCGGGGGGGGGGGGGGGGGGGGGGAGCTGTTGTCCGAGGTTGGAGTAGCCAGGCGGAAGGCATGGCCAGCCGTTGAGAAATGCTTGTTGAAGTTTTCGATAATCATGGATTTATCGGTGGTGACCATGTTACCTAGTCTCAGTGCAGTGGGCAGCTGGGAGGAGGTGCTCTTGTTCTCCATGGACTTCACAGTGTCCCAGAACTTTTTGGAGTTGGAGCTACAGGATGCAAACTTCTGCCTGAAGAAGTTGGCTTTAGCTTTCCTGACTGACTGTGTGTATTGGTTCCTGACTTCCCTGAACAGTTGCATATCGCGGGGACTATTCGATGTTAGCGCAGTCCGCCACAGGATGTTTTTGTGCTGGTCGAGGGCAGTGAACCAGGGGCTATATCTGTTCTTAGTTCTGCATTTTTTGAACGGAGCATGCTTATCTAAAATGGTGAGGAAGTTACTTTTAAAGAAAGACCAGGCATCCTCAACTGACGGGATGAGGTCAATGTCCTTCCAGGATACCCGGGCCAGGTCGATTAGAAAGGCCTGCTCACAGAAGTGTTTTAGGGAGCGTTTGACAGTGATGAGGGGTGGTCGTTTGACTGCGGCTCCGTAGCGGATACAGGCAATGAGGCAGTGATCGCTGAGATCCTGGTTGTAGACAGCGGAGGTGTATTTGGAGGGCCAGTTGGTCAGGATGACGTCAATGAGGGTGCCCTTGTTTACAGAGTTAGGGTTGTACCTGGTGGGTTCCTTGATGATTTGAGTGAGATTGAGGGCATCTAGCTTAGATTGTAGGACTGCCGGGGTGTTAAGCATATCCCAGTTTAGGTCACCTAACAGAACAAACTCTGAAGCTAGATGGGGGGCGATCAATTCACAAATGGTGTCCAGGGCACAGCTGGGAGCTGAGGGGGGTCGGTAGCAGGCGGCAACAGTGAGAGACTTATTTCTGGAGAGAGTAATTTTCAAAATTAGTAGTTCGAACTGTTTGGGTATGGACCTGGAGAGTATGACATTACTTTGCAGGCTATCTCTGCAGTAGACTGCAACTCCTCCCCCTTTGGCAGTTCTATCTTGACGGAAGATGTTATAGTTGGGTATGGAAATCTCAGAATTTTTGGTGGCCTTCCTGAGCCAGGATTCAGACACGGCAAGGACATCAGGGTTAGCAGAGTGTGCTAGAGCAGTGAGTAAGACACACTTAGGGAGGAGGCTTCTGATGTTGACATGCATGAAACCAAGGCTTTTTCGATCACAGAAGTCAACAAATGAGGGTGCCTGGGGACATGCAGGGCCTGGGTTTACCTCCACATCACCCGCGGAACAGAGAAGGAGTAGTATGAGGGTGCGGCTGAAGGCTATCAAAACTGGTCGCCTAGGGCGTTGGGGACAGAGAATAAGAGGAGCAGGTTTCTGGGCATGGTAGAATATATTCAGGGCATAATGCGCAGACAGGGGTATGGTGGGGTGCGGGTACAGCGGAGGTAAGCCCAGGCACTGGGTGATGATGAGAGAGGTTGTATCTCTGGACATGCTGGTTGTAATGGGTGAGGTCACCGCATGTGTGGGGGGTGGGACAAAGGAGGTATCAGGGGTATAAAGAGTGGAACTAGGGGCTCCATTGTAAACTAAAACAATGATAACTAACCTGCACAACAGTATACAAGGCATATTGAAATTTGAGAGAGACATACAGCAAGGCATACAGTAATCACAGGTGTTGAATTGGGAGAGCTAGCTAAAACAGTAGGTGAGACAACAACAGCTAATCAGCTAGCACAACAACAGCAGGTAGAATGGCGATTGATTAGGCAGAGAGGGTCGGATTAACTACACACAGAGCCTAAGTGCGGCTGGGGCCGACAGATAAAACATAAACAAGCAGAATGGATTACCGTGAATTAATGGACAGTCCAGCATGCATCAGCTATGTAGCCAAGTGATCAGTGTCCAAGGGGCAGCGGTGGATGGGGCAGGGAAGCTGGACTGGCGAGTGTTATCCAGGTTAGAAAACTAACAATGACTAAATAGCTTGTAGCCAGTTAGCTGGTTAGCTTCTGAAGGTTCTTGAGTGTGTTCTAAAAATGTAAAGATAATAGCGGTTCCGTATCACATTGGGTGAGGCAGGTTACCGGAAGGTATAAACAAATTAAAAATCGAAAAGGGATAGAAAGTAAATATGGGTTCAGTGAGTGTTTGGGACGCGGCGATTCAGATGGTTAGCAGGCCTGTGCTAACAAGCTAACAGTTAGTAGACGATGCTAAACACGGTAGCAGTTAGCGGACCGGGCTAAACAAGCTAGCAGTTAGCAGGCCGAATTTGCAAGCAAGGAGATAGCAAGGGCTAGAGAGTTAGCCTTTGGGGACGTCGCGATGGGGGGAGTCTGTTTATTCCTCTTCATGCGGTGACATCAATGGACCGGTCGTGGGTCTGGATATTGTAGCCCAGGAGCTCAAAATGTTCCGTTTGCGATGGGAATCCGGGGGTGAAAAATAAAAATAAAATAATAGATAGGTCCGTTATGCTCTGGTTAGAGTCGCGTTGTTCGAACTGGCGAGAGCTTTCCGAGCTAAAGGTTAGCTGATGACCGGTTAGCTGACCGGTTAGCTGAAGACCGCTAGCAATGTTTTGCTGAAGCTGGTAGTTAGTTGGCTAGTTGGCTAGCTTCAGTTGAGGGGTTCCAGATCCGAAGTAAATATAAATACTTTAGGAAAAAAAGCTACGTTGGGTGAGGCGGGTTGCAGGAGAGTATTTAGAAGAAGTTGAGGTTCAGCAAAAAGTTTTAAAGATATGTGAAGAAAAAAAAACGAAAACGAAACGAAAACAAACGATATATACAAGGGACACGACAACACGTCCTACTGCTACGCCATCTTGGATCGCTCCTACACAAGGGTTTCTCCTTATTTTTACTATATTGTAGAATAGTGAAGACATCAAAACCATGAAATAACCCATGGAATAACCAAAAAAGGGTTCAACAAATCAAAATATATTTTATATTTGAGATTCGAAGTAGCCACCCTTGGCCTTGATGGAAGCTATGCACATTCTTGGCATTCTCTCAACCAGCTTTATGAGGAATACTTTTCCAACAGTCTTGAAGTTCCCACATATGCTGAGCACTGGTTGGCTGCTTTTCCTTCACTCTGCGGTCCAAATCATTCCAAACCATCTTAACTCACTCTCCTATGGCGGTCCTCATGAGAGCCAGTTTCATCATAGCACTTGATGGTTTTTGCGACTGTACTTGAAGTTCTTGAAATTTTCCGTATTGACTGACCTTCATGTCTTAAAGTAACGGACTGTCGTTTCTCTTTGCTTATTTGAGCTGTTCTTGCCATAATATGGACTTGTGGTTTAACAAATAGGGCTACCTTCGGTATACCACCACTACCTTTTCACAACTGAATGCCTCAAAAACGAAGGAAAGAAATTCCACAAATGAATGCACACCTGTTAATTGAAATGCATTCCAGGTGACTACCTCATTAAGCTGGTTGAGAGAATGCCAAGAGTGTGCAAACCTGTCATCAAGGCAAAGGGTGGCTATTTGAAGAATCTAATATAAAATATATATTTTTAATTGTTTAACCTTTTTGGGATAGGGGGCAGCATTTTCACATTTGGATGAATAGCATGCCCAGAGTGAACTGCCTCCTACTCTGTCCCAGATGCTAATATATGCATATTATTATTAGTATTGGATAGAAAACACTGAAGTTTCTAAAACTGTTTGAATAATGTCTGTGCGTATAACAGAACTCATGTGGCAGGCGAAAATCTGAGAAAATCCAACCAGGAAGTGGGAAATCTGAGGTTTGCGGTCTTTCCAATTCAGCCCCCATTGAAGATACAGGGTGATATTAGTTATGTTTCACTTCCCAAGGCTTCCACTAGATGTCAACAGTATTTAGAACCTGTTTTGAAGATTCTACTCTAAAGGAGGGGCTCATAAGAGCTCTTTGAGTGAGTGGTCTGGCGCTCTCACGTGAAAGGTTGCTACTTTCCACTTCATTTGTACAGACAAAGGAATTGTCTGGTTGGAACATTAATGAAGTTATGTTAAATACATCCTAAAGATTGATTCCATACTTAGGTTGGCATGTTTCTACGGGCTGTAACGGAACTTTTTGAACGTTTTGTCCGACGTTCGGCGCGACCTGGGCGTGCTTTTGGATTTGTTTACCAAATGCCCTAACAAAAGAAGATATTTGGACATAACTGATGGACATTATCGAACAAATCAAACATTTATGGTGGAACTGGGATTCCTGGGAGTGCATTCTGATGAAGATCAAAGGTAAGTGAACATTTTAAATGTTATTTCTGAGTAATGTTGACTACCCAATATGGCGGGTATCTTTTGGGCTGCTTTGTTGTCTAAAGGCTGTACTCAGATTATCGCACGGTTTGATTTGTTCGATATCTCAGTAAAGTTTTTTTGAAATCTGACACAGCGGTTGCATTAACTTCTTATGGCTGGGGGGCAGTATTGAGTAGCTTGGATGAATAAGGTGCCTAAAGTAAACGGCCTGATCCTCAGTCTCAGTTGCTAATATATGCATTTTATTATTGGATAGAAAACACTAAAGTTTCTAAAACTGTTTGAATGATTTGAGTATAACAGAACTCATATGGCAGGCAAAATCCTGAGTTGAAATCAAAACAGGAAGTCAGAAATCTGAGCTTTGTGTGTATTCACCAGAGTCCCCAATGAAATCCCTTTGAGGTATTAATGATGTTGCACAATATAAATTATAATGAGACTTCTATGGTGTTGTGGGAGTGCATGATAGCAGAATCAGTCAGGTGTCTGGCAGTCAGCCATTTTCTGATCATGCTTATTCCTCATGGTAGTCACTTACGTTCCATTGCTCACGAAGACAAGGAGTACTCTGGTTGGAACTTTATTGAAGCTATAGGTTTAAAAACATCCTAACAATTTTTTTCTGTAATCAGTTTGAAATGTTTCTTCGACCGGTAATATAACTTTTTGTCCAATATAACGCTGACCAGAGAATGAGAGTTTGGATATGTATACCAAACGCGCTAACATAAATAAGACATTTTCGAACAAAAAGCTTGCCACCCATGTCTTGCTCCCATGGAGATTTTGTATTTGCCCAGGAAGGCAGATAAATGTTCTGTATTATGTCCTATAATCTGGAAATTGTGCCCTTCAGATACATGTTAAGATCTGAGCACCTCTCAACTGGACAATTAGAGGGCTCAAGTGGAAATGAAGGGAAATTATTTTTAGCAAAGTAGAAAGTAGTGGGAACATTATGGTCAACCCTCAGAATATCAAATGAGACAAATGTGTTATCAACAAATAGGTCACTAATAAACACCAGACCATTCCTATGCCAGAACTGAAAAACGGTGTCAATCTGCGATGAACAGACAATTAGAACATAAAATGGGGAGAAGCAAATTGCATGTTTTAGGCTAAAGTGATTTCGGAATTGGGACGAGATTTTAAGGGAGTTCTTGACAAAATAATTTAAAATATGGGGTGCCGAGGTTCATTGGCATTGGGGAGCACAGCAACAAGACAGGAGAAGTTGGAAGGCTTGACTATCTCCATGGTAGCCCAAGTTGGACCATCCTTGTTTTCAAATGTAGAAACCCAACAAACATTTAGACAGTGCATTCAGAAAATATTCAGACGCCTTGACTGTTTCCATATTTTGTAATGTTACAGCCTCATTCTAAAATGTATTAAATTGCTTTTCCACACATCTACATACAATTCCACATAATGACAAAGCAAAAAGAGGTTTAGAAATATTTGCTAATATACATAGAAAACTGAAATCTCACACTTACATAAGTATTTCAGACCCTTTACTCAATGCGTTGTTGAAGCAACTTTGGCAGTGATTACATCCTTGAATCTTCTTGGGTATGACGCTACAAGCTTGGCATACCTGTATTTGAAGAGTTTCTTCCATTCTTCTCTGCAGGTCCTCTCAAGTTCTGTTGGCTGGGGAGCTTCGCTGCACAGCTATTTTCAGGTCTCTTCAGAGATGTTCGATCGGTTTCAAGTCCGGGCTCTGGCTTGGCCACACAAGGACATTCAGAGACATCCCGAAGCCACTCCTACGTTGTCCTGTTCTGCCTGCGGCTATGGAACCCTGACCTGTTCGCCGGACGTGCTACCTGTCCCAGACCTGCTGTTTTCAACTCTCTAGAAACAGCAAGAGCAGTAGAGATGCTCTTAATGATCGGCTATGAAAAGCCAACTGACATTTACTCCCGAGGTGCTGACTTGCTGCACCCTCGAGAACTACTGTGATTATTATTATTATTTGACCATGCTGGTCATTTATGAACATTTGAACATCTTGGCCATGTTCTGTTATAATCTCCACCCGGCACAGCCAGAAGAGGACAGGAACCAGGCTATGAGGGATGGCCTCTAGGTTTCTCCCTAGGTTTTGAGATTTTCCTAGCCACCGTGCTTCTACACCTGCATTGCTTGCTGTTTGGGGTTTTGGGCTGGGTTTCTATAAGAAGGGCTATATAAATGCATTTGATTTGTTGGAAGGTGAACCTTCACCACATCCTGAGGTCCTGAGCGCTCTGGAGTAGGTTTTTAATCTAGGATCTCTGTACTTTGCAACATTCATCTTTCCCTTGATTCTGACGAGTCCCCCAGTCCCTGCCTCTGAAAAACATTCTGACAGCATGATGCCACCACGCTTCGCCTTAGGGATGGTGCCAGGTTCCCTCCAGACATGACGCTTGGCATTCAGGCCAAAGAGTTCAAACTTGGTTTTATCAGACCAGAGAATCTTGATTATCGCCACTACCATAAAGGCCTGATTGGTGGAGTGCTGCAGATGAAGGTTGTCCTTCTAGAAGTTTCTCCAATCTCGACAGAGGAACTCTGGAGCTCTGTTAGAGTAACCATCGGGTTCTTGGTCACCTCCCTGACCAAGGCCCTTCTCCCCCGATTGCTCAGTTTGGCCAGGCGGATGGGGTCTAGGAAGAGTCTTGGTGGTTCCAAATCATGTCCAATCAATTGAATTTACCACAGGTGGAGTCCAATAAAGTTGTAGAAACATCTCAAGGATGATAAATGGAAAGAGGATGCACCCGAGCTCAATTTCAAGTCTCACAGAAAAGGGTCTGAATACTTAAGTCTTTTTTATTTTTATTATTAGCCAAAATGACCAAAAAACAATTATCGTTGTGTCATTATGGGGTAGTGTGTAGTGTGAAGATCCATTTAATAATAAGACTAACGTAAGACAGAGGCGGAAAGGGTCTGAATACTTTCTGAATTAACTGTATACGAGTAGGCTAATTAGGCTATATCATTTTGACAATTTAATTACATTTACTTTAGGGGAACCTTAGCTTATGACGCATCGCCTTTGTCTGTAGCGCACTTGTGATTGAGTTTAAAACAAAATGGTCACTGGATTGCTTCTTTAAAAAAGTTTGTTTTTATTTTAAATTGCATTTCCATCCACACAAAGACTGTCAGCAATGCTAACGAATGCCTAACAGCTACACAAAGTGGTAGACCTACAGGACCATATGCGCACTTCAGAAAGTTGGTTTATGTTTGGTCAATTGCACATCACTGTTTGAATAAATCATAATTTAAAAAATCATGAAGGTACAAAAATATATTTAAAAAACAATGACCAATTAAAAATGTGTGTCGCACTGCCAAGTCAAACGGCCGCAAACACGACTGTTCTGGTCGCGATATCGGACCCTGCATAACCATATTACAGCAGCCAGGGCAGACACGGCTGGGAGCTAAAGGAGCGGGCTGACTGTCAGGAACCCTATTACCATATTAGAGAGTAGTGATGCAGAGTTGAGAGCTGAAGCGCCAGACACTGCTACCACGAACGGGGGGGGGGGGGAATCAGATCCACCACAGGAACAATAACGCCATCATGGTCTTGACGTCCTCGGGCGCATTTCCCTCAGCCAGCCTAACATAACGGGGTTACGTTCTTGTAGCCAGGGACTGAAGCAATGCTATGAGGCTTAACTGTGTGCCTAACATCTAGGTCATTCGCATTGGGCAAATTAACTCTGACATCTTAAATGTCAACCACAAAACTCCCTAATAGGAGTCCCCGGTACCAGGGGGATGGGGCCACTGCTGGTAAAGGGGAAGAGGAGGAGTGGAGAGTGGTGATGGTGTGAATGAGGAAGAGGACTAATAGAGATGCTAAGTGTTGGATGTGTGTGCTGCCACAGGGCGGCCATTGTATGTGAATGGGTTAGCAGGGAAAGAGGCTTTGAGCACAAAACAAGCTAATGGAAGCCAGGACACACACACAGCAAACTATTGAGAGCTGGTAACCTCCACTCCCCACTGGCTCCCCCCTATCCTCCCCTGCCCCCCTTTCCCCTCTTCTCTCTCTCCCGACAGGGCACATCCTGCTGTACACCATTAACTCACGCATGAGTCCTTCGAGACAGACAAGGCAAACACACACAGAGAGCAGAGAGAGAAAAGAGCGAGACATGGAAAACAACAGGATAGGGTGCAGGGATAGAGGGGGAAAGAGTAAAAGATAGAGGGGCAGACAACGAGAGAGAGAATTAAACAAACAAGAGAGGGAAGTGAGGATGGAATAGAGAGCAGAGCTGGCGGAAAGAGAGCAGACGGGGAGGAGAGAGATGCTTAGAGAGCAGGAAGGGAGTATTCCCCCTCAGAGAGAGGGGGTGGGGATGGGAGGGGGTTAGGAGATTAGTACTGTGGCGCCTGGGTCTTGGGGAGGGCCAGGATATGCAGTGGAGAGGAAACAAACCGCTGTAAAAATCCATTTCCCACACACACCTCAAAACTCCCATTCAACCTCCACCCAGAGCACCACTGAGTTTTTAAATGTCACAGACACCCCCCCCCCCCCCCCCCCCCCCCACACACACACACAAAAATACCCCACACACATGAAAACAAACCCACATCAAAGGGAACTCACCTGAATGTGAGGCACTTTCTGGGGGGTTGGAGGCGACTGGTGTGGCGGTGGCGCCCAGGGTGGCTGGTTGGGTGGAGAGTTCTGGTGGTGGGGGCCGGCCAGGTGCGTCTGGGCCTGCGACGGGGGCAAAGCAGCCTGGGCGGGGTGCACCTGCTGCAGCTGCTGGAAGGCTATGGGAGGAGGCTGCAGCTGCTGCCCAGGTCTGGGAGCCTGTTGCTGGAGAGGGAGCAGCCGCTGATCCTGGGGTCCGGTAGGCTCACCGTGGGCCATGGGACCTGGAGGTCTCACCTGGCCGAGTGGGACTCGCTGGTTAGGGGGCATGCCGGGGTAGAGCTGCTGGCCCGGGGGCATGTGGGGGTGCTGCTGCGGGTGGGAAGGGTGCTGAGTGTGGTGTTGCAGGTGGGGGTGTGGCTGCTGAGCACCCATGGGAGTGGGGTTTCTCTGAGGGGGGGCCATGGGGTTAGGGGGCTGGAGTGGGACTCCTGGGTAGCCCCCTACCTCTGGAGCCAGGCCGGCACTCGGGGGGCGGCCCTGTTGAGGCGGAGGTGTGCCCCCAGGGGTTCCCATGCCCCTCATTGGGGACATGGAGGGGGGAGAGCCGTAGGATCCCTGAGGTGGTGTGGGGAGGTGGGGCTGCTGTTGGGGGGTGGCCTGGGCCTGAGAGGGGTGCATGGGCTGGGAAGGGTGCATGGGCTGTCCAGTGATTTGGTTGGGGTGGACAGGCTGCTGGTGTACCTGGGGGCCCGTGTAGCGCTGTGGGGGTCCACCTACGTTGGGGTAGCGCTGGACCTGGGCTGGCCCCATGGCGTTACTGTTGTTGCTGGTGCTGCTGAGGCTCATGACGGGACTCATCCCTGCACTGCCGGCTAATCCCTGATTAAGGTTGCCGTACTGGGAGTAGGGGGGGTATTGCCCTGAGCTGGTTACAGCACCAGGGGGGGCTGCCTGGCCGTGCATGTTGAACCCCATGTTCTGGTGGGGCCTCCCGGCCAGGACCTGCTGCTGGCGAGAGGGGCTGTGGGGGAAGCGAGGGGTGTGGGAGGCCATGGGTTCCTGGCTGGGCCGGTGGAGGAACTGCTGGGCAGGCGGTTGCGGGTGCTGCTGTGGAGGCTGCTGTTGTTGGGCTGGGTGGCGCATGGGGGGACCTGTCATACTAGGGTTCTGCTGGAGCCCCACATGGCCCATGTAGTGGCTGGGCTCCTGGCCCATACCTTGGGGAAAGTGGTTGATCCTAGGGGGCGTCTGGGTCTGACCAGAGTGGCCCTGCATGGTCGCATAGTCGGCTCGGCCCATGTAGGGACCCATCTGGTGGCCGTGGCCCTGGGGCCCTGAGGGGCCGTGTTGTTGGTGGGAGGGGGCCTGGGTGGCGGCCTGTTGCTGCTGGAATGGAGGCAGTCCCTGCCCGGGGCCAGCCTGGGGGCCCCACACGGCTCCTCCATCAGGGAATGGCTGGCCGCGCCCGTCACCCTGCGTCCCGGAATAGACGTGGTGCCCCCCTCCAGGTTGTTGGGGATTGTTGTGGTAGCGCGAATGTGGGGACGCCATGCCGTTGACGGCGGGCCCGTTGCCCAACATCCGGCCCTGCTGCTGCTCGTAGCCCGCGAAGGGGTCGTATGGGTGGCCCATCTTTGGCTGTCCGGGAACGGCCTGCGAGGGGTGGTGGAGGGAGTTGGAGGAGAGCGAACCGTAGCCCTGGTGCTCGTGGGACATCTGCTGCCCCATGGGGTTGGGCTGGCCCTGGGGGAAGCCACAGTCCCCCAGGCCCTCCAGCCCGTCCGAGAACAGGTTGGCGTCGTCCCCGAACAGGCTCAACATCCCTGGGTCAGCCATGGCTGCTGGGGACCTGGCGGCTGGGGGGAGCGGAGCTCCAGGGAATCTGCGCTCACACAGAGGTGGATGTCCTCAAAGCCGCTAATCCGCTAACTAATCTGCAGCATGTCACTCCATATTTCCCTAATTCTCTCAGAGAATGAGAACGCAGTGTCAGGCAAAGCCAGGTTATGGGACCTGGAGGGAGGGAGAGAGGAGAGCGGTAGGAAGAGGACAGAAGGGGAAGAGAGAGATAGGAACATTAGAATCAGATATATCAGGTCAATTGTGCAACGCCACTCCTGTTCTTTAACCTCCTAACTGAAATAGATTTCTTAAGTGGCACATGTTTAGCAGTTTAATCAGTTGTAAACCCCCCCCCCCCCACCCTTTCATCCCCATCCCCCACCTCTGCTTCCATTTACTTTCAAACAAAAGATTTTCTTCCAACACACACACCAAGCCTAAACTCATTCATTCTTTAGAATGGGTTGTTGGTTGGAAAAGAACAAAGGCCTGGGCAGAAGCAGGGGTGTTTAAACAGCAGCAGCTGCCAGATCAGCCCAGCAGATGTGAGAATACAAGGAGGGGAGCCACCTGCTCAAGCGTGTGTGTGTTTTGTTGGGCAGAGGAGAGAGAGGGGCAAAGTGTGAGTGTGTAAGAGTGAGTGCATACATGTATATTTTGTGTGTGTTTCTGGGTGCATCGCGAGTGAGTGGGGCTGCACAAATAAATAAAAAATGTTTAATACAAATCGCAATACTGACATGTGCAACATCCATACCGCCAGAAGCAGCGACATTTTGAAATTCCACAGCCGGCTCACGCCTTTTCTAAACTTTAGATTTATTGCTCAAGTTGACGGAGTTCTCGCTCAAAACTGCCCAATCCCATACACACAAGACCCGCCCCCGTCACTCCAGCAGGCAGTTCCTGGTGCTCGAGCTGCACTCTGCATGCACTGACTAAACAGTGAGCAGTCAACTGATTTTGAAACAATAACTCAGTTTTACACTTTGCTTCTTTATATAAATCCACGTTTCTATTTTATACTATTTGTTTGTGTAACTTTCTCTCTGCAAAACTCTAGTTGGTTGGTCTTAGCAAGCTGCAAATGTGCCTAGAAAACATGTTAGACCCTGAAGGTAATCACTAGCTAGCTGGCTAGCTAAATCCACTTATCTTGCTGGCAAACCTTTGCTCTTATACAGGCTGGTGCCAGTGATGAAATACATCAGCACTGCTTGTGCAGCTTGTTCTTAAATGAGAGGGGGAAAGGCAAGATAAATTTACATCTTTGAATGTACCCATCTATTTAATCCCAATTAGGGTCCCCTGGGAAACACTGAAAAACAATTTGGTTCCCTACTCCGTCACAACCATCTCCCTTACTTACATTGTCATGCCAAACAAAACTGTATTCCCACTGTATTCTAACCACAAAACTAGAATGATCATTCTAATTTTATGGTTCCAAAAGTTTAGCCAAGTATAAAATAGCAATATTTTGTAGTTATTATTATTCATTTTTTTAAACGCAATTAGATTTTACGCCTAATCATGCGTGTCCTCAACCTGCGCGTTCGCTGAGCTCTAATCAGATGAGCTGGCGGTATTATGAAGGTGTGAGATAAACCAGGCTGAAAGGAGAGCTAGCAAAGGGATTCGGTGTCCAACTCAACACGTGACGTGTGTTTATGTGTGGGCATGTGTGGGTTAGGCTTGAGGCGGAGTAGGGCCCTATGAAAGCAGCGTTACGGAGTCCAGACATTAAAACGGAATTCAACAATATTACATTTATTGATTTTAGTAGGAAATAAAGTGAATCTATTGGACTTATTAGAAAAAGCATTAATTTACCCAAGTAAATCACAAGAAAATTAGCCAGTGATTCGTATTTTCATGCAACTTTCTAAAAGTTTGTGATGATGGTAATAACCTTCTTCTGGTAGAGATGGAAAAGGCTTTCCCGAAAACCTCACTTAAATGTTAACGCCAAAGTAGCCTATGCCTACCTGGCAGAATGGCATCATGATTTGCGTCAATCCAGTGGGCATTTGTTTTGCAAACTCTGCAATCACATGAGCGTTACAGCAACACCGCTTAACCAAACAATGGCTCTTCCTGGTGTGCACTTGCATTATATTTCCCAGACCTCTGAAATAGTCTCCTGATGTGGTTTTAAAAATGTTGTGGACTTTAAAAAATAAATAAATAGAACATTCAAGGTTAATGTGATTTTGAGCCTTAAGAAAAAAAGTGGAAAACCGACCACTGGAAAAATTAAACAGAACTAAATCAGGCAAAAAAATTGGGTCCTAGTGTAAGCTTGAGTATGTGAAGAGGATCGTGTGTGTGTGTGTGTGTGTGTGTGTGTGAGACAGTACTTATTATGTAGCTTGGGTGCACGAGTGGGGAGGAGGAATGTGTCCCCGAAACTTCAACACTTCACTTCCCCCACTAGAGAATCCCCTCCTCCTCCCTCTGCCCCACCCCCAACTTTCCTCTTTCTTTCAAGCCTCTCCACATGGTTGCTAGCATCAGCCCCACGCACTACTACCACTGACCTTTCTAGTCAATGAGCAGAGGGGAAGCAATTTCCTGCTAAACAGCAACTCTTCAAAAAGGCTACATTAGCATACTGGTAAGCCTTCGCAAAGCAATTCAGAAACTGAATTTCCCCTTCTCAAACTCAAAAAGGAAAGACATCGCAAAGGGAAGGAAGAGAATGATACTCGCAAGTTGCAACACAACAAACTTGCTTTAGCAACAACCGCAAAGGGAATTCAAATAAAAACTTGCTGGGCGACTCACTAGATGAAGAAAGAACAAACTGTAACAGATCTCTAAGACAAACCACAACACAGCGGGGAGTGTTGACACAGAGAGAGCGCGTGCACACGCGAGAGAGAGAGAGAGAAAGAGTGAGTGACGAAACATGATTGAGTAGGAAGCGTGCGTAATGTCACATCCGTAGTTAGCCACCAATGTGGCGGAGAGTGGAGTGGCGTGACATGCCTGGAGCTGTCAGACTTCCTGTTTATTGTGGTGAATAGACTCACACTCCACGGCCGCCATGTAGGCCTATGCAGTAACAAAGATATAGTAACAGATATTAGGGCTGTGACGGTCATGGAATTTTGGATAACGATAATTGAGCAGACAAAATTACAGCAGGCACCATAATAACTGTTAGAATAGCAAAACTTTATTTTTTATTACGCATCGTTTCTCGTCTCCTGACTACACGTGCTGCCACAGTAGTAGAATGAATCAAACGGGAGTCCCATTTCAAGTCAATGATGGCATATTGCGAGTGTACCATAAGAGTAAAGCAGGAAGTAACATTTTCTAAAACGTGCTGTGATATACTGATTCAACTCAACTGACGTTACAAAAAACACATTACAGTGAATGAGCTATATCAGTTAACATAACCTGAATGACAAGTCTACATTACCATAGACATTGCTTCACAATACCAGGCAGCCATTGCGGGTGTCCTAAGCATGTGACAAATGGACAATGTTTCTTTATTACGCCATTTTGTTATTGGTTCTCTGTTAAAACGATAAAATGCACAAAATTCCATGTGAATTCACAATTCAGCTGCCAGCAACTGTTAGGTTGTCACATTGCGTCCCTTTCAGATGGTCAAGCATTGCACCTGTACTACCATTACTGTACCTCAATTCCACCTCGCAAAGTTTGCATTTCTTTCTCATTTAACTTCTCATAGTAATGCCATAAAGGACTTTGTGGCTGTTGCTTGTCTTGCTCTGCCATTTTTCCAACTGGTGGAGAGAAGACTCCAAAATAATTGATTACTCGACTCACATTTCTGGAGTCTCTAGAAATCAACTCCTAAGATTCAGTATTTTTGGAACGGAGGAGACTGATCAGTTGCCATACTTCCGAGAACACAAACACTTGCATCTTTCATAGACGAGGGACGGAGAAAGAGGGGAGAAGCACAGTATAGGCAGGCCGGCCAACTAGGCAGACAGAGTCGGAACCATGAACAAGGCCCATTTAACCTGTTTGGGGTAGGGGGCAGGATGAAAAGTGCGCCCAAAGTAAACTGCCTGCTACTCAGGCCCAGAAGATAGGATATGCATTTAATTTGGATAGAAAACTCTAAAGTTTCTAAAACTGTTAAAATGTATGTCTGAGTATAACAGAACTTATTTGGCAGGCGAAACACCGAGGACAAACCATCCAGGATTTTTATTTTTTTAGGTGACCATGTTTTCAATTGGTTTTCCATGGGAATCTAGATTTCTGAGGCATCTGGTTGCAGTTCCTAGGGCTTCCACTAGATGTAAACAGTCTTTAGGAATTGGTTGATGTTTTTCTTTTGAGTAATGAAGTATGCCTATTCAGAACTAGGATCGAGTGTAGTGTACTGTTGTGTTTGGGGCGCGACCTAGCGCTTGCGCCACTTTCATTTTATCCGCTATTGAACACAGTTTCTTCCTTCAGTTATTCCGTCTGAAATTTTATCGATAATTTACGTTATAAAATACCTAAAGTTGTATTAGGAAAGTTGTTTGAAATGTTTGGACCAAGATTGCAGGTAACTTATTAGATAATGTTTCGTCATGTTGGGCGAGTTGGAACCGTTGTTTTTCTGAATCAAACGCGCCAGTTAAATGGACATTCTGGAGATTTAATGACAGAAATAATCGAACAAAAGGAGCATTTGTGATGTTTATGGGACATATTGGAGTGCCAACAGAAGATCTTCAAAGTCATGAATTATATCGTTATTTCTGAGTTTTGTGTCGCGCCTGGCGGGTTGAAATATGATTGTCATGTGTTTGATGGGGCGTTGTCCTCAGATAATAGCATGGTTTGCTTTCGCAGTAAAGCCTTTTTGAAATCTGACACTGTGGCTGGATTAACAAGAAGTTAAGCTTTAATTTGGTGTATCGCACTTGTGATTGTATGAAAGTAAAAATAAAAGAATTGTGCTCTGCAATTTCACTGGATGTTCTCGAAACGTTCCGCTAGCGGAACCCCCAGCCGTAACAGGCTAACAGCAATCAAGAGATGTATATCACAATGAAATGCTGTATCTTGCAATGGTTCACAACATCAGTAAAGCAGGGCCTATCCTCAATGAATTGGCTACGATATTCTACACACAACAGACTGAACACACACCCGCATCATTAGCCAAAAGAAAGAGCAGGCGAGGCAGTGTGAGGGACAGCAAGGAGGGGGGGGGGGGGGGGGGGGCAAGTAGTAAGAAATGTGCACATAGGTCTGGGTAATCTGTATCTCGCAAGGTCTTGTATGCCTCGCAGATTCACCAAAATAGCCTAAAGTTAAGACATTTTTATTTAAATAATAGGAGAGGAATAGGCTAGGTTACAACACAGAAAATAATCTGTTTTGTGATAACTGCACTGTGATCTAAGCTGATATATATTTACGGTTATTTTCCAGTCTTCATGCATAACCGTCAGTTATAAGGTACTTGAGCCAGCCCTATGAGCTAAAATACAACAGACTAGTAATCTTACAACATTTGAATTATAGGCTACACATAGTTTTATCTTAAATCTACGCAAGTGATTGAACATTGCTTCTAAACCGTCATATAGGCCTACAGCAGACTACGACATATTACACCAGTCTTCATCTACAGAGTCAACTACAATTATACTCCCACCATCATGCTCTTTAACTTGCCCTGTGTTGTTTATTTCAGCCACACAGTAGAAGCACAGTGAACATGAAGCAGTAGGTAAATGGCCATAGCAATCAACTACACTCACAAATTCATTTAAAAAGTCACTTCGGCCCGCGAGGGAAACACTCAAAAACGAGAGAAAGAGGACGTTCTTCAAAATAAAATGATTGGGAAACTATTCCGTGCTTTGGCCTACATTTCACCAGATTGAGCCTTGTTATGGTTTAAACGTCCCAGAATGAGAGCTGAGGGCTCCAGTGTGGCGGGCCTGTGGGCCCTGTGTCGCCGTGACAGCACTAGCCACTTTTATCACCTCACAGCTACGGCTAAGAGCAGGAAGAGGAGTTGCCCTGCTTCCTCTCCTCCTGGCCCATAAATCACCTCTCCTCCCATTAAGCAGCTCAGCTCCTCCAGCACAGAGAGAGCTCCCACAGCCTCCCTATGACATTGCACCGTGGGGGAGGAGATGACAGTGTGTGTGCATGGGGAGGAGTGTGTGCGCCCATGTGCAGGGTGGTGAGAAGGGTTGGTGCGTGAGTGTGTAGGGAAGTAGGATAGTGGGGGGAGCGAGGTGCGCAGCGGGGCCATGCCAAAAGCTGCAAATTTGAATCCCTATGATCAGATTTGGCGTCTAAGCCGGAGGGCTGACCGTTCACCTAATTCCCTCTAGAGTGACAGATGTGGCTCGGTGCCAGGACCTTCTCTACGTCTCTCCCTTCCTCTCGCTCTCTCTGGTAGGAGGGATACGCCCAGGTGTGTGCGTGTCAGAGGGAGGGGCTTAGGTGTGTTAGTGAGCGGGAGAGAGAACAAGCTATAGGAAGAGTAGAAGACGGAGCAAGCGAGAGGTGGAGTGGGAGAGAGTTCAATCCGCAACTGGGTGCCGACCAATGTGTGTTTGGTGACGTGCGAGTGTGCAGTCAGGCATGCCCTGATGCAGGAGAGACGACGAGTTACCTGCCCGTACAAACACAGAGCCAGACCACCACAGCCATCCTTCAATATCAGACCTGCACATTCCCACCACCACTTGCTCTCTCTTGGGGTTAGACTACGTGTTGTCGACTCATCACTAGGGATGTGAAGAAAAAATGTCTTACCGTTAAAACACTTTTTTGCGGTTCTGTTAAACGATAAGAAAAATGCATAGATTTCCACATGAATTCACAATGCAGCTGCGCTAATGCCAGTGACAATTTGGGCCTCACAGTGTGTCCCTTTCAGATGGTTAACATGCAGACTAGACCGGGCACGTGCCTGCATGTTGATTTTGTCCATCCATACCAGACCAGCACACATTGGTTGAAATATCAAAACAATATTAAATTTGGGGGGGAGAGATATATACATTTTAATTGACATTAAGCTAGCTTGCTTTTGCTAGCTAATTTGTCCTGGGATATAAACATTGGGTTGTTTTACCTGAAATGCCAAATGTTATTTTCTCTGAATCTTTGTAGAATTTTGACCCATTTTGAGTCACAAAATCAGGTGTACTCTAATCCAACAATTAATACACAGATAAAAGGGGAAACCAAGTTAGTTTCTAGTAATCTCTCCTCCATAGAAAAATAGTAAAAATAAAGAAAAGCCCTGGAATGAGTAGGTGTCCAAACTTTTGATTGGTACTCATTTTTGGTTTTGCACATTCACAAGCAAATCTGAACGAGACACATTGTGCAAATGTACAAAGTTAAAACGCATGCTTGTCTGAAGGCAGAACAGTACAGGCTTTGGAGCAGCATGTGTACACGCTGTGTCTGTGTGGAGTCGAGTCGGTAGGGCAACGGTCTGCATGCATTGCGCGGAGAAGATGGGGAAGGAGCAGACGGGTCAAGAACTGAGAGGAGAAAAAACACAAGGAAATCAAAAGATCGCAATGGCAGCTGTACAGAAAACTCATCCAAAAGGGCTATGACTTTTGAAAACAAAGCAGGAAAAATAAAAAACCTCAACGAAGACCTAAAATGCTTCTTATTGTAATTTCTGCTCAGCTTCAGACGAATTCTGTGCTTCAGTTGCACTTCACTTGGAGGACAATTGACAAACAGGCATTCTGTCAGCAGTCAACACTCGGACTGGTGTGTACCTACTTTCTCCTCGGAGTAGCCAGTCCACTTTTCTCCAGTATGATGCAAGATTAACTTCAAGCAAAACATAAGGAAATGTAGCCAGTTACATTCTTTCTATGAAAAACATTACAAATGATGTCCATGCATCGTTATGCAAAAATACCTTGCTTTTTCATTGTAAGCTCTTTTACTTGTGTGGCTGCCAGACAAATAGCGTTGCACTTCTGTTGTCATCTGATGAAAATGAATCCATTTTCTGCACTAATGTATTGTCTGTGAATGGAAACTATTGTTGCATGTCCCTGATTACTACTGAAAAAAATATAATACTTGACTTTCAATAAACTGCACACCCCTTCTCAATACACATCTGGAATCACCTGCTCCCGCTTTGTCCTATTGTTCTAATTACAAACACAACTGGTTCAACTTTTTGGGGGATCTACAGTAAGCCTCAATGTAAAATAATGTGACAGGTGAAATGAAGAATGCAATCTGCTTTATCTTCTAACATATTTGACTGCTGTTATTTACTTAAGTAGCTACAAATACATTTTTTTAACTAGTTACCGGTACCCGTATACGGTATACCACCCAAGCCTTCAACAAAACACTTGCATCTTTCATAGCGAGCTAGTGAGAAACGAAAGGGATGGGCACAGTATAGGCGGTTGGCCACAAAGACATAAGCCTAGTGCACGGTTCTATCGGCAATCAAAAGCATTCACTCGCAATGGAATGATGTATCTCGCAATATTTTGGGCTTGCGAGGTCTCGCAAATTCAGTAATCATCAACGAATAGGCTAAGATAGAGATGAGCAAGATGCAACACTTTGCTCTCACACAGTGCAAGTGCACAAGTTCACTTCACGCTGTCCACAGCGTGGTGGTAGCCAGGGCACCAAAACAGTGGAGAATTTTTGCCTCGAGCTTCACTCTTAGGGTCTTCACAGTTAAACTTTTTTGTAAAAATAGCCTCGGCTACACATATACTTTAATGTAAACTTGTCGCAAATCGACCGCACACACTTGCCCGACAGTTGCTAGCCTCTAAACAAGGCAGTGTAAACAGAAGGGTCTCATTTAACCACACAAAGAAAAGTATGAAAAAGATAGAATTGAGTACCTTGAAATAGTAACCTCCTGTTACATTCTGAAAATATTGCCATACTTTTAAATCTCAAGGCAGGTTTTTTGCTTGACTGCACTGAGCACCAATTTTCTTTTACCTCATAATGACTTCGTTGATATAGATCAAACTAAGCCTGTTTTTTTCTAAGTTAAGCGCTCTAAGGCTACCGCATTAAAGTTATCTAGCTATGGTTCAACTAAAGATTCGAATTTGGCTATAGCCAGCACATATTTGATGCAGAAATTAAATTTTGTTAGCTAGCTAGTTAGCTTGCTAACGTTAAATAACTGTGTAGCCTATATTATAATAATGACACTGATAACATTACTGTACTTTTACATTTGTATATCATTAATGATATGCTAACGTTACTTGATCATGAAGCATGTTCGTTAACTAGCTGGAGTTAACTGTGTATTGTCAGCTCATTTAATTTGTACAGACGAAAAAATAAACTAATTGACTGCACATGGTTGTGGATTGTTGCATTATTGAAGAGTGTAATATGGTTTGGTTGCATTACTCCATATTGTAAGGTTGTAAGGAAGAAAGGCTGCTCAGATTGTTAAATCATTTGTGCTTACTTGCTAGTGTCTACTGTGATATTTAAGGTCAATTTGAGCGGTGGAAAAATAATTTAGTGTTACCCGCCGCAACGAAAGGTAAGGCAATGACGTAATGTGAATTGAAAAGTAGAAATCTTTGGCCACTCTGCTCCTCAGACGCCATCTCTCGTAGTGGGAATAGGGAGGAAATTGACCCACTATGCAGTTTACTTTGCACCTACTTCCTATGGCTGAGTCAATATTTAAATTACACTATTTTCCCAGGCCTTTATATCCTATCTTCTAGTAATGCTATAACACAGAAAAATGTATTGTGATAAATGAATCGCCATGCAGTTTATGGAAAAATAATTAGTTACCTTTTTATAAGATCCCAATTTCGTTTAATTGCTCACATCCATTCTCAGGCCTACTTTTTTTTTTTTTTACACTGCTAGTCGACAGCTCTGTGTCAGTAACTACCATTATACGCGAAACTAGTTACAAAATGGACTGTAGCAAGCTTAAAATGCAACAGAATAGAGGGACTAGTTATTTCTCCCTCTACTCTCTTGATGGTTGGAAATGACACTTTTTTTCAGGAAATCCCCAAAACGTAAACAGGAGGCATTTCCTGTGGGCCACATACTAGGCCTGGTTGGGAGGCCATGTCACATACAACAACAATACAATTTTTACTTTATCACCAACAGTCAATGCATCATAATAATTGCCTTTCATTAGAAATACTAATCAGAACATGGCCTGGCACGTGGATGGTAGGCAGACCGTGTGGGGGAGGGAAGTTGTAAAGTTGATTGCGTGACCATAGGTCTTTCATAAGAGGTACTCTACTGTTCTGGTTTGAAGGCTGGCTCTCCCAACTGCTCTGCTGCTATTGACAAGAGCACCAGAGTGAAACACACAGACAAGCTTATAGGGGGAGGACTTCAATTCAAATCAGAAAAAACAAAACACCACAAGTATCAATCTGCACCGTGTCATGGTTGGAAACTTCCTGAATTGTTTGTTTCATATGCAAAAGGTCTGATTAAAGTCGTCACAGATTTGTGAAGACAGAAGTTTCCAAAAATGATCTTGTCCACGCCGTTCAACCAAGCCAAAATAATTTCTTGAGAGTGCTCCGATAGTTTCTTTCGACACGGGAGCAAATTTCTGCCACTCAATTTCACAAGACTACAGAAGCACGGGAATACTTCACAAACATCCTAAATTAATAATGGCGTATGTTCTTTATCTTTAATGATAACACAAATTAGGTCAAATGTGAGAGTAGTTAGCAAGCTTAACTAAGAGAATAGTTTCACTTCAGGGTGTCTGAACTAGTTGTTAGAGGGGCTGTGTCCTCAAGAAATCACCATGCTACAAGAAGAAGGCCTGGTTTGTTGTTTGTTGGCTACTGGCTGGACCTCTGCTTGGCTAGACGTATGCTTATCGAATGACACTAAGTCATTTTCACTCGACATGTTGAAAAGAACAAAAACAATTTGAAGACAAGTGTAACCTCACAGATCAGTTAGAAGACAAATTACTTCTGAAGTGTCCTAACCAAACTGTAAACATTTCTAGATGAATTGTCGTAATCAACCGTCTGCGCTTTTCTTTGTAGATTCAAAGCAGAGTGAAGTTCAATTGAATAAACACTGCCAGTCTAACCACACTTACTCAAAAACCAAAAGTTATGGTCACAGAGGTCTTATAATATGAATAAAAGGCCCTAAAGAGCTCTTAATTTCTGGGTCCCACTAATCCAAGGCTATGTGATTCAGCAGTGGCCTTAAGAGCCTTGTGGATTGCCATGGTATGGTAAAACCACCTGTGGTGTCTCCCTCCCTGAACCCCAGAGTACAGGCAGTGCATCAGGTCCCAGCAAGGGGCTAGCTCTCCAGAGGCACACCACCAGCATTCCTTTTATCTACCCCACCCCCTCCCAGGGCCCCCTCCTTACCTAACCCACTGCAAACTCCCTCCCACCACCTACCCCACAAGAGGCTTGCGCCTGAGCATAATTTATACCTCTGCTCCACTGGGGGAGAGGGGGGGAGCATGCTGATGTGCAGATGGGGAAGAGGGTATGGGATGTGTCTGTTGTGGGTAGCTAACTGCACAAAGAGTGTTTGAATGTGACTGGATGTGAGCAGTGGGGCGATCGAGTAGGGAGGCAGGGGGGGGCTGAGGGGCAGGCAATATGCTTGGGCTGGGATTTGAGTGAGGGGGCAGGAGGGGCTACGGGAATCTGGTTGTTTTACGCACGGCTGCCTTGTTAATGGACTTTATTTTTTCTTTACAGTAGGGAGGGGGAAACAGGAAGGAGTTCTGTTTATGCAATCTGCTCTCTGCTTTAAATACGTGGGCTTAATATCTCCCCCCCAAAAAATGTCACTGTCCAAATCAGGGGCCTTTTGTGGTCAAACATGGGGCAAAGGAGGAGTAAGAGCGGTTGTATGCGTGTACACGTGAAAGGTAGAAACAGTCGGCATGGGGAATAGAAGAGGCTGTCAGTGATATATTCAGCAGAACTTTGACCTTGACTCCAAGGAAACAGCACCACAACGCCTTCCTCTTTGGCACTCCTCGTCTGACTGGCTACCCAACAGCTGAGGTACCTGCTGCAGGGTCAGCCGGGGTAAAAGCCCCTTTGTGTCAGCCTGTTGCAGGCCTGGGGCAGGAGGGGGAGAAAGAGGAGTTTTAACTTCCTGTCAAGGATGTCTGGCCCAGGAGAATAAAAACATATAAAGATGGGGAAGAGAAAAGTAAGGTTGGGCGGAATGCAGGTTCATATACAGTCATAACTTGACGTCAAAAAGTAACTTCTGCAGATGATATCCTTCTCCTTCCCGTGGTGTTGGAAGAGGCTGTACTGGGAGGAGGATGCATCAACACCCTGGAAAGATGGTGGTGCACTCCCTCATAACACTGAGTGATAAATAGCTGTACTTTAGCTGAGTTTTGTTTGCAAACCTAGGATCATGTGCAATTACAGGTTATTTGTATCTAAAAAATAGGCCAGATCATACTAAATTTGTTCCAATAAAAATGTTACAGTTATGTTGAGATGACATTTGAGCAATTAACTGGTGCCACAAATAACATGTGCAATGCTAGTCTTAATATGGTACATTTGACAGTTTACAAGACAAACAGTTAAAAAACCCAGAACCTCCATTTATCCCTCCGTTTTCCAAGAATCAATTGCAGGAATCCCGGGGCCTCCCAGAGGAGCTAAATCATTTCCCATGCTGAAAAGTATTCAGACAGTCAGCGGCTGGGTGGGAGGTGGTGGTCTAGACTTACCTATGCGCAGGAGAAAGCTGGAAGGCCGGAGCCTCCAGCCAGGGTTACTGGTTTTAAGACACTCCCTCGGGGAAGATGATTTCTGTCAGTGTCTGTCCTGATGCACTTCTGACTGAACGAAGGCCTACACATTGTTCCCAACACCCTGATCAACAGTCAGGTATTTTCATAATGTAAAATGGTTACGGTTGGGATCAGGGTTCAAGGTAAACTGACCCCAGATCTTCTGGTTAAGGGCGTGAGGGACAGGAAGAGGATTACCCTGGGTCAGGATGGGAGGGGGGCGGGGGACTGTGTGCCTCACTTCCTCTTCCACTGCTACTCTGTGTACACTGTAGAGGCTGCATTCACTTCCCACTCCAGTGGTGGGACTCAATTGTCATGAACTGTGCATCCTTTTCTGCTGCTGCACTGATATCACTGGACAGGTGAAAGCGATCCCTTGTTGGTCTTTGCTTCCGTATTGCTTTCACCCATCATTTCAAATTGATGAAGGAAGGACCTACTTAGACTAAGTCTATAAAAGGTCTGTAAATCTCCTCTAGGCTATATTGAGATTCATTATCTCTCAGATCTTAACACTTAACCACTATACTGAATCTCGGCTGTGACTGTGCCGTTGTTTGAATGAGAGGATAGTATTGTTGCCTGGCTACCCAAGCGCCTTGCTCTCCACAATTGGTCTGGATCCGAGTCCCTTCGACAATTTCTAGAACACAAATGCATTCTAACCATTCTGATTGGTCCCAGAGCCAGAACACAGGTGGGTAAAGCTGCGTTTGGAAAATGGGTCATTGGCTTTGATACTCTGGTTAAAGATTGTCCAATCACGTATGACTTTGTTTTGTACAACACCCCTAATTTTAACATCGCCACACAGATGACAACGATGGCAGTCTCTGACTGAAGTATGTTGTGAACAGAGCAGCGGAAGAATTCCAGTTGATTAGTCAGGCAAATAGCACTGAGGGAAATGGCAATTCAATGAATGAATGGGATAGACAGAGGGGAAAAAAGACTCTACTTCAGCCATAATAACTAGATGGAGCGACTGCTGTATGAAAATGAGCCATCTAGAAATACATGGTTGACAAAGCTTCCTCGCATGAGCCATACGATGATTAGAGTGAATAACAATGCATCTTATCAGCTGTGGCCAATCTATAATATGTTCTGTTTAGAAGAAAGGAACTGTGACACACAAACAAGGCTTAGGGGCTGGCTAGTCTACACTTCAGATAGAAGCAGCATCTCATATTCCCTTCAAGAAGAGTGGTCCATAAGGCCCGGACTATGGGAGGTAGAAAGGTAGTGCAAGAGAGGGGGGGACAGCGGGGGCTGCTTTTACAGGCACAACGGGCCACCACAACACTTCTGCAAACCCCGGACCTGGAGAGGAGTGGCAGAGAGGAGCAGAGCGGCGGGGCATGACAGAACTATGCTCAACTTCTTCCACAGAGGAGCAACTGCCGCCACATAACTTAACAAAATGGCAGCCATAACAATAAGTGGTCAGATCAGATCCACACAGACAGTGCCCATTGTATTCATACAAGGGCTCAGTTGGGATTGAGAGTACCTCTGACACTGGGGATCAGATGAGAATGCCGAGACATGATTAGGACTGCAGTTCCAGGTCAAGGTGTTAGCCAAATAGGAGCAAGGCAGGAAAGAAAGATGGGACTACACAGCAGGTGTGTTTCTGACACACATTACTGTAACTCAATACATCCTGGTTTGAAGTTTGAATTCGAATGAAACTACATTAGGTCTACATTTTGAGATTTGTGTGCCACTCAAACTGCTGTGGCATCAGACTGATTTAGTGGATATGGAGGAGAATGAAGTACCTTTCCCTTTACACATGGGCTTATATATGAAATGATAACCATTTATTCCCCTACAAATCTGCCAAAATATCGTTATTGACTCCTTTCAAGTGAGAACTTTTCTAAGGATAGTGTGCCAGCTAACTGCCTCTTCAAACGGTGCCTCTGAGCAACTTAAATTGTCATAACAGTACTTTACCAATTAAGTCCCGGTAGTAGTTTGAATAATATATAATAACATATGCCAGGGATCATCAACTAGATTTAGCAGTGGGTCCTTTTTTTCTTGACCGGATGGTCGGAAAATAATTACAAATAATTTGTTGACAGCAAACTAACCGCAAGAAGCTCAAACAGATATATTTGACTAAAACAATTTCTAACCTTGATTATATTTGTATAAGTTCACATGTGAATATATTATGCACTGGAAAACTTGGGAACAGATTTCCAAAATTAAAATACCTTGGAGCTGATTTTGGTGTTTACAGTCCAACAATGAAATTTAAAAACAACCGTGTTTTTTGGGGGCTCAGAAAACTTTGGCCCACGTGCCACCAGCTGAGGAACCCTGATCTATGCCATTTAACAAACGTTTATACAAAGTGAATTACAGTGCATACATCGATTCCCAGGTGGTTCTGGGAATCGAACCTACTAAACTGGCTTTACCAGCACCATGCTCTACCAACTGAGCAACAAAGTGACCACTGTGCAACTGAAACCAGAAGTTAATGTAACAGTATTGCTTCCATCCCTCTCCTTGTCCCCACCTGGGCTCGAACCAGTTACCCTCTGAACACAACTGCCTCCCATTAAGCATTGTTACCCATACCTCCACGGCCCTTGATTGAAAACGCAAACAGTGCGCATCGCTAATTAGCTAGCCTTTTCACACCGGTTACATAAAGACGCCTTGGACGGGCCACAGCTTCCCAGCGTGCATTGCTCTACTCATCAAAGTGGGTTGACGGAAACTAAGTTAATTTTTACAGCAGAAAAAAAAAAAATAGGTCACTGTACACAAGGCCACCCCAGTGTTCATTGTCAATGGGGCAACAGTCTTAAATGGTCAAAATGACTACATTGAATTTGTCTTTTTCTCAACTATCTCCCACCTTACATTTTAAGTTTAGTTTCTCAGGGCTGGTCTTTAGGGATCCACAGTGTATGCTGGTTAGGGTCCTGTAGTTACATATGCGGCTAAGATCGGTGACTGGGTTTTGCATCTTAAAATAACAAAAACATGATTGGGATTTAAGAGCATTGTTTATACGCAATGCACGACACTTCTAGGCTTCAAATCTGATCTTGAATACTTCTGGTCAAACCACAGGTTCCAGACAAAAGATAGAGATGAACCTGCATAATATCATTCAAATGTTCTCACAGGGAGAAGAGATACCTTTCGAAGTACACTTGTGGCAGGATGGAGCAGAAATTCCAAGTTCATCATCCTACGAATGAGCTTGAACTAATACATGGCCCTGAAAGAAAATTAACCATCTTGTTATCGGTATACATTTAAAATAAATGTTTAGAGCTAATAAACTGCTTTATGATAAAGATTTGTCAAAAACAGTTAACTAGTAGTGGGGTATAAAGAACTCCATAGCACTGGTGCCACTGCCAAAAACTTTTGTTCAACAGAACCCCACCGCACTACACCCGGCCCCTTCATAAAGTCAACGCAAGTCACAAGTCCGTCGGAAAGCAGTACCTCAACAACCACAAGAAAATGCAGACTATGGGAGAAGCTACAATACCGAATAACATCTGTCCCGCCCGCCATACCCGGGGCCTCTTATCTGTTGGCGGAGTGGGCCGACATACATTAGAAGCTGCCATCTTAGGTTAGAGACTCCGCAAAAGGTGGGGGTAGTACTTCGGTGATATTTCACGGGATTCTCGATTATCAATTAACGTAGCTTGTTCGTTCAACAAACCATCGTTATTTACTATGCGAATAGTTTTCGTTAAATATCTATTCGTTCTTGTTCTATTATAAAGGGTTGAAAGTAGACACTGGCAACACGCATTATGCGAACTCTGACTGATTACAACATAATGGAGAGGGAGAGCAACACGGTCGGGAAAATGTTGGAAAATAATGCCAGCTTGTATTTAGAAATTCAGCCACCCACAATAGAGCAGCAGGTGTTTTAAAATCGAAAAACGCTGGATGAACAGAGGGTAACAAGTTAAGAAAGTTATCCATAATACTGTAGCTACACATCTCTTGATAAACAAGCCCTCTTATCAAACTTTAAAACGCGGAAACGCATGAAACAAACTGCAACCGGTTTACTTGCTGTTGAACAAAGTGGCATTCGCCATCAAAGTAGCCCATTAGCACATGATTAGCCTCTGGGCTAGCAGCAAGACAATGAGGGCTATGATACAGTGGTCAAATGTTGGCTACAAGCACAACTTCACTATAAGCAATGGGCCACCTCCAACTAGCTAGCAGCAGGCTAATTAAGCTACATTATTAAGCACGTTTTGGACGGAAACGCACCGCTAACCTCGGGTTATTCCCTTCAAAATACGAAATTCTCTCTAACCATCGAAGCCGAAAATCAGTGTTTTGATTAAAGCCCATGTACTTTAACAATTATATGGATATATCAGGGCGAAAATGTAGAAGGCTAACTAAACAGGGATGACCGTCTGGCCTCAAGCAACCCCCTGTCCATCGTCCTATAAAACACTGCGGACAGGCTACTTTTCACCCCGTCGTTATCAAGTTAAATCCCATGTGAATACTCAATTTATGAAGTACAAGTTTAACTATAGTCAAAATCCGATTGTGTGGTTTACAATAACAAATTGCCTGTTTGTCACAGTGCATCCAGGGAATCTCCCCCGCGCTAGCAATCTATACTAAGGTTACTCACTCATTCATCTCGGCCACTGACTCACCTCTACGTTCGAGCCACCTCGTGTCTCACTAGCTAGCGCAACACACAATTAGCTAACCCAAGCTAACGAACACTCACTCTTGCCTATTGTATTACAAAGGAAAAAGTCACAATTCAACATTTCTAAACTCAAGTTGTTCACATTTGTCTGTGCTTACTGAGAGAGCTCACCGTGTTGGCGAATATTCTTCACTTGGTGAAAAAACTCAGGACTCACTCCGCTCAGTGCAGCGGGTTTCGAGCTAAACTTGCTAACTGTAGTTAGCATTTTAACATGGTAATTTACGGACGTTCAATGACTTGTTCTAAATGAGAGAGGGGGAACACAATTCCCTTTTACGAATAAGTTTTCCACAAAGTTGTTGACTAAATAGACGTCCCAACTACCAAACCAACTTCCATGGTATATTAAAAGTCGATTGTAAGTGGGATCTAGTTTTCAAACATTACTATAAAATGGTTATTTACAGGTAAGAGTAACACACAACTAGCTAATTTACCATGTGAACAAACTGAACTGAGGGAGTACGGAATCCAACCATTTAAAAAGAGCATTGCTCGCTTACCCAACTAGCTTGGTCAGTTCAGGGTTTCGCAAATTAACTCCCGTAGTAGCTATCTCCAGTAAATTCCTTTCTGGTCCGTTTATAAATAAATTCAAGTTATTTCATAAATTTTCGGCGTGTCGTTATCCCTTCCTCACCGACTCTGCCTCTCTCCTTTGTGTTAATTTCCCTCAAATCGAGTTTAATCCGATCGATCCCGGCGGTCGCGTTCTCGAGTCCTCTCCTCCAGACATTCGCTCACCTTCTACGGGTAGGGGGCGCGTTCATGGCTCCAATGGATAAACATGCGTGCGCGTGATGACCCTACTGGGCTGTGACGAATGTGCACTTTATTATTCATTTATTGTAGACGCTATTAAATATATACCTTTTCATTTCTTATTTCGGCGTAGGGTTGTAGGAGTTATTCATACATTTAGTGGTAATTTTGTAAATCATTTCCCGTGTACAGATGCTAATAAAAGCGTGGCAGAGCAGAGTTGTGTAACGAGTAAGAAAACATGTGTCGTGGATTCAAGTTGCTTCTCAAATGATAAACCCTATCACTTTTCAGGGGATAATAAAAAAAATATATGTATATTTTAAATCTGTTTCAACCTGAAATGATGGACCTTTAAAAGCTCACCACGAGTTTAAGACAAGCGTTCTCAAATGAAATGGATCTGTACCACCTGCAATGAGTGGATGATTTTTTTTATTTGTGCATGGTGCATCAGTTCGACCCCCGAGAATTGAGTTTCCTTATTCCATGTCAACTGCAGATTAATAATTATGATAATTCGAGATGGACATCATACACATTTACGATTCATATTTACATATTTGCTCTTCTACCGAGGGAGCATATTATTCTACTTGGTCCCTTGGGCAGCGCAAGGCCAACCCGAGGCCCTATGGTTTTCAGAGTAGTTTCAGACCTTTTACCACAGTAAAAAGATAAACATGTGCAACCAATTGCGATAGAAATATATCAAGGTGAAGAAATACGCCTTTCACACAATCACACTTTTGTGAAGGTCTCTTCCTTGATGCATTGCACACTACCTTACATACGAATCATCAGGCAAGTAACCCGGATGTCCCTTGCGCGGCCATTCATTTGCTTATCATAACAATCTGCCCCACAAGACTTGTGTATTTGAAGGCGCACGCACTCCCTTTCTGTATGCCCAATGTCCTTTCAAAACCACTGTTTACGCTTGTAAATAAGTTTTTTTGCACAGCATTTAATAGTTTGTCTTTAAAAATACATGTAGTTTGTGCTTGTGGGTATAATTTGCCTGTGAGAAGGCCATCTTGATTTCACATCTACTGTGAAGGTCACTACTCTAATTGCATTCACTAAAATCAAACTTTCATTTTCGAAATGGTTCATAAAATTAAATGCAGGCATACTACCTCTACCATTTCAGACAGTTCACTAATCTGTTCAACACAAGCTTTTCACATTTCATTCCTTTACTGCTTTGAAAAGTAGGTCATGAGATGTGTTCACCTTTAACATAAACTGTCACTGTGCATGACCACCAACAAAAGCCCATTTCAAGTTACATCCAAATGTTGGGCGATATAATGGGGATGAATAAAACAATTATCTCATGAACTGTCCACAATCCATTTCCACCTGAAACTAATTTGCTGTACTGTAAGCCTATTTGAGAAACGGCAGGGTAGCCTAGTGGTTAAAGCATTGGACTAGTAACCGGAAGGTTGCAAGGTCAAATCCCCGAGCTGACAAGGTACAAATCTGTTGTTCTGCCCCTGAACAGGCAGTTAACCCACTGTTCCTAAGTCGTCATTGAAAATAAGAATTTGTTCTTAACTGACTTGCCTAGTTAAAAAACAGCGCAGTGTTACTTTCAGATTGGTGGTGAAATAATTTATATTTTCAGTAATAACCACACAGGCCAAGAGGTGGAAATATTTGAATTGCACCCGATTGGTTGCCTATACCTGAGAAGCATGCAATGTAGAGCAGAGAAGTGTGTTGTAAAACCAGTTGAATTGGTACTGGCTGCATGTGGCCCCCCTTTAGTTCATGTTGATATTAGGGAGAGGGCGCGGTGATCATTTGGGAACGAAGCCTGCAATTCCAAAACTCCACACAGCTCTGAGGACTGCATTCTTTGTGTTTCACTTTATATATATTGAGAAATCAAAGCTACAATACAGTATGGATCCATATATAATTGTTTCATTCATATACCAACACAGACACAGAAAATAACTATAGGGGATCAGAGGCAAAATATCAATTCTAAAAAGGAAATTACAAAATGTACATTTTAAACATAGCAATTTTTTTTCCCCCACATGACAATCAAATGATATTTAAGCTTAGAATGTTTTATTATAGTTTATTGTGATAGCATTTTTTCATTTTTAAGAAGAACCAACACAGCAAATAAATGTAGAGGGGGTCACAGATACTCCAGGTTTGGCTTTTCCCGTGCCCCTCTGACGACAGACGAGATGTTCACCATAATATCTACTAATAGAACGCACAGTCAAAGAAAGCAAGGCTGTACACAGCCACTCACACACACCTACAGGAAAACGCTGCTCTGCACCGACGCTCCACAGCGGACTGCATGAAAAACAAATTCCCGAAGAGAAAAAATATATATATGCAGGCTTGTATGTATAGACATACGCAGGTTGTTTGTGTGTAAGGACACATGTATGCATTTAAGCATGCATGTACTGTCTAAATCTGTGTATGTATACATTTAGAGTATGCAATGTGTTTTAATGGAAGAATGTGTCTATGAGCAAAATGAAGTTACTGGAATGATTCCGCCGCAACCTGGTTATGTTTCTCATTTTCTTCTGCTTTCCCAATCTCTCCGTTAAGGCAAACAGCTGAGATCTCTAATCCGAGCAGAGGTGATCAAATTCTGGTATTTGTGGTTATTGAACACAGGTAAACACAAAATGTTGGCATTAAAATAGATGCAGAATATTGAGCCAAAGTTTCTATACACAGTCATAGCAGATCTAGGGCACAGAGATAGAGGGGGGGGGCAAGGCAGGTGGCAGGACAAAAAGTAAATTAAGTAAAATATGATCTTAAAATGGTGTCAAAGCAGGGTTTTTTTTTTTTTTTTGCAATACTGTTGCAGTTTCAAGCTCTATTCGTACAGTATAGATGTTCCCAGCAAATTCAAAGAATTCTAGCTTGGTCAACATACACTAAAGCAAGAAAGGATAACTGTAACTATATATACACACAGAATGTGACTGATAAATAGAGATTTAAAAAGAGTTTTTTCCTTTTCTTCTTTTAACTTCACTTTAGACATGGCCGCTACTTCCGACACAGCTGTTTCTTTTATTTCAAACTTCGAGTTCACCCCACTTCCCCAAAGCTTTCTTTCTCCCACATGAAACCGATTAAAATACTATCGATGACCAACATTGTAGTGTTAAATACAATTAAGCTTTTAAGTCAAAAGAGCACAAAAAAATCCTTACTTGGGAGTGAAAAAAAAGAGAGACATTATCCACAACTGTCTGACAGATGTACAGATAGATATGATGAGTCCCAATCCTAAAGCACCCTGCCTGTTTTAACACAACAGTAACAACCTATCAATCTACAACCAAGACAGGCTCCAATGCTCTTATACAGGGGCATGTTTTGCACCAGGACCAGGGTACTTTAATGTGTTTTGCTTGGTATTTTTGACTGACAGACACCTAGTACACGATTAGACTCTCCATTGGCAAGGCTGTGGGGAGGGGTTAAGAAAATGTTAGTGAGCCCGACCAGTCCAGTAGAAACACAAGGGGCGGGGCAAGGTGGGGTGGTATGGGACAGAGGGGCGAGGGGTGTTCAGCAGCATCCCCCTCCGGCCTGTTGACCCCCCTGGCTACCGGAGAGAGTGGAGTTGGTGGTAGCGTGCTGGGGCCCAATCTTAATACCGTTAGCCTGCCGAGACAAAACCACAACACAATGCAACCGGTTAGTGGATTCAGGCAGTCAGGAAAATGGATCGTGATGGTCAGGTGTGATTTTATGATTCAAGTTTGAGTGTTTGTATGGGGTGGATGAATTGGACATCATAACAAGCAATATCAATAGTGACAAATTCTCTTTGGCTCACAGTCACAGTCCTTTGTGTGGGAGAGGTGTACACACACACGGGCACACTCAGCAGCAGCCAGCGGCACTTTCATCCATCGCACTGCTTTCATCTCCCCAGCCCTTCAGTGGCTGAAGAGAGCGCAGAGCGGCAGAAAGGCAGCACTCCACTGTGAGCCTAGGCTGCTGTGGTTTTCAGCAGTAGTAGTAGTAGTAGTAGCTCTTAAGGAAACTCTGCATTGCTCTAAATCAGATTTATAGTGTTAAGGGAGGAGGAGGTGGTGGGGGTTTCTCACTACGTTTGCCAGTGAGCGTCAGGGATTCTAGCCAGGGCTTCCCCCTTCGTCAGTCAGCTGATGCGGTTTGGACCGTGTGCCTGGCCTCGTTTTTTCTCTCTTCCCCTCTTTCTTTTTTTACTCTTTCCTACTACTCTAATAAAAAGCATACCCAATGGCTGCTCAGGGGCTCGCCTCCTTCAGGCTGGCTGTAACCTTGTGGGATGTGAGGAATTTATGCGCTGGCCAGTAGCCAGGGCTAGCGGAGTGAGGCAAGGAGGGAGAGAGGGAGGGAGAAACGGAAGAACACACGGTGGAAGTTTTGCTTGGCAGACTGGAACCTGCTCTGCTTCATCTCTCTCTGAAGGAGGGAGAGAAGGAGTGTGGACTGCTGCAAATAAGCCTCTGCCTCGAAAATTTGAAGTGCCGAGAAGGACGCATCGTCTCGCAGAACTATGTGGCTACGTAATAGGTTTAGCTAGCTAACACAATGGCTTTCTGGCCTTCAAAATGACCTTTGTTAGATAGGACAATATCCAACGGCTGTTCTGTAAAGGTGTTCTCCTTATTTACGGCCTCTTCACTCGGTTTACGACGTGGACTTAGGGCACTGCAAAAGGAGCAAGGGTGTTTGACCACTTGCCCATACTTCAGTTGATGACTTATAATGGAAAAGATAAGCTATGTCAAGAAGATGGTATTTGTCAAAGTAGCAGTGTACAAAATGGACACTAAACGCATTTCTCTATCATGTCAAATTACCTCATTGTTGATGTCGAAGACACCCTCCTGAATCTTCTCGTATATCTCCTTCGCTGTGTTGATGAATGCCTGAAAAGGAGACATAGCCAAATTAGTACAGGATCAGAGCTTACATCCACACAACAAACTAGACGTGACACTTAGATTAAAGAAACCAAGCCTCGCCCCAATCAAACCATATAAACTCTGCAAAAAAAATACACTTTTTCAGGACACAGTCTTTGAAAGATTAATAAAAATCCAAATAACTTCACAGATCTTCATTGTAAAGGGTTTAAACACCGTTTCCCATGCTTGTTCAATGACTCAAACAATTAATGAACATGCACCTGTGGAACGGTCATTAAGACACTAACAGCTTACAGACCGTAGGCAATTAAGGTCAGAGTTATGGAAACTTAGGATACTAAACTGGCCTTTCTACTGACTCTGAAAAACACCAAAAGAAAGATGCCCAGGGTCCCTTGCTCATCTGCGTGAACGTGCCTTAGGCATGCTGCAAGGAGGCATAAGGACTACATGTGTGGCCAGGGCAATAAATTGCAATGTCCGTACTGTGAGACGCCAAAAGACAGCGCTACAGGGAAACAGGACGGACAGCTTGTAGGCCTGTTTCAAGGCAAATCCTCATCAGACATCACCGGCAACAACGTCACCTACGGGCAGAAACCCACCGTTGGTGGACCAGACAGGACTGGCAAAAAGTGCTCTTCACTGACGAGGTGCAGTTTTGTCTCACCAGGGGTGATGGTCGAATTCACATTTATCGTCGAAGGAATGAGAGTTACACCGAGGCCTGTACTCTGGAGCGGGATCGAGTTGGAGGTGGAGGGTCCGTCATGGTCTGGGGCGGTGTGTCACAGCATCATCGGACTGAGCTTGTTGTCATTGCAGGCAATCTCAACACTGTGCGTTACAGGGAAGACATCCTCCTCCCTCATGTGGTACCCTTCCTGCAGGTTCACCCTGACAGGACCCTCCAGCATGACAATGCCACCAGCCATACTGCTCGTTCTGTGCGTGATTTCCTGCAAGACAAGAATGTCAGTGTTCTGCCATGGCCAGAGAAGAGCCTGGATCTCAACCCCATTGAGCACGTCTGAGACCTGTTGGATCGGAGGGTGAGGGCTAGGGCCATTCCCCCCAGAAATGTCTGGGAACTTGCAGGTGCCTTGGTGGAAGAGCGGGGTGACATCTCTGGCAAATCTGGTAAAGTCCATGAGGAGATTCACTGCAGCACTTAATGCAGCTGGTGGCCACACCAGATTGACTGTTACCTTTGTTCAGGGACACATTACTCCATTTCTGTTAGTCACAGGTCTGTGGAAATTGTTCAGTTTGTGTCTCAGTTGTTGAATCTTATGTTCATATAAAACGCACTTGACAGTGAGAGGACTTTTCTTTTTTTGCTGAGATATATGGGCCTTGTTGACTGAATAAGCTCTAAAGAGTGGGATATACAGGAGTTTAGGATGAGAGGCATTAGCACGAGGCTCTGGCTTGTTGCCACAGAAAATCAATCTCCAGCACTCCACTGTAAGAACAACGCGAGCAGACGTATAAACAGAGAAATCATCAACTGTAATGACGGATTGGGCCTGTACGATCAGTTTCTTTCAGTTCAATCAAAGACCATTGCATTGGGAGTTCTAGCCTGAATTTACACCCTAGTTTAGGCCGTATAATCATAACCTTACGTACACCTCAAAAACGAGCCTAGGGCAGGGCCCCCCTCTACAGTACATTCTGACTGAAATTCATATTTTTAGCACGGAGTGAGTGAGGCCTGCTGCGGAATCTGAAAACAAATGTCCACCTTGGCTCAGGAGGCCCGGCCTGGTCCTGTCTCTACCTTCCCTGCCTCTTCATGCATTAACATATTAAACAGCAACAGATGTTTCCCTCCGCCTGAGGCAGAGCGCCCCCACCTGGCCATAGAGACCCAGGGCATAACCCAGGGACCCAGCATTAGCCTCAGCACAGGCAGAGAGCACATCGCTCTTCACATACTGCTTACCGTAGGGTCAATGGAATATAAAAGAACGTCCACCCACCCACCATGCCTTCTAAAAGATGAGGCATGATTGGCTTTCAGCTGTCGCGGCGGACAGGGGAGCGGAGGAGGGGGGAGGGGAGGTTATGAATATGGATGAGCTATAAGTGGGCGATGTACACGTCACGTCGCGGAGAGGGAGATGGAGGAGGAGAGGTATCGGGAGGATTCAGGGGACACTAATGAGACAAATTAATCATACCAGGGGTTTCTGCAGCAGGGAAGGGGGAAAGGCGGCAGAGGGGGAGGGGGGGGGGGGGGGGGGGGTTCTATAAACCAGTCTCTCCATTCCTTAACTCCTCAGAAAGAGAGTCTGGCTACCCAGCACACTGGAGAACAGACGTGCATGTGTGCGTTGGTGTGTGTGTATTTGTCTGAGCAAGAAAGGGGGGGTATATTAATGGGCAAACGTGTGAGTGTGAGAAAATGTTGACAACACACACACAATAAATAGCACAGTGTGAGCAGGAGGTACCTCTTCTACGTTGGATGCAGTCTTGGCGGAGGTCTCCATGAAGATGAGGCCGTGCTCTCTGGCGAAGGCCTCTCCCTCCTCCTTCTTCACCTCTCTCCTGGACTCCAGGTCACTATGGGGACAACAAAAACACTTGATATATACAGTACCATAGACCTGCGTTACGCTAGTACGGTCTTGTGTTTTGCACCAAATGATCTGCTAATTCATTCTGTCACTTTTGCCAGTTAAGAGATATGTCATCTAACTAGAGGAGACAAGAGCACACGCAGGGAGCAGGGGCTGTGAAACTGGGTGGGCGCATTTCAATTGTCAAAAACGACTACTTCTCCCTTTTTCCTTTCCTTCATCAGCAATTGTATCATAAAATTGACCCGGTGAAAGCAAATTACAGTCAAGCATCCACCATTTTGATTTGACATTGTCAATAGATCTGAAAGTGTAGGTTAAGAAGAGGAAATTAGTAAAGGGTGACATTTCAGACTTTTGAGGCGCACCCAGTTTAGCCATGACAGGGTTGTTCGGTAACCATGAGTGACAGGGAGATGAATCTGACCTCTTGTTCCCAATGAGCATGATGACCATGTTGGAGTTGGAATGTTGGCGAGCATCCTCTAACCAGGTTGTTAAGTGGTTGAAGGTGTCCCTTCTGTAATAAAAGGAACATTGGAGCAACACTGAGCATAAGAACACAATACATGGTCCTTTCCTAGTAAACTAATACATACAAATGTAATTCATTAGGTGAATGTAGGTCCCTTTTGGAACAACAAAAGTGGATCTACATGAGCAAAATAAAAGGACATTGGCGGGAGAAAATGCATTCAATTAAACCCCCAATGTATTATACAAACATCAATCTCAGTCGCTCTAACTACGGTTAAACTGAATTAGCTGGATAAGATATTACTTTTCCTTTCCTCCTAAACAAATACATTTAAAATACATAAATCTCCTTATTTATTTTTTTATCGGCCAAGAGCAACAGTCATGACCTGAATCCTAAGGGAGGACCTTGGGTGAGGAAAGTTGACTTAGTTACCACAGTGGTCCTAGTGTTTATATAGAATGATAAGGCCTGGGGAGAAAATGGCCGCAAGACTGACCTTGTGATGTCGTACACTAGCAGGGCGCCGGCTGCCCCTCTGTAGTAGGACCGAGTGATTGAGCGGAAGGATTCTTGGCCGGCCTGAGAAAAACATATATATATATTTTTTTTTTAAACATGCACACAAACAGATATAGTACACACACAGAGACGCTCAGTTAAAGTAAAGACAGAGCTCAGCACTGAAGCATAGTAACCTATAGTTAAAAGGGTACAAAGAAGAGCCAGCAGTAGCACCAAACAGTGGAAGCAGTAGTAGCAGGGTTAGGCTCTTTTACGTTTGCGTCGTCTAGCGACGATTGTTTGATAGCCATTGTCGATGGTGATAACATCGTGATGTCACAAACGATGGTTTAGCATATTTGAATTTGACTGCATCTCCGGAGTCCGCCAGCGCACAACAGCGCAGCGAACACACAGCAGGGCAAAACAGCAGTAGTAAGTATAAATATGAATATAGTATCAACTCTTAAAAAGGAGTCTTACTCCAAGTGCTCAAGGCTGTGTTAGGACAGACAAAATGCTACGGTGTCTGGTACCCTGTATTACTAGGGTCAGGGGCTCTTCTGAGCCAAGGTTCTGAAAAACTCCTAGCTCTAGCAATGTTTTACTCCTCCAGCCTAGTCCCTACCCCACTCCTCCACTCCAGGCTTCCTAGTCCCTACCCCACTCCAGGCTTCCTAGTCCCTACCCCACTCCAGGCTTCCTAGTCCCTACCCCACTCCAGGCTTCCTAGTCCCTACCCCACTCCAGGCTTCCTAGTCCCTACCCCACTCCAGGCTTCCTAGTCCCTACCCCACTCCAGGCTTCCTAGTCCCTACCCCACTCCAGGCTTCCTAGTCCCTACCCCACTCCAGGCTTCCTAGTCCCTACCCCACTCCAGGCTTCCTAGTCCCTACCCCACTCCAGGCTTCCTAGTCCCTACCCCACTCCTCCAGTCCAGGCTTCCCAGTGTCTTTCCCTAATCCATACACATTCCTAACACAATAGAAATTCTCAACTGGAGCGCCATTATTTCAAAACCAAGCTTCCTGGTTTTCCCTCTGCAGCTAGGCAGAGCACAGGCAAGCCCCTGTCACAGTGTACAAAAGGCTCCTGTCTTTCTCTACGTCCCATCCCTGACTGACTGACTCCTCACAAACAAGGGGCCCACTGTGTTCCACACAGCCCATAACATAACATGCTACAACTTTGGCCAATCACAACTCCCCGTTCTCTCACCACAGTCAGTGGTTGGTTTGTACAGCAGACCTGTCTGTAGATACCATTGTCAGTGTTTGATAAGGTGGCTTCCCTCTTCCCTGGATAGCTGCTGAAGACTGAATCTGGATCTTCTCTACCTCTTCTGTTCTGTTTTCTTCTGGCCTGGCAGCAGGTGAGTGCGAGCCAGGCAGCCAATGCCCCAGCACATTTGAATTCAATAAGGCCCAGTCAGTCCCTCCGTTCGTCCGTGGCAACAGTCCCCCGAGGCAGCTGCTAACATTGGAGCTAATGGAGGCCATTGTGAATAAATGATGAATGACACTTTTATGCCTGCCATCTGCCAGAGCTCAAAGGTTACAGGAAGGCCAGAAATGCAGATTTTGTCTATTACATCACCCCCAGGGCAGGCAGTGCCTCCCGGCTCCTCCTCCTGTGCACACACACACAGGGACACCCACACACTGATAAGGCTACACGGCCAGTACACACACCCTGTGTTTGATTGCGACTCTGTCTTGGCAGGGTGGACATGTGGTGGTCTGGGATGTAGGCTAAACCACAAAGAATTCTAATGGAAGGGATAGTCATAGGGGTGTGTTGAAAATACCCATAAGTCTTTTATGTTCGAACCCGGGTCTCCAGATATTACATTTACGTCATTTAGCAGACGCTCTTATCCTGTGCGACTTACAAGAGCAATTAGGTTTACATGCCTTGCTCAAGGGCATATCGGCAGATTTTTCACCTGGTCGGCTCGGGGATTCGAACCAGCGACCTTTTGGTTAGTGACTGGTCCAAAGCTCTTGAATTTCTGCTGAATTACAGCCTTACCCTTTTCATCAACCAAAAAGTTACCATGTGGCCTAGAAAGTACACAGCAGCAGCAGGCACTACATCGGTGGCCCAGAAGGCCTCTAGGGCCTAGGCCTCTACTACCACCACCCCCACCATCCATCAGCATTACTGCTGTGGGATTCTATTCTTATTAGTAGGGCTGTGTCTCCCCCTACAGGCCAACATACATACTACACCAGATCATCTCCTGCAGCGTTCATATTTTCTCAGCACTGCACAGGGACTCACCAGAAGGGCACAATGAGAAACCTTAATTATCACTTCACACGTCAACCTTCACATCTAAAACACCATTCAAAAACTCTAAATAGTAAATGTCACAAGGACATAGCTGAGAGTCTATTTGAAAAGAGGGTGAAACGTGTCAACAGCCAACTGACATAACGCTGTTGTGTAGGCGCAATCATCCTTTCCTTTGCAACATGTCCATGCTGACACATGCATATCAGAGGGGACGGGGGGGGGGGGGGGAAGAGCTAGTCCTGCTGTACAAGAGTCCATTGGGGATATACCCCATATTGGATCTAATATTTAAGACTATTTTAATGCTGTATGTGTTGAAGAGTTCAGAGAAAAAAAAACAGACATGTCTTGTTAGACTTGGTGGGTTATATTGGGTGAATTACACACTGAGTGGGTGCCACTCATCATATGACATGGATGTGATCGTCACTAGGTGGAAAACCTTCACTTTGATAAGATACATTAGCACAAAAACAGTATTCATACATTAATGATTACAGTTTACTCCATAAGTTCAATTCAGATAAAGTTCAAATTCCATTTAATTGAAACAGGACAGTATAATACTGGCTACATTTAGGGAGTCAAATAAATAATAATAAAACACTGACCAATTTGTAAAATACTAATAATCCATTCAACATTTTTTTTCAACAGGGTGACATAAAAAAGTTAAAATAAAAGGAAAATTGCGTTGCGTCATCTAGGCGGGACACGGTGCGAGAATTAAGGCTAACTGACAGGCTCACCGTTGAACTCGTCATCGTTCTTGACATAAAACAATAGAGTTAAGGCTGATATCGATTGAGACATTACATATTTTACTATACGCTTTTCATTAATGTGAAATTCCTGTTATTTTTCGAAAATGTCACACAAAAACAAGAGTATGTCTGAAATGTCAACGGAACACTGAGCGTAGTTTTTCTATTTTCAAAGCCTTTTACAATTAATTCCACTCATGTCATGTTATTTTTGCGACCCGCGGAAACAACTTTGCAGACGACCACCACATGTAAAAAATCCTCAAAAGTTGCTGCGAGAAAGCGGCACCGCTCTGTCAACAGACCTTGTACTTATTATCGGACGCATTAGGTTACAAAATCCGACTTTTTGGATATAATGTTAGTGAATCATATTTGTCTTGGTAAATGTGTTTATAACATACGTGAAATGACCAAAGCGTTTGTTAAGCCACTCTGGGCAGACATCAATACATTCTTCTTAATCGTTCCTGACAACTGGATGCTATCACAAACAGTCCCAAGGCGTCACATAACGTTAATTTCAGTTGCACAACGTTTTGAAATATAGTGCTACACTGTGCCCTAATGAATACCACTAATGAGTCAACTGTATTCAGGTAAAATCACATCTGTTAATGTGGTACGGGGCAGGTATCTTACCGTGTCCCAGATCTGCAGCTTGATCTGTTTACCGTCTATAGTGATCATCCGCGCCCCAAACTCCACACCTGGGAAAGACAACCACCAGGTTACACAGTCAGTCTACAACTCTGTTGGTCCTGGAGTTTTTCCACAGCCAAGTGACCGGAGCAGAAAAAAAATTCATGAACGGGCCCCTAGTTCTAGGCTAGTATTTTATGGTCAGAAAAAAGTCCTGGTCTTAACCATAAGCTAGATATCAGCTTCCACCACAAATACACCCTGGCTAAAAGCCTATGGTATATCGAGGTTACAGCAGAGATTGTCTGATCTACTACACTAGCAGACACTGGTCAAACTAGTACACATTAAATCATATTAAAATGCTAATACATCTCGCTCTCTCCTAATGCCAACACATCTCCCTCATCTTTACAGGTTAGACCAGAGGCGAGGGATGAAAATCCTTAAGAAATGAATGAATACGCTGAGGGGATCTGAGCGGAATGCTGAGATGATTTAATTGAGGTCCCTCCAGTGCATCTAGGCAGTGCAGAAGCAGGATACATTTTAAAATCGCAGTCGGTCATTAAACGTTATAATGAATAATGACGTGTGATATAAAGGAGTCTTACCGATAGTGAGGTCATGCACCGGCTGAAACCGCTTGTCTGTGAACTGTAATAATAGGCATGATTTCCCAACACCTGCAAAACAAACATGCACGGTTAAACAGAGGCACACATACATGAACAAATAGGGGCTCTGTCTGCATAGGGGGAATTCTACAGTAAGGAAATTACGCAGACTCATGTTTTTCACCTAAAAATGTCCAAGTTTAACAAAAACCATACAACTCTAAGCACAATTATTTGTTTTTTGCACTTAACCCCTATTTCTCCTTAATATCCAACTGGTAGTTACCATCTTGTCCCATCGCTGCAACTCCCCTACCGACTCGGGAGAGGTGAAGGTCGAGAGCCTTGCGTCCTCAGAAACACGACCCAGCCATGCCCCACTGCTTCCTGACACACTGCTTGCTCAATCCGGGAGCCAGCCGCACCAATGTGTCGGAGGAAACACCATACAACTGGAGACCGGATGCGCATGCATGTACCCGGCCCGCTACAAGGACTCGCTAGAGCGCGATGGGACAAGGACATCCTGGCCAGTGAAAGGCCAGTGAAAGAGGTGTCGGCTTTGGGGATGACCAGTGAAATATACCTGCTGGAGCACGTGCTACTGTTGGGTGTTGCTATGGTGACCGGTGAGATGAGATAAGGCGGAGTTTTACCTAGCAAAGACTTAGATGACCTGAAGCCAGTGGGTTTGGTGACAAATATGTAGCGAGGACCAGCCAACGAGAGCATACAGGTCGCAGTGGTGGGTAGTATATGGGGCTTTGGTGACAAAACGGATGGCACTGTGATTGACTGCATCCAATTTGCTGAGTAGAGAGTTGGGAGGCTAATTTGTAAATGACATCGTGGAAGTCAAGGATTGGTAGGATAGTTAGTTTTACGAGGGTATGTTTGGCAGCATGAGCGAAGGAGGCTTTGTTGCGAAATAGAAAGCTGATTCTAGATTTAATGTTGGATTGGAGATGCTTAGTGTGAGTCTGGAAGGAGAGTTTATAGTCTAGCCAGACACCTAGGTATTTATAGTTATCCACATATTCTAAGTCAGAACTGTCCAGAGTAGTGACGCTAGTCGGGCGAGCAGCGATTGGTTGAAGAGCACGCATTTCTTTTTACTAGCATTTAAGAGCAGTAGGAGGCCACAGGAGTGTTGTATGGCGTTCATGCTCTTTTGGAGGTTTGTTAGCACAGTGTCCAAAGAAGGGCCAGATGTATACGGAATGGTGCCGTCTGCGTAGGCAGGGTAGGATGGATATAGGTCTAACAGTTTGGTCTAGAGTGTCAACCCCTTTGAAGAGGGGGATGACCGCGGCCGCTTTCCAATCAATTGCAATACATATCGTATCGGCACCTAAGTATCGTGATTTCGTATTGTGAAGTCCCTGAATCTCTTTAATTTGACGTTAGACATCAGAGTAAATGCCCTACAGCCCTCTGACTACACCCACACAACAGTAGAGAAGCTCAGTCAGCCTGGCTGGAGCCTCGCTCTAGTTAGCATATCAAGAGGCTTCTGGCACGTGGCTGGTCAAACAAGTAGAATTCTGTCATGCGTTTCTGGAGTTGATAGATTCAGGGTCAGATATTATTTCATGCCCTCAATGGTTCAGTTTGGGAGTGGGATAGTGTTATCTGATCTTAGATCTGGGGTTAAGAAGAGCGATCTATTCCAAGATTTCTTCAGAAGGATCTATATCAGAGGCCATGTCAACATGATGAGGACGCTCTTGATATGGATAAAATGGCCGGCCCTAATGTCAACCCACAAAATGTCAAATGCCACGACTCATGAGGTTGTTTGGTGTGACGAAACCAAGATATTCCTAAGTAGCAATGACCATAATGAAATCAAAAATGTGGCTAAATCAACTTTTCACAAATTAGACTCAAGGCCTAAATATAACGTGCTCTCACGTGCTCCTGTGAGAGAAAATAATCAAACGTGACCGTGAAACACACCGCCACACAGTGGAGGGGGGACCTGTGAAAACCTGTGTGCTGCACCACATGGTTACAACGCAGACAGGTAGGGCCGGGACGATACCAGTATCGTGATACTCGTTAGTATTGTGGATTTAACTTCTTTAGGAAAACATACCTAATGTTGGAAACAAACGTCATTATGTTGTCATCCAGATTCACATTCATTTATTTTCCAAGCTATAGCACACAATATTTTACATACAGCAGGTTCGAGACCAAAGAGTTGTCTGGTACGTATTTTCATTTTTTGCAGTGGAAAACATATTACGATGATACTGGACACCAGAGAAGGCTTTCATTAGTGTTTCTATGGGTTACCACTGCCATTGCTAAGCAGGGGAGCCAGGGTGATGGAAGACACCATGAGAATGATGTACAGAAACAACAAAGCAAAGTCACCACAACATTACCATGCACTTGCTAGCCAATCAGCCTCTAGCTCTGAATAGATGTGTTTCAACGTGGTTCTTTAGTGGTCAGGTCATCATTAAAAACAAACAGTGGTACTGCAAGTTCAATTAGACCGGCCTGCCAAATCAAAGATTAGCCTAAGCAAGCTGTAGGCTAATTACTATGTTGGAAATAATGAGATGAGCGTATCATACTTTGAGGTGTGATTCTATCTAGTGTTCTGTGGTGCATATGGTTCTTTGAAAACAGCTGTTGCTTTTTCATGATAGGCCTATATTTTATTTAACCTTTAACTAGTCATTGTAAACAAATTATTATTTACAATGACGGCCTACCCTGGCCAAACCCTAACGACGCTGGACCAATTGTGCACCGCCCTATGGGACTCCCAATCACGGCTGGTTGTGATACAGCCTGGAATCGAACCAGGGTGTATAGTGACCCCTCTAGCACTGAGATGCAGTGCCTTATACCGCTGCGCCACTTGGGAGCCCCCTATATGCTAAGAAGCATTTAATTGTACTGTGTACCATGTGTATTCTGTGCATATGACAAATAAAATGTCACTCATTGAAATACAGCAATTGATTTGGCACTGATGTGAAAATAAACTGTTTCCATTTCATCCAGGTGAAAATACTAGGTTATGCAGGCTGAGAAAAACAGTCATCTTTTTGGACAGAAGGGGATTCTCCACCGTCACCTCATCAAGCCTAGTAAACAACAGGATATATCTAACAGCTCCAACAGCTGGGATGGCCATCCCTAAACTGCAGTCATGTAGAATGGGAATGAGCAATATGATAGCTTGGGATGGCCCACAGTGAAGCTAGCAGATGACAGGTCTGTGGTGTTGCAACTGGACTGTTTACTGCTAGGCTAGGTATCAGAGGCAGAGAGGACAGCAGGAGCGATATCTGCTCCCAGCATGCTGTCTTTCAGAGAGGGAAAACTCCCATTTATAGATGCTTAGTGATTGAGCGGTGTAATTTGGAGTTTGACTGAGAAAAAAGTTGTCTAAGGTCTAGGCGTAAAATGACTTTTGCACAGAAAGGGACATGGGCCTAGGCTATTTCAAGTGGACAGAACATAAAGCTGGGACCCCCAAAAAATTGGCACCATCCATACCCATCACTTATCGCAGACATTTTAGACATTTTCATACTAGAGAAATGTGAAGTTTGAAATGAAATAAGTTCGCTAATATGGATGATTGTTAATGGGACAATTGACAGCTACAACCACCAAACCAATAGTAATAGTTTAAAGGATGTGGTGCACATTGTTATAAAAGTATCGTTCTATTTATGGTTATCGTATTAATCCAGGCAATTTACACATGTCCAAAAGTATGTGGACACCTGCTCGTCAAACATCTCATTCCAAAATCATGGGCATTAATATGGAGTTGGTCCCCCCTTTGCTGGTATAACAACCTCCACTCTTCTTCAAAGGCTTTCCACTAGATGTTGAAACATTGCTGCGCGCGACTTGCTTCCATTCAGCCACAAGCATTAGTGAGGTCAGGCACTGATGTTGGGTGATTAGGCCTGGCTTGCAGTCGACTGCAGTCGACGTTCCAATTCATCTCAATAGGGTTTATAGTCAGGGGTCTGTGCAGGCAAGTTCTTCCACACCGACTGTATGGACCTCGCTTTGTTCACAGGGGCATTGTTGGAAGCACAGAATAATCTAGAATGTCATTGTGGCGTTATGATTTCCCTTTACTGGAACTAAGCGGCCAAGCCGAACCATGAAAAACAGCCCCAGACCATTATTCCTCCTCCACCAAACTTTACAGCTGCACTATGCAATCGGGCAGGTAGCATTCTCTTGGCATCCAGCAAACCCAGATTAATCCGTTGTACTGCCAGATGGTGAAGCATGATTCATCACTCCAGAGAACACATTTCCACTGCTCCAAAGAGCAATGGCGCCGAGCTTTACACCACTCCAGCTGATGGCATTACGCATGTCAATCTTAAGCTTGAGTGTGACTGCTCGGCCATGGAAATCCATTTCACGAAGCTCCCGACGAACAGTTACTGCCCTGCCGTTGCTTCCAGGGGTAGTTTGGAATCCTGTAGTGAGTGTTGCAACCCGAGGACATACAATTTCTACGTGCTTTAGTACTCGGCGGGCCAATTCTGTGAGCTTGTGAGGCCTACCACTTTGCGGCTAAACTGTTGTTGCTCCTAGATATTTCCACTTCACAATAACACTTACAGTTGACCGGGCAGCTCTAGCAGGGTAGACATTTGACAACAGGATTTATTGGAAAGGTGGCATCCTATGACATTACCACGTTGAAAGTCACTGTGCTCTTCAGTAAGGCCATTCTACTGCCAATGTTTGTCTACGGAAATTGCATGGCTGTGTGCTATATTTTATACACCTGTCAGCATAAGGTGTGGCTGAAATAGAAGAATCCACGAATTTGAAGGTGTGTCCACATACTTTTGTATATATAGCATATCGCAATATGGATTTTTGTCCATATCGCCCAGCTCTTACAGAACATTCTTATATAGTCTTCCCCAATAGTAAACACACGTGCCTAAATTATAACTATACCACCCAACTAATCTCACGTTACATGACAGGCATTACTGATTCTGATCAACATCTTCATTACACAAATGGGGAATGTGAATTCTTAGTCCATGACAGCAATAGTATTTCGAAGTTGGGCTTGGAGTTTTTTTTCTGTGAACTAAAAACTCATGGCCCTAGTTTCTGGTCAGGAAATTCTAGTAATGAGTAATTACACTAATAAACGTAAGGAGTTGGCCTAACTCTCCTAGATGTAGTCGAGTCTGGAAAATAAACGGAAAGATTTGTACTACCCCTAAATGCTAACTGCTGAGTTGTGTGTTGGTAATGGCATCTCATGTTTTGAAACAACTATCATATGATATGCTGTCAGCAAATACTTAGTCAAATTCTGCCCTTTCATCTTAGAGAAATGCAGGGGCTCAAGCTGGTAAATCTGTTATTGGCTTCCCTGGGTGCAGGATACACTTTCCTGATACTTTTAAACCGAGTAAAACAGTAGGTTGTTACTTTTAAAGACCTCATACACCCTTGAATGTACAGGCCTTAGTGATCAATCAGTAAAGAGATGGAAGTCATAGCATCACTCCCTGTGGACTTGAGACACCAAAATGGTTACAGGTACACTTAACGTCAGGTGGACCAGCTACATGTGTTTATTTCTCAGCATCATCATAGACTGGCATTCTCTCTAGCCAGAGGTTACCTTTAACTATCTCAGTATATCTTCTGCCCTGGGCAAAATGCTGAGCTATTAGGCTATTTCAGCAAGGATCAGGGTTGAGCTGTTAAGCAACATATTTAAAATAACACTGATCTAACCAAATAAGACGAAGACGCACATAGCGAAAGTTAGTAGCACTGTTATTGATAAACGTTGCCTGCTAAGTCAACCTACGGGAAGATTATATATGCTTGCTTTGGCAGCTTCCACGATATTCCTTCGGTTACCGTTCTAGACCTCGTCTAGCAACAACAAATGACAACAAACTGTGTAACATTATTGACACAATACCCGTGTAGGAGTACATTATGTCAGTTAAACACGACCATGAAAGCCTAGACCGCTACTGTAAAACCCTAGCCATGGAGGCGGCCGTAGGAAACCGTACCAAAACTCTTGTAAAACGCCATTTCGAGGGAGAGAGGACTTGTGGCCTTGTTTTGTGGCTCAGAGATATACGTTACAAGCTCGCAAAAAAAACAACAGAAAGCCCAAACCATTGATGTGAATGAGTCCAAAGGGGCTGACATGGTCTGTGCAAGCACCCATGTCGTTTAAGTGCTGTCAAATTAGATAACGTTAACTATTGTTGATGTCGCTGTAAAGAGCTAACGTTAGATACAACTAGCTAACCAACGACATTAGCCTAGGCTAGTTAGCATTGCTAGCTTAGCACCCCACTCTCACAATGCACAGCGGAAAGACAATAGGCCGTCAGCTTGTTGGTGTTTTCAACAGTTGCTAAATTAGCACACTAGCTGACCACAAATTGTGAGATGTGGTGGAAAATAATGTTTTCTATTTCACGTTAAAGACAAGTTAATGACATACTATTAACGCTGTTAGCAAGCGAGAAATAGATATGTCATCCCACCCCTTGCGTCTCCGCTTTTACCACGTCACTGGACTCTCCACCACTGCGGAAATAAAAGATAGCGGTTAACGTTAGCTGTCGTTAGCAATCTTTGCTACCAGTGAATACTTACCCGTGTCTCCGATAATGATGTATTTGAAGAGGTACGCATATGCCATGGCCACTGGGTCCTGTGTCAACCTGCCTCGGCCGTTTACTGTGGCTTCGCTACTTGAAACTATGAAAATTGTCTATGTAACCGTCTCGGTAATCGTTATTGCTTTGCCTTGCTAGCCTTCTTTCTCTCTTCAAAGGGAAGGAACAATAAACACTTCCAAGCTTCTGCTGACGACGTCATATGTTCCGCCCTCGCCACGCACGCAAGAAAAAAAAAGAAAAAAAGATTATTTTGCCACCGGAAGTCCGTCATCTTGCCCTCACCACCCAGTTCTTCTTTTTCTTCTTCTTCTTTGGTATAATGGGGTTACCATAACCATTTGCCACTAACAGTTTTTTATTAAATATTATGTCACTTAGAAGACTCTTCTTTTTATCACATTTTAAAATGTGTATCTTCAAAGTGGTAGGCATGTTGTGTAAATCAAATGATACAAACCCCCCAAAAATCTATTTTAATTCCAGGTTGTAAGGCAATAAAATAGGAAAAATGCCAAGTGGGGTGAATACTTTCGCAAGCCACTGTATTACCTCAATTACCTAGATTAACGCACATTGACTCTGTACCGGTGCCCCCTGTATAAAGCCTTGTAACTTCATTTTATTGTTGCTCTTTAGTTATTTGCTATTGTAACGGATGTGAAACGGCTAGCTTAGTTAGCGTGGGCGCTAAATAGCGTTTCAATCAGTGACGTCACTTGCTCTGAGACCTTGAAGTAGTAGTTCCCCTTGCTCTGCAAGGGCCGCGGCTTTTGTGGAGCGATGGGTAACGATGCTTCGAGGGTGACTGTTGATGTGTGCAGAAGGTCCCTGGTTCGCGCCCGGGTATGGGCGAGGGACGGTCTAAATTTGTACTGTTACATTGGTGCCGTGACCCGGATTTTTTCAATGTAACAGTACAAATTTAGACCGTCCCTCGCCCATACCCGGGCGCGAACCAGGGACCTTCTGCACACATCAACAGTCACCCTCGAAGCATCGTTACCCATCGCTCCACAAAAGCCGCGGCCCTTGCAGAGCAAGGGGAACTACTACTTCAAGGTCTCAGAGCAAGTGACGTCACTGATTGAAACGCTATTTAGCGCCCACGCTAACTAAGCTAGCCGTTTCACATCCGTTACACTATTTTCTTTTTTTAATGTGTATTTATTATTTATTTCTTGTTTACTTCAGTTTATTTAGTAAATACTTTCTGAACACTTATTTTGATGATGATGAAGTCCAGGTGTGCGTAATGATGGGCAGCAGGTGTGCATAATGATGGGGAGCTGGTGTGCGTAATGAAGATTACCAGAGCCGGTGGTTAGTAGACTGGTGACTTCGAGCGCCGGAGCGGGAGTAGGCGTGACAATGGGAAATTGATGGAATATTCTCCTAATCCACAGAAAACTGGACAAATGAATGTTCTTGCAACGTTCTCATTTAACGTGACTTGAACATGGCAACCATGTTCTCTGTATTTTTGGTGGATGTTGATGGAATCTTCTTCTAACCCACAGAAAACTGGACAGAGTCAGAACGTCACCTGATGGTCCCAAAGAAACGTTCTCCCCCAAAAAACTATTGTTTCATCATTACACATCACCCCTTGTTACTCTGGTCGAGCCAATCAAGGCTCTAATTGGTGAACCACGGATCCATTCACAGTTCTTTATTTGTTGGCAAGGTTGTGGACACTCCTACACACACAAACAATGCTTTAACATACAATGTGCACAATACCTTGTGCATGTTCATTTTTACAGTAATTATTATTCAACATGTCCTCTTCTGGGACTTTAACTCACAACTTCTTGGTTCATGGCATTCCGATCTTCCTGCTATGCCACATAGTACATCAAGGACAGTTTAAATCACAGAGTAAAATATTTTTGGGGCTAAATTGACTACTGAGAGTTGTCTTATCCCTAAAGAGAGTGATACGCTACCTGGAGTTAGCGTTGATAACTGGAGTTCATTGGGACTGTAAAAAAGGCATTTCTGCTCCTCTCCTCTCTACACTTTCAAAATCCTAAAATTGCTGAGCCTTTCACATTAAACAACCATCATTCCTGTAGTTTTTTTTTGTCTTGCCAAACGTAGTGTTGCTCACACTGAACGATGTGGCATAGACAGGGGTCACACTGCAATATTCTTCACTTGGTCGTGAGGACTGTCAATACCACACTGTCTCGCAAAAAAAATAGGATGTGATTACATTTAATGTAGCTAAAACAAGCTGTGGCACAAAGCAGCCTCGTAAAAGTTTTCAGTCAGACATGCGCATTTGCCATACAGAGTTGAAATATCTAGCAAACGTTTTGAATTGAATAACATTGCTTGTGAATGTCAGAGCTGTAATGATTTCACGCTTTGGCTTAGGTAGGTAGAAACACAAAGTAGTAGTTGTCATCCCTCCTGTTCGAGTCTACACATTCTGGGTGATGCAAAATCACTTAATCATCTCACTGGCTTCTGTTTGGCTATTGCTGATCACAGTTCTCAAAACTTGTCGTTGCACATCTCACACCTCAAGAGCATTGCAGATTTTGTGCCGATAAAATCAAAAATGTGAAATTATCGGGACGCCAGGGACTGCTCAAAGAAGGGTAGGCAACAACATTGGGATTTTGGGTACGATCTCAAAAACTTGTCGGGGACTGCTAAATCGGGGCAAAAATCGTGTAGTGTACAACTGAGAATTAAAGGCGCAGTGCACAAATTTTGTGTAATAGATTTTTTAAATAATAATAAAGACCTGATATATCAGGGGGTGCTGCAACACCCTCAGCACCCCTACTTCCCATGTCTATACTAAGTGCCGTTATTGTATTGGTTTCACAAGTGCTTATGCAGAAGTTGTTATTTGCTCCTATTTTATAAACAGTCTGTTGTATGAGCACGCTAGAGTGTCTTTTTGCGCTGCCATAGATGCAGTAAAGAAGTCGAACTCGACCAAAACAATGGATTTGCCACGGAAACGCATGGGGAAAGGGCGGTGGGGGAAAGATCCAGTCTCCTCATTGCCTCCCAGCAAAATTTGTATAATTTAGTATAATGTATAGTATAGTATAATGCTTGTATGGATGTCAACCCCAATACGTTTACAGTGCATTCGGAAAGTATTCAGACCCCTTGACTTTTTCCACATTTTGTTACTTTACAGCCTTATTCTACAATGGATTAAAAAATCATTTCCCCTCATCAATCTACACACAATACCCCATAATGACAAAGGGAAAAAGGTTTTTTTCCTGTTTCCATTGATCATCCTTGAGATGTTTCTACAACTTGAATGGAGTCCACCGGTGGTAAATTCAATTGATTGGACATGATTTGGAAAGGCACACACCTGTCTATATAAGGTCCCACAGTTGACAGTATATTCAGAGCAAAAACCAAGACATGACGTCGAAGGAATTGTCCGTAGACCTCCGAGGCAGGATTGTGTCGAGGCACAGATCTGGAGAAGGGTACCAAAACATTTCTGCAGCATTGAAGGTCCCCAAGAACACAGTGGCCTCCAACATTCGTAAATGGAAGAAGTATGGAACCACCAAGACGCTTCCTAGAGCTGGCCGCCTGGCCAAACTGAGCAATAGGGGAAGAAGGGCCTTGGTCAGGGAGGTGACCAAGAACCCGATGTTCACTCTGACAGAGCTCCAAAGTTTTTCTGTGGAGAAGGGAAAACCTTCCAGAAGGACAACTATCTCTGGAGCACTTCACCTATCAGGCCTTTATCATAAAGTGGCCAGACAGAAGCCACTACTCAGTAAAAGGCACATGACAGGTTCAGCTTTCAAAAGGATAACGACCCTAAGCCAATACAACGCAGGAGTATTCTTCGCAGGATTGGCTTCGGGACAAGTAGCCCAGCCAGAGCCCGGACTTGAACCCGATCAAACATCTATTGATGCGCCGGTCTCCATCCAACTTGACAGAGCTTGAGAGGATCTGCAGAGAAGAATAGGAGAAACTCCCCAAATACAGGTATGTCAAGTTGTAGTGTCATACCCAAGAAGACTCGAGGCTGTAATTGCTGCCAAAGGTGCTTCAACAAAGTACTGACTAAAGGGTCTGAGTACTTATGTAAATATGATATTTAAGCTTAGTTTTAATACATTTGCAAAATAATTTATGAACCGGTGTTTGCTTTGTCATTATGTGGTATTGTGTGTTGATTGATGATAATTTTAAAAAACAATACATTTTAGGATAAGGCTGTAATGTAACAAAATGTGGAAAAAGTCAAGGGGCTTGAATACTTTCCCAAATGTACTGTATGTCATCATTACCAATCAACTGAATTACAGTAAAAAATCACTTTGGCTACCACTACTGATTTCTGTGTGCTAGCTATGCTTGCCAGCTTATAATAAAATAGTTTTTCATGTGTACTTTTAACAGACCTTAGATTTATTTCAAAGTGCATTCACCCTATCGTTTAGACCTATCCAGTTGTTTCAAATCTACAGAAGTGCCTAGGCAGAAGGGGTTAGGGGTTGCTTCTCGACAGAGCCTATATAGTATTATAACATTTTGTAACGTTTTGGTGTTCGGCTGTTTGACATTGCACCTTGCATCATAAATAACTTCTCATGATTATTTTTAAGTCAGTCAGTCACCCATAAGTCACCCATAAGTCAATCAGTCACCCAGTTACCCATAATACATCATGGATTTGATGCTCTGGAACACAGCCTTTTTCTTGAGGCAAGCCAAAGTTCGGTAGCCGAAGTCCACGTCACTTCATTGGTGATTGGTCAACAGTAGGGATTCTACAACGAAGTGTTTGTCATCCAACAATAGACGACTAATTTTCACTGAAATACTGCTCCAAACATCTTAGCGAGATGCAAAATTGTGCAACTAAGACCTCGGCAAAAACATTCAAATTAATAACAGATTCCTTCAGTTATCTTAGATTAATTCTCACTATTCTGAGGAAGTGTACTGGCTACGGCATCTCAAGAGGAACAAACAGTAATATTGTCAATTTTTTCTTGTTTTTCAATCTAAGGTATTTGTATATTTTAAGGGAGTATGCAAGCACAGACGTTCACTTTGCCTAGCCGAGTTCTGGTAGGAGCAAACCAAACCTATGTATGTGTACAGCTTTAATGGGCAGGGCGGACTGGCCATCTGGCAATTCAGGCAAATGCCAGATTGGCTGTACCATTTTATTTGTTGGGTGGGGTGGTTGAAAATTAAACATTTTTTGGGTTTTTAAACATAAAAAAAGAAAACAATGAAAAATATGACATAGCCTGCATCCCATGAGCCTGTTAATATAGTGGCCCAGTTTTCTGATTGGCTCAGCTAAGGTCATACAAACTCACATTCATCCTCTGTTATCAGTTAGACAGCCAAGATCATGGATTGTAAAAAAAAGTGCCTATAAACTTAGAAAGAGCACATTCTACGTTGTCACCTCACTCAACTTCCTATGATTCGGTCAAACAGTAAAGTGCATTATCCTCATAATTCCTGTAAATAAAGTGTCTTCCCTGCCGTTGCGCATGTGCCCTCGCTGAGGCCTGTTACTGTGATGAATGAATTTTATGAATGAATTTTAATAAAGCCCTATGAAATACTTTCCAAGATGATAACTCATGATTTGGGTCTGACCAAATCACAGGCTGCTGCCACCACGGGAAACTGTTAGCCTGCAGCCCTGTTAAAAGTAATTAACACTTAGGCTAAGTGTTGATTCAGGGGAACACAAATGACAGGAATTCATTTGCAATATAGCATAAGTGGTAATCTTGGTGTTTATAACGCAGCCAGACAGAACAAGAAGAAGCACAGAGTGACCGCAGAGAAGATAGACAGCACAAGAGGTCGGCAATCAAAATTACTAGAGCAGAAGCACCATTATAGTGGTGAGTTTTATCTCCAGTGGTGTTTTTACGTATTGTATTTGTTTTAAACAGCTGGTTAAAAGGAGGACCATGTTTTGCCAGTCACTAGTATAGAACTGGTTGAGAAACGCTGTACCGACAATGTTATGTGTCAGCATTATTGCATGTGTGTAAGTATGGTGTGTAGGGTCAGGGTGTGTGTTTGGGAATGGGGTGTGTGTGTGTGTATGACTGGGGGTGAGTTGGTGGCGGGTGCAGTGATGTGGGATGGTGTGGATTAAATGCTAGGGCCGAATTATTGTCCCAGTCCACCCCTGTTAATGGGACAGTGGTTAGGGCATTTGTAATCGGTGCTGGTGGCCTACGTTCGAGACCCACTATGGGATTGTGATGAGGAGGCTTTGCGCCGACATCGCACTGTGACTAGTTCCCTGTTTTGTTCAAGTTTATAGCCAAAGTATTTCCGTATAACAAACACCTGTGCTTACACTTCTGGGTAGCCTCCACTGCGAATAGTTTCTGTGCTCAAAACAACTGGGAACTCGGAAAAATACGAGCTCCGACTTGGATAATCGATTTGAACTGTCATCCAACTCGGAATTTCAACTCAAGAACTCTGACCTCTTTCTAGAGCTCCGACCTGAAGATCACTGACGTCATGATTTGACCTTGTATTTTTCAGAGTTCTCAGTTCTTTTGAACGCGGCAAGTAAATGCAGTGGTTATAGGAAAGGTGAAGTCAGCACATTCTGTGTAAACGTCATCACGTTTACACATCTTACTCTGATATTTAAGAAGTCTGTTGCAGACCTTGAGGAGGAAGGGGCTGTCCCAACAATGGTTGTTTTGAGCTAGAGTTGTACATACTGAGTGACCTTTGAAATAATGATATTTTTTTGGAGGATATTTTCACTGTAAATAGTTGTTATTGGAGATGGACTCCTTCGCTTGGTGCAAAAAAATGTAAATATAAAACTAATGTGATGGAAAATGTTATGTTGTAGCTTTTCTTCTTACCAATTTCTGTGTTCTGTGTTTGTGCTTTTCTGATAATCATTTTCTGTGTTTATGCAAGTGACTGATTGAACGAACCCTCACCATCAGTATCTGCAATTTGGCCAGACCCTTGTTTTGAGAATGAAAGATATCTCAGTTTCAAGGTCTCAGCTTAGAGAGAAGATGCCTCATGAGGTGTTGGTCTGGCACATGCGTGACCCAGTATTGGGTGAAGCAAACGTTAATGATTAATTAATTATGAATGAATAAGCTAAATAATGCAAATATAAGTTGTCTGTATATAAGGGATCTAACGGGACTGCCCCGGGGGGAGCTCATGACAGACGTTCACTATGGTGCATCAGGTTTGTTGGAACCGCTCCAGTTTACTATGAATAAATTATGATTCATTTCAGATTGACTTTGAGTGTCCCATGCATGGAATTTCCATGACACTAAGAACTCTGTTGTCCTGCGCTTACCTGACATCTCCCCAGGCCCTCAACATTCTACTTTTCTACATTTGGTGGCAGCAGTGGTCCCAGGCCAGCAGGGGGCCACCTAGAATGAGAAGAAGGTTAGCACCAGGAGCACGCTGACGGAGTCGGCTGAATCAGGAGAACAGCCGGAGCAGGAGTTCCGTGAGGATGAAGAAGAGTATGGGAATCCAGAGGGAGAAAAGGAGAATGATGGTGGCGCCAGGAACGGGGCAGGGCCAGGCATGGAGCCTAGGCCACCAGAAATTGCGGAGCTGGGTCAGTCTCTACGGGCGTTCATGTGGAACCAGCATGAGAGGAAGCACCAAGTGAAGGAGTCCATTTCCAAAAACAACTATTTACAGTTGTTTGTAACTTTTTTGTACATATTGTTTCTGCCACCATGTCTTATGAACGAAAATTGCTTTTTTGACAGCAGAACAGCGAATGCTCACCTCCGACTGGACAAAGATTTTTTTCTTTAATGATTTGGAGGTGAAAGATTTACACCTCCTCCCGGACCAGGCCCAAATCCCCATCATTCGCATGAAGAGGAGATGCCGATACAGAGGCCGCAGGTTTGGGTGCTTGGTGAGAATTTGTTGGTGAGTGGATAATCCGCCGTTACTATCCGTCCTACTAGTGAACGTGCGATCATTGGAGAATAAACTGAATGAGCTCCATTCGAGACTATCCTACCAATGGGACATTAAAACTGTAATATCTTATGTTTCACCGAGTTGTGGCTGAACGAGGACTTGGAAAATATAGAGTTGGCTGAGTTTCCGTGCATCAGCAAGACAGAACAGCAACCACCGGTAAGACAGGGGGTGGTGGTCTGTGTCTATTTGTCAATAACAGCTGGTGCGCTAAGGAAGTCTTGAGGTTTTGCTCGCCTGAGGTAGAGTACCTCATGATAAGCTGTAGACCACACTATTTACCAAGAGAGTTTTCATCTATATTTCTCGTATCTGTCTATTTACCATCACAAACCGATGCAGGCACTAAGACCTCACTCAACGAGCTGTAAGGCCATAAGAAAACAAGCGAATGCTCACCCAGAAGCGGATTCATCTGATGGCATTGAGGAGAATATGACATCAGTCACCGGCTTAATCAATAATCGCATTGACGACATCGTCCCCACAGTGACACTACGCACGTACGTACACATCCTAACCAGAAGCCATGGATTACAGGCAACATCTGCACTGAGCTAAAGGCTAGAGCTGCTGCTTTCCAGGAGCGGGACACTAATCCAGACGCTCTATGAGAAATCCCGCTATGCCCTCTGACAAACCATCAGGCAAGCGTCCAAACAGGACTAAGATTGAATCCTACTACACCGTCTCTGCTCATCGGATGTAGCAGGGCTTTCAAACTATTACGGATTACAAAGGGAAACCCAGCCGCAAACTGCCCAGTGACACAAGCCTACCAGACAGAAGAAAGCTAAATGCCTTCTATGCTCGCTTCGAGCCAAATAAGACTGAACCATGCATGAGAGCACCAGCTGTTCTGGACGACTGTTTGATAACGCTCTCCGTAGCTTATGTGGGTAAGACCTTTAAACAGGTCAATATTCACAAGTCCGCAGGGCCAAACAGATTACCAGGACGCTTGCGCAGAGCATGCGCTGATCAACTGGCAAGTGTCTTCACTGGTATTTTCAACCTGTCCCTGGTACATCATCACTAACAAAGTATCATGGTCCAAACACACCAAGACAGTTGTGAAGAGGGCATCACAATGCCTATTCCCCCTCAGGAGACTGAAACGATATGGCATGGGTCCTCAGATCCTCAAAAGGTTCTGCTGTTGGAATCAAGAGCATCCTTACTGGTTGCATTACCGCTTCGTATGGCAACTTCTCGGCATCCGACCACAAGGCACTATAGAGGGTAGTGCACACGGCCCTATACATCACTGGGGCCAAGCTTCCTGCCATCCAGGACCTCTATACAAGGCGGTGTCAGAGGAAGGCCTTACAAATTGTCTAAGACTCCAGCCACCCTAGTCATAGACTGTTCACTCAGCTACCGCACGGCAAGCGGTACCTTCAGCAGCCTCCTCTGCTACTCCAGATATTTCGCTCTTATTCTACACCTGTTGTCTACAAAACATGTGACAAATAAAATTGGATTTGATATGATTTGATGTCACTGTACAGAACAATCCCTAGCTGATGGTAGGAGCATCTCGCTCTGATACTCTGTAACAACTCAAACTACCCCAAAAGGTATAAAAGCCTTACACTCACATTCACGCTATCACAACTCATTCTATCAACATAGTAATGTTTATTTTGACATCATGTATTGTTACCACTACCATTTAGCATAAGGTTGAAACTTTATTTTAATTTTATACTCATTCTCCTAAAACATAGGCCGTCTGAAATGCATTTCCCAGAATGCACTGCATCAAACACTACAGTATGGAAGAGAACAATATAACAATCTCATGACAAAGAAAAATAATGTTTGAGTTATCTTTGAGTTATAATCAAACACATTAAACGGTCTGTGTATTCTATGCATACATGGTCTGTGTATTCCTTTCATATTTCACTTCTCAGTTGAAAAGATTTGAAATGGTTTTAATTAAATTACACTTCCTTTCATTCAAATTCAATTCAAATTAAGCTTCCTTTGAGATGTGGCCAATTCAAATTCATTTTTTGGGTCAATTCCGAATTAATAAAATTCAAACAATCAATTTTAATTGAATCTGAGTTGGCCTCACCCACAGGTGTGTCAATTGGCCCCCGATGATATCAAAGCAGGACAGAACTTATAGTGTGCATTGTCCCATGAAACGTCATAACCATATATAATCAGTGAACAGAGGCATAGAAAACATTGACCTAATGAAATACTGAGTGTGTGTATATTATAATATTTACTGTAACAAACTAAAATGACCAATTGAAAATGATTGAACTAATTTCATACAACATTACAAATAAAGAGATACAAAAGAGTTAAATATTTTTTCTAAAGAATGTAACTCAGGTTTTCCCGAACTCGGTCAGTCTCTACGGGCCTTCATGTGGAACCAGCATGAGAGGAAGCACCAAGTGAAGGAGTCCATTTCCAAAAACAACTATTTACAGTTGTTTGTAACTTTTTTGTACATATTGTTTCTGCCACCATGTCTTATGAACGAAAATTGCTTTTTTGACAGCAGAACAGCGAATGCTCACCTCCGACTGGACAAAGATTTTTTTCTTTAATGATTTGGAGGTGAAAGATTTACACCTCCTCCCGGACCAGGCCCAAATCCCCATCATTCGCATGAAGAGGAGATGCCGATACAGAGGCCGCAGGTTTGGGTGCTTGGTGAGAATTTGTTGGTGAGTGGATAATCCGCCGTTACTATCCGTCCTACTAGTGAACGTGCGATCATTGGAGAATAAACTGAATGAGCTCCATTCGAGACTATCCTACCAATGGGACATTAAAACTGTAATATCTTATGTTTCACCGAGTTGTGGCTGAACGAGGACTTGGAAAATATAGAGTTGGCTGAGTTTCCGTGCATCAGCAAGACAGAACAGCAACCACCGGTAAGACAGGGGGTGGTGGTCTGTGTCTATTTGTCAATAACAGCTGGTGCGCTAAGGAAGTCTTGAGGTTTTGCTCGCCTGAGGTAGAGTACCTCATGATAAGCTGTAGACCACACTATTTACCAAGAGAGTTTTCATCTATATTTCTCGTATCTGTCTATTTACCATCACAAACCGATGCAGGCACTAAGACCTCACTCAACGAGCTGTAAGGCCATAAGAAAACAAGCGAATGCTCACCCAGAAGCGGATTCATCTGATGGCATTGAGGAGAATATGACATCAGTCACCGGCTTAATCAATAATCGCATTGACGACATCGTCCCCACAGTGACACTACGCACGTACGTACACATCCTAACCAGAAGCCATGGATTACAGGCAACATCTGCACTGAGCTAAAGGCTAGAGCTGCTGCTTTCCAGGAGCGGGACACTAATCCAGACGCTCTATGAGAAATCCCGCTATGCCCTCTGACAAAACATCAGGCAAGCGTCCAAACAGGACTAAGATTGAATCCTACTACACCGTCTCTGCTCATCGGATGTAGCAGGGCTTTCAAACTATTACGGATTACAAAGGGAAACCCAGCCGCAAACTGCCCAGTGACACAAGCCTACCAGACAGAAGAAAGCTAAATGCCTTCTATGCTCGCTTCGAGCCAAATAAGACTGAACCATGCATGAGAGCACCAGCTGTTCTGGACGACTGTTTGATAACGCTCTCCGTAGCTTATGTGGGTAAGACCTTTAAACAGGTCAATATTCACAAGTCCGCAGGGCCAAACAGATTACCAGGACGCTTGCGCAGAGCATGCGCTGATCAACTGGCAAGTGTCTTCACTGGTATTTTCAACCTGTCCCTGGTACATCATCACTAACAAAGTATCATGGTCCAAACACACCAAGACAGTTGTGAAGAGGGCATCACAATGCCTATTCCCCCTCAGGAGACTGAAACGATATGGCATGGGTCCTCAGATCCTCAAAAGGTTCTGCTGTTGGAATCAAGAGCATCCTTACTGGTTGCATTACCGCTTCGTATGGCAACTTCTCGGCATCCGACCACAAGGCACTATAGAGGGTAGTGCACACGGCCCTATACATCACTGGGGCCAAGCTTCCTGCCATCCAGGACCTCTATACAAGGCGGTGTCAGAGGAAGGCCTTACAAATTGTCTAAGACTCCAGCCACCCTAGTCATAGACTGTTCACTCAGCTACCGCACGGCAAGCGGTACCTTCAGCAGCCTCCTCTGCTACTCCAGATATTTCGCTCTTATTCTACACCTGTTGTCTACAAAACATGTGACAAATAAAATTGGATTTGATATGATTTGATGTCACTGTACAGAACAATCCCTAGCTGATGGTAGGAGCATCTCGCTCTGATACTCTGTAACAACCCAAACTACCCCAAAAGGTATAAAAGCCTTACACTCACATTCACGCTATCACAACTCATTCTATCAACATAGTAATGTTTATTTTGAGATCATGTATTGTTACCACTACCATTTAGCATAAGGTTGAAACTTTATTTTAATTTTATACTCATTCTCCTAAAACATAGGCCGTCTGAAATGCATTTCCCAGAATGCACTGCATCAAACACTACAGTATGGAAGAGAACAATATAACAATCTCATGACAAAGAAAAATAATGTTTGAGTTATCTTTGAGTTATAATCAAACACATTAAACGGTCTGTGTATTCTATGCATACATGGTCTGTGTATTCCTTTCATATTTCACTTCTCAGTTGAAAAGATTTGAAATGGTTTTAATTAAATTACACTTCCTTTCATTCAAATTCAATTCAAATTAAGCTTCCTTTGAGATGTGGCCAATTCAAATTTATTTTTTGGGTCAATTCCGAATTAATAAAATTCAAACAATCAATTTTAATTGAATCTGAGTTGGCCTCACCCACAGGTGTGTCAATTGGCCCCCGATGATATCAAAGCAGGACAGAACTTATAGTGTGCATTGTCCCATGAAACGTCATAACCATATATAATCAGTGAACAGAGGCATAGAAAACATTGACCTAATGAAATACTGAGTGTGTGTATATTATAATATTTACTGTAACAAACTAAAATGACCAATTGAAAATGATTGAACTAATTTCATACAACATTACAAATAAAGAGATACAAAAGAGTTAAATATTTTTTCTAAAGAATGTAACTCAGGTTTTCCCGAACTCGGACCTGGGGACCCCAAGGTGAATCAGCTGAATCAAGCATCAATCTTCGATAATTTGAATCAGCTGTGTAGTGTTTGGTGAAAAACCTAACCGCTGGTGGAACTCATCATTTATAGTCAATCATACTCAGCAAGATAAGTGTTCTGCAAGATCCTTTAGTGTCCACTAGAGGGCAGTGTCGTTATTGATTTGCGATCCAAATTGAAAAAGGAGCCTTAGACAGGAGTTGGACCTGGCATATTCCACCGGCTGGAGAAGAATAAAAATACCTGCAGCAATAATGGAATTCTAACAGAATTCTTAGCTATAATAATACTATACTATAATACTAATAGACATAGTGAGTACATATGAATGACCAATAATGACTTAAGAAATTGTAGACAATTTAGGCCTGAATGGAAAAATGGTTCTTATAAATCAAAAAAGAATATGAGAAAAAATATGCAATAATATAAAACTTTATGAAAAAGTCAAGATTAGAAAAGAAAGAAAAGTAGACCAGTGTCAACTATGTTCATGATTTATTTGCTGCTGAACAGGGTTATTATGTTAAAAGTCATGCTATTTAAAACCCAATTGTTATAGCATCATATCTGGTCCTCTGGGATCAAAATGACCTCATTAGGAATATTCTGACAGAGTGCGTTATGCAATGTATTCAATTTAGGAAATGAGAAATGAGGGTCAAGGTGGTTTCCTTTTGCAGAATATAAAGCAATTAATCAGTCTTAAACCCTTTGGACAAATTCTACACTTTGGGACAGGAATAAGACACAGCGGGATATATTATATCGTGCCAGAACAGTACTGGTCAGTTCTACTCTGTAAGCTCTATTGAGAATGACAATATACTTTGTATCTATTGAGAAATACATTATTGGTTTACTATTTGCCGATAGAAAAAAAACAAAAAACCTAGCCAGTAAAGGACTTTCAAATTCCAAAGGGAGGTTCACATGAAATATTTGACACCAATATTACATAAACCTTATATTTTCCGAGGATATTGTCAATCTGTTGTCTTTGAAAAAAGAAATGCAAAAAATGAACCCGTAATCTCTGAGGTAAAACAAATCTGGAAAGCTAGATCACAGTCCAATAATGAAATGCTGACTGGCACTTTCTTCACCTCAAAAACATCAGGATCATAATATCTGTTCCTAACAGTAACCCCTCTGAAAAGCTCTCCGCCTCTCCCGCCTCTCACGGGGAGTAGTGTTTTCACTACCACTCCCCATTTCCTTCACCCTTCACCCCAGGCAGAAATATAATTCTGACCTTCCTGCCCCCCCCCCTCCCCTTTACACCATTGTGAAATTCTGTGCTGTAAAAGGTGCTCCAAATGAGATTTGCACAGGCACTTGACTCATCCAATCCAAGCTTACTCTGTATGTGTGGGGGTGGGGACCCTGTGGGCTGCTGGTGCTTAGAGAGAGTTGTGAAACTCTTAGCTGCTTGCACTGTGGGAGAGTCTACACTGCAGCCTGGATTCACACAGAGAGAGAGAGAGTTGGAACAATCACTCTCTCCTATGTGATGGACTGACCCCCCCCTTCATCAGTATTTGGCGCTGAACCGCTGTACCAGCCCGTACTGCAGCACCTCACTGAAGACAGGCTCTCAAAGTCACTGGCATCTGACAGAAAACCCTTCCTACCACACAAAGAAAGGAAGGAAGGAAGAAAACAATAAGAAGACAGATTAAAAAGACAGATAAGAACAAAAGCCAGAGTGTGACTTCAAATCAAAGCAAGTGTGTTAAGTGAGAAGACTTGTTCCATACTGCCACAGCCATGGCAGACAGTGTGATTGAGGAGTCAGACTACTACCCTGGGAAGGATGAATTGGACTGGGGATATCAAGAAGGTAAGAGATTTGGAGCTTTTAGTATACACTTTGTTTCCTTTCACTCTTTTTTCCTCGCGCAAAACAGAGCTCAGAAAAATAACATGTTCTTCTTGACATGGGAATGCAGTACTCTCTTCACAGATATAAACAGATACATACTCTTCTCCCTGTTTCTCTCTCTCTCTCTCTCTCTCTCTCTCTCTCTCTCTCTCTCTCGCTCTCTCACATACAGTAGGTAAAGAACTTAAAGAAGGTAGGGTCATTTGATCAATGCACTCCTTTTTGGGGTAACTTGATCATGCAAATTAGCTGTCTCGAACTGAACTTGAGATTCTGGAGTCACACCAATGATTTGGTATTCTAAGAGAGTAGTGGTCTAGCTACCATGCTTTCATGGTTTTGAGCTTTACCAGCTCCTGTCCAGGGCTCCATTGTGTGCTTTGTGTGTCTCAAATTTGCCTCTGGGCTCTTAGGGTAATAGTCAAGGTTTCCAGTAACTGGGAAAAGAACACGAGAGATTGTAACATCTAAGTCAAGAGCTGACCTTTTAGTGACTCTAATAGTCATATTGTCATTGGTGTTGACTTGAGAAAACATTTGTTTATCTTGTTGGTAGCGGATAAAGTCATCCGGGACTTGTCTGTAGCGGTAACACATTAGCCGCTTCATTTACTAACTCCTGGCCTGGCTTCAGAAAGCATGTCTTTTGTGCTATGTGCTCCCTCTGCGATTCAAAGCCATGGTTTCATCATCTTAATTACAAGGCTACGTACTTGTGTCGGAGGTCAGACAGTTCAGAGTGGGTCTGTATTTAGATTGGGTCAGTGATGTATGAAGGGAGAGCTTTGATCCCGTTTATGTCCCCCATCATGGGACTAGAGGGAGAGACACTGTAGAATCAAATCAAGTGTATTTGTCACATGCACCGAATACAACAGGACCTTACAGTGAAATGCTTACTTACAGGCTCTAACCAATAGTGCAAAAAAGGTATTAGGTGAACAATAGAAATAAAGAAATACAAGCAACAGTAAAAAAGACAGGCTATATACAGTAGTGAGGCTATAACAGTAGCGAGGCTACATACAGTAGTGAGGCTACATACAGTAGTGAGGCTATAACAGTAGCGCGGCTATATACAGCAGCGAGGCTATAAAAGTATCGAGGCTACATACAGACACCGGTTAGTCAGGCTGATTGAGGTAGTATGTACATGTAGATATGGTTAAAGTGACTATGCATATATGATGAACAGAGAGTAGGAGTAGTGTAAAAGAGGGGTTGGTGGGTGGTGGGACACAATGCAGATAGATAGCCCGGTTCGCCAATGTGCGGGAGCAGTGGTTGGTCAGCCCAATTGAGGTAGTATCTACATGAGTGTATACAGTGGGGCAAAAAAGTATTTAGTCAACCACCAATTGTGCAAGTTCTCCCACTTAAAAAGATGAGAGAGGCCTGTAATTTTCATCATAGGTACACTTCAACTAGGACAGACAAAATGAGAAAAAAAATCCAGAAAATCACATTGTAGGATTTTTAATGAATTTATTTGCAAATTACGGTGGAAAATAAGTATTTGGTCAATAACAAAAGTTTATCTCAATACTTTGTTAAATACCCTTTCTTGGCAATGACAGAGGTCAAACGTTTTCTGTAAGTCTTCACAAGGTTTTCACACACTGTTGCTGGTATTTTGGCCCATTCCTCCATGCAGATCTCCTCTAGAGCAGTGATGTTTTGGGGCTGTTGCTGGTCAACACGGACTTTCAACTCCCTCCAAAGATTTTCTATGGGGTTGAGATCTGGAGACTGGCTAGGCCACTCCAGGACCTTGAAATGCTTCTTACGAAGCCACTCCTTCATAGCCCGGGCGGTGTGTTTGGGATCATTGTCATGCTGAAAGACCCAGCCACGTTTCATCTTCAATGCCCTTGCTGATGGAAGGAGGTTTTCACTCAAAATCTCACAATAGAACCTTTTGAGGATCTGAGGACCCATGCCAAATCTTTTTAGTTTCCTGAGGCTTTGTCGTGCCCTCTTCACGTCTGTCTTGGTGTGTTTGGACCATTCTAGTTTGTTGTTGATGTGGACACTGTCGTGTCTTTGGCTATGCCGGATTAAGTGATTCGACATGCTATTCTACAAAATAATTTTTCCGTAATTAACATTACCTGATTGAGCTAATCATGTAAATGTAATTAACTAGAGAGTCGGGCACCACAAAATAATATTTATAGAGCTGTTCTCTTCCGAATAAACTCTTAAAGACCTAGTAATATTTTACATCAATAGCAGTCAATATTAATCGTCATCTTAATTCAGTCTCATCTGAAAGTTGTAAATTCTTAGCTATCTGCACGAACCCTGGCTGACAAGTTGAATCAGCAATACAAAATTGGGTTTAATTATTTATTTACTAAATACCTAACCAATCACACAGAATTACACATACACATATTTAAATCATAACTTGATTACAAATTACGTCATAAAGGAAAACATCCCTAGCGGGCAGAACAGATATGACTGCTGGTTACACAAAAGAAAAGGGCTGGGTTTGAGTGAAAGAGCGGGAAGACTGAGGAACAAAGGGCGAAGCTGTGCTATCGTAAATGTAGTATCTTATGCATTCTAAATTACCGCCCATTTGGAAAAGTAAAATGCAATAATATTTACTCTGAGCTGCGCTTCGGTTGGTAGGTGGTAGATGGAAGGCCGTGTTGCCCAACCGAGTTGTTTGTTCTTTGAAGAATGTCTCTGCTGGTAAATTGAATACGTTGTAGTAACGTTGTTGTGTGATAGACGGGATACTCTGTCTGTTCCTTCCTAACCCTCATTTGCATCTGCTGTTGCTAACTCAAAGGCTAGGAGGTATCACTTCTGTAGTGAATAAGAGTTCAAAGTTCATACCATTCGCAACCGAAGCTCACGCTGATGTTGGCTTCATTCTGTAGTTATTATTTGAACCATTCTGACATCGGACCGTCGTCCTCACGTCCTCGGAAGGAGGTTATATTGTCGTCAAGGCATTATATAGGAAGGGAGAGGAGGGCGTGTTTGAAAAGTTTTATAGCCCATGTCCCTTCACAGGGGCGGGCCACTGATTGAGCAGAGCCCTAGCTTATGAAAACCCAAATCTCACATTTTAGAAGCTAAAATCACATTTCAACCCATCACAAATATTTTCATATTCAAACATTTAAATTGAACAACAATTCCATGTGAATCCGATAACTCTTATGTGTAGACTTTCCACTGTAGAGTTTATGTCATCTTATCATTGATGAGAATGTCTCAGATGACCACCGAACTGACATCATATTCATTAAGTACCACCGCATATGTTCAATTGGTCGGATTACCAGAATATAATTCATTTCCCCCCACCTTCTGATGTTCCCAGAATCTCTATGTTAACCAAGGGTTTTACAAATGTAACATCAGTAGGGTAGAGAGAGGAAAAAGGGGGGAAGAGGTATTTATGACTGTCATAAACCTACCCCCAGGCCAACATCATGACAATACCAAGGAACTTGAAGCTCTTAACCTGCTCCACTACAGCCCCGTCGATGAGAATGGGGGCGTGCTCAGTCCTCCTTTTCCTGTAGTCCACAATCATCTCCTTAGTCTTGGTTACGTTGAGGGATAGGTTGTTATTCTGGCATCACCTGGCCAGGTCTCTGACCTCCTCCCTATAGGCTGTCTCGTCGTTGTTGGTGATCAGGCCTACCACTGTTGTGTCGTCTGCAAACTTAATGATGGTGTTGGAGTCATGCCTGGCCTTGCAGTCGTGGGTGAACAGGGAGTACAGGAGGGGACTGAGCACGCACCCCTGGGGAGCTCCAGTGTTGAGGATCAGCGTGGCAGATGTGTTGCTACTTACCCTCACCACCTGGGGGCAGGATCCAGTGTTGTCCAGGATCCATAATGGTGTTGATGTGAGCCATTACCAACCTTTCAAAGCACTTCATGGCTACGGATGGGAGTGCTACGGGTCTGTAGTCATTTAGGCAGGTTGCCTTTGTGTTCTTGGGCACAGGGACTATGGTGGTCTGCTTGAAACATGTTGGTATTACAGACTGAATCAGTTACATGTTGAAAATGTCAGTGAAGCCACCTGCCAGTTGGTCAGCACATGCCCGAAGCACACGTCTTGGTAATCCGTCTGGCCCTGCAGCCTTGTGAATGTTGACCTGTTTAAAGGTCTTACTCACGTCAGCTACGGAGAGCGTGAACACACAGTCATCCGGAACAGCTGATGCTCTCATGGATGCCTTAGTGTTGCTTGCCTAGAAGCGAGCATAGAAGTGATTTAGCTCGTATGGTAGGCTCGTGTCACTGGGCAGCTCTGCAAGAAGATTTGATCTCATCTGATTCGAATAATTGCATTTTGCACTCTCTCTGCACATACAGCAGTGATATGAAATAACTATGAAATAATTCAGGGCATGGCATGGAAAGACCAGAGACCAGAGACAGCTAGCTAACAGAGTGCTCTTACAGTGTGAAAAGATGTGAGAATATGATAATGAGGATTTTTTTCACAAACCATTTACACACAGAATGGAGAGATGTGGGACTAACAGTGTGTAATAAATAGAGGGGAAAAAGAGAGATATAAAAGTGAGAAAGAAAGTGTGAGAGGTGGGAAGAAGCACAAACTAGAGCGTCCTTGTGTCCCTCTGGTGACAGTTATTCTTGATACCGACTCCCCAACTGCTCAGCGCAGTGACACTGAGGAATTGGTGAACTCTTTAACTCCAGTGTGTGTGGTTGCGTGTGCATGCGTGTGTCTCTCTGTGTGTGTGTGAGTGTGCATGTGCACACATTAGTGTGTCCTCACTTATACACTTTGTTTATGCTGCTTGCGTATTCAAAGGCTGTATTCACACTACACTAGACATACTCCATCACCACTTTGTGACTTCACCACGCACTGCATGAAGGCCTCTGCATGGAGATCTCAGTGCATGCCAGAGCCCAGAAGTTGTAACTTTACGCAAGCATCAGTGACGTTGAGTGTAAGTCTAAGTTGTGCGTGTGTTCAGGTGTAGAGTGGGGTTTGCTGTTCCCTGATGCCAATGGGGAGTACCAGTCACCCATCAACCTGAACTCCCGGGAGGCGCGTTATGACCCTTTGCTCCTGGACGTGGGGCTAACACCCAACTACGTTGTGTGTCGGGACTGTGAGGTCATCAACGATGGACACACCGTACGCATCATGCTGAGGTCCAAATCAGGTGCAGAACACACATCCAAAAAGTTCATTTAACATTACCATGGTACACAAAAACAATTCATGGGTGGAATTTATGTCAACCCTCCACTATAGTAATGATCTTGAATGCACTTTTTCAACGATCTTAGCCGTGACCCCTGAAAGTTGAGTCAATGACTGTGTGCTGCAAGGGACATACACATACACTTCAGAGTTGAATCAGAATTCAAGCCTACGTTCAAAATGCAAGATCATCTGATGTGGTCTGCATTTCCTGTGTCTGCTCTCCCATGATGCTCTGGGTTTCCTGTCTGCAGTGGTAACTGGTGGACCGTTGCAAATTGATCATGAGTACGAGCTGCATGAGGTGCGCTTCCACTGGGGCAAAGAGAACCAGCGGGGCTCAGAACACACAGTCAACTTTAAGGCCTTCCCCATGGAGGTATGGGTCTCAGCCAAACATACACACACACACACACACTGTCCGCTTCAAGACCCTGACCATGTTTATTGAAGTTGGAGGCCACTGTTACAAATCAAATCAAATTTTATTTGTCACATACACATGTTTAGCAGATATTGTTGCGGGTGTAGCAAAATGCTTGTGCTTCTAGTTCTGACAGTTCAGCAATATCTAACAAGTAATATCTAACAATTTCACAACATATACCCAATACACACAAATCTAAGTAAAGGAATGGAATTAAGAATATATAAATATTTGGTCGAGCAATATCAGAGTGGCATAGACTAAGATACAGTAGAAAAGTACAGAATGCAGTATATACAGTTGAAGTCGGAGGTTTACATACACTTAGGATGGAGTCATTACAACTCGTTATTCAACCACTCCACAAATAGTTTTGGCAAGTCGGTTAGGACATCTACTTTGTGCATGACACAGGTCATTTTTCCAACAATTGTTTACAGACAGATTATTTCACTTATAATTCACTGTATCACATTTCCAGTGGGTCAGACGTTTACATGCACTAAGTTGACTGTATCTTTAAACATCTTGGAAAATTCCAGAAAATTATGTCATGGCTTTAAAAGCTTCCAATAGGCGAATTGACATCATTTGAGTCAATTGGAGATGTACCTGTGGATGTATTTTAAGGCCTTCGGTCTCAAAGTAGACTTTGATCTGAAGCCATTCTTGTAATTATTGTGACTTTTGCCATTGTAGTTGTTTGTAAGCTTGTGTAGTCTAAAATGAATCTATGATCGTATGCTATCCATTTGTTTTTTGTATGCTGTTCTTTGTATGCCATTTTAATATTTGAGAATTAACCAATGATATTAGACCACACTTGGCCATGATTACAGACACCTGTGTGTCTTTTGACACTATATAAACGAGTCATCCCGCAGTGTTTGTGATTATACCCTGATGAAGACAGCTTGGCTGTTGAAACGTTGGATATTACATTTTTGCATCTGAGCTCCTAAGAGTGTGCGGCTCTCCTTTATTTTCAAGTTTTCTACTCCGCTAGCCAGCACCTCGCCTAAATAGGTGTGCATTTATTTTTCTTCTAGATTGTATTTCAAGGCGTACCTTCAAACTCAGTGCCTCTTTGCTTGACATCATGGGAAAAATCAAAAGAAATCAGCCAAGACCTCATCTGCACAAACAATAGTACGCAAGTATAAACACCATGGTACCACGCAGCCGTCATACCGCTCAGTAAGGAGACGCGTTCTGTCTGCTAGAGATGAATGTACTTTGGTGTGAAAGTGCAAAAGTGCAAATCAACAACAGCAAATGACATTGTGAAGATACTGGAGGAAACAGTTACAAAAGTATCTATATCCACAGTAAAACGAGTCCTATATCGACATAACCTGAAAGACCGCTCAGCAAGGAAGAAGCCACTGCTCCAAAACCGCCATAAAATAGCCAGACTACGGTTTGCAACTGCACATGGGGACAAAGATCGTACTTTTTGGAGAAATGTCCTCTGGTCTGATGAAACAAAAATAGAACTGTTTGGCCATGATGACAATCGTTATGTTTGAAGGAAAAAGGAGGAGGCTTGCAAGCCATTGAACACCATCCCAACTGTGAAGCACGGGGGTGGCAGCATCATGTTGTGGGGGTGCTTTGCTGCAGGAGGGACTGGTGTGCTTCAAAAATTGATGGCATCATGAAGGAGGAAAATTATGTGGATATATTGGAGCATCTCAAGACACCAGTCAGGAAGTTAAAGCTTGTTTGCAAATGGGTCTTCCAAATGGACAATGACCCCAAGCATACTTCCAAAGTTGTGGCAAAATGGCTTAAGGACAACAAAGGCAAGGTATTGGAGTGGCCATCACAAAGCCCTGACCTCAATCCTATAGGAAATTTGTGGGCATAACTGAAAAAGCGTGTGCGAGCAAGGAGGCCTAGAAACCTGACTCAGTTACACCAGCTCTGTCAGGAGGAATGGACCAAAATTCACCCAACTTATTGCGGGAAGCTTGTGGAAGGCTACGCGAAATGTTGGACCCAAGTTAATCAATTTAAAGGCAATGCTACCAAATACCAATTGAGTGCATGTAAACTTCTGACCCACTGGGAATGTGATGAAAGAAATAAAAGCTGAAATAAATCATTCTCTCTACTACTATTCTGACATTTCACATTCTTAAAATAAAGTGGTGATCCTAACTGACCTAAACAGGGAATTGTTACGTGGATTAAAAGTCAGGAATTGTGAAAAACTGAGTTTAGGTGTATGTAAACTTCCGACTTCAATTGTACATATGAAATGAGTAACGCAAGATATGTAAACATTATTAAAGTGACCAATGATTTCAGTCTGTGTATGTAGGCATCAGCCTCTCTGTGCTAGTGATGGCTATTTAACAGTCTGATGGTCTTGAGAACGAGGGACTTGTTATGTTCACATAAAAACAGGTTACTTCGGGTCAGGGCTTTTAAAGCTCATTACTTTGTTTCATATATTTACACATCACTCAGGCCATTGACGCGTTTGAAAGGACCTGAAGAGGTTATGCCACTGGTGGTTTGGCTTTATAAGCTTTCCTCTCTATCAAAGGTGTTTTGTGCTCTATTTCAAACTGTAGAGTGCCCTTATGTCCCTTACACCTGCTCTGTCTCGGCCCTGTCTTCTGCAGCCTCCCTCTGCCCATCGTTCTTTCATTTACTTTCTTTCATTTTCTATCCTTACCTGAATATCTTTCTTTCTTTACTTTCTTTGGTTAATATTTTTTTGTGATCAGCTTCACTATATATAATATGGTACAATACAATACATGTGCTTCCCCCCCCAGCTCCATCTGATCCACTGGAACACAACCTTGTTCAGCAGTGTGGAGGAAGCCCTGGGTAAGACGAACGGAGTTCTCATCATCGCTCTGTTTGTGCAGGTATTGTTTGCTTTGGTCTCAGTCTATAGTCACATGAGAATCCCCTCTTGTCATGCTCTCTATGGTTTTGTTAGGCACTTGGTTTATTATTACTGTATTTTGTACCATATCATATTCATATCATTTTTGACACTAAATATACTTTTTTTTATTGTACTGAGAAAAACCACCACATTGAAATAACCATGATAACGTTTGACTGATATGAACTAGCTTCAGGCAATGACTGAAAATATGAATGGACAAACACTTAGTGGTGTAAAGTAACTAAGTAAAAATATTTTCGAAGTACTACTTACTACTACTTTAGTACTTACTACTATGAAGTACTACTACTTTACTGTTTATATTTTTGACAACTTTTACTTTTACTTCACTTCATTCTTTAAAAGGATCTGACCCCCCCCCCCCATTTTCATCTAAAATGACATACCCAAATCTAACTGTCTGTAGGTCCTGAGGCAAGGATATGCATATTCTTGATACCATTTGAAACACTTTGACGTTTGTGGAAATATGAAATTAGTGTAGGAGAATACACACATTAGATCTGGTAAAGCATAATACACTGATTCTGTAGAGGTTAAGATAATATGTACTTTTTACTCCCATACATTTTCTCTGACACCCAAAAGTCCTTGTTACACTTTGAATGCTTAGCAGGACAGGAAAATGGTTTAATTCACACACTTATCACACTTATCAAGAGAACACGTTGTCATCCCTACTGCCTCTGATCAGGCGGACTTACAAAACACAAATGCTTCGGTTATGAATGATGTCGTTGGAGTGTATCCGTAAATTTACTAATAAATACAATTGTGCAGTCTGGTTTGGGATACTTTGGGATTTTGGCAATAAAGCCCTTTATTTACTTCCCCAGAGTCAGATTAACTTGTGAATACCATCCGTATGTCTCTGCGAGCGATTTGAAGGAAGTTGCTGACTAGCACTAGCACAATTGCTTACTAGCGTTAGCGCATTGACTGGAAGTTAGCAGATACCCATAGACTTCCAGTCATTGAGCTAATGTTAGTTAGCACTGGCTCGTGAAACTAACTCTACCTTCCTTCATACAGGACACCGAGACATAAAAATGGTAACCACAAGTTCATCTGACTCTGGGGAAGTAGATAATGGGCCTAATTGCCCAAATCTCAAAGTATCCCTTTAATATAAGGAATTTGAAAGTATTTATTGCATTTACTTTTGACACTTAAGTATATTTTAGCATTGAGTTTTGCTTTTGATAAGTACATTTAAAGCCAGATACTTCTAGACTTTTACTGAAGTAGTATTTTACTGGGTGACTGTCACTTTTAGTTTAGTCATTTTTATTAAAGTATCTTTACTTTTACTCAAGTATGATAATTGAGTACTTTTCCACCATTTTCACATCCTTTCCTGATGCTCCAAACACGTCAACAGCACCCTGTTAAGATGTGCTAACATCATAACATTACATTGATCTGTTAGGACCATCTTTCATGACTTATTTTTGACTTGATGCCATTGACATTGTTTCCTTCAGATAGGGAAGGAGCATCTGGGGTTGAAGGCCATAACAGAAGTGCTGCAGGACCTACAATACAAGGTAAGATCTTGGCACCCACATGGTTGACCAAGTCATATTGTTATGGTGATGATGTTATGGTTATGAGTTGTCATGGTGATGAGAGGGCAGAGGTTATGAGAAATTACTGACATGACCTAAAGGGGTAGATACCCAATGCTTAACTGAGAGATCGAGGAAGACATACAGTACATAGACAATCAAACTTGGCAGTTAACAGAAAATCAGTAGAGGTGCAACGATTGGAGCAGGCAGCAATTGATTAATGTATTGATTTTTCAATTAAACCTGATGCAATCAATGCTCCAGATTGACTTGAAACCGTCTGAAACATTTCAGATTAGACAGGTGAAGTGTTGATGCAGAATGTGAAGAAGGAGCTCCAGTAGTAAAGACGATCTGCAATAATACAGTCATGACAAACATGGTGGTGAAATAAACAGTGCATTACAAACGAAGCAGGTCAACAAATATTTGAGTGTGTTGACCTATCTGTACAGGGGAAGACCAAGATCATACCGTGCTTCAATCCCAACACACTACTTCCTGGTGAGTCCTTCTTCTAATTGTGTATGATTCCTGCTTGCGTGTATGGTGTGACACAGTATTGGATGAGGACATGGTATGTGTTTGTTACCCCCTCCAGACCCTCTCCTGAGAGACTACTGGGTGTATGAGGGCTCCCTGACAACCCCTCCATGTAGTGAGAGCGTCACCTGGATCCTGTACCGCTACCCACTCACCATCTCACAGTTACAGGTAGGCCATCTGACACAATGGTCTGGCTCAATTAATCAATCAAATGTATTTTATACAGCCCATTTTACATCAGCAGTTTTCACAAAGTGATTTACAGATACCCATCCTAAAACCCCAAAGAGCAAGCATTGCAGATGCAGAAGCACAATTGCTAGGGAAAACTCCCTACTCTGTTGAAAACCCCAACTGTAGACCAGCAGAATTTTCAAGCTGGTCTGACCAGTATGGTCTAGCTGGCCGAACAGAATGGTCTAGCTGTCAAACTGGTCTGACCAGCATGGTCTAGCAAGCAAAACCACAACCATAAAGATCATATTTTCCAGCATGCTCTATTGCAGTTCCCTATGTTTTTTTTTTGTTTACCCCTTTTTCATGGTATCCAATTGGTAGTTATAGTCTTGTCTTGGAGAGGCGAAGGTCGAGATCTGTACGTCCTCCGAAACACGACCCATCTAAGCCACACTGCCCACTTAACCTGGAAGCCAGCCGTTACCAATATGTTGGAGGAAACACCGTACACCTGGCGACCGTGTCAGCGTGCGTGCGCCCGGCCCGCCACAGGAATCGCTTGAGCTCGATGGGACTAGCACATCCCAGCCGGCCAAACCCTCCCCTAACCCGGACGACGCTTGGCCAATTGTGGGCTGCCTCATGGGTCTCCCGGTCGCGGCCAGCTGCGACAGAGCCTGGACTCGAACTAGGATCTCTAGTGGCACAGCTTGTAACTGTGATGCAGTGTCTTAGACTACTGCACCACTCAGGACGCCCTGCAGTTCGATATTTTTAATTGTTTGTTTCAATATCTGCGTTTTTGCATGTACATTGACTGATTAATTCATCTTATGCAACACAAAGATAAATTCAATTTTTCTCAAGTAATCCAATCTGAATAAGTAGTTGGAATTAGTAGTCTGAATTCAGATTGTGGATGGATGAACATTCATAATGTGACTTCCAGTCCTGATGTGGCCACTTTATTAGGGAAGAACTAGGCCTTCATTTGTGATATATGTAATGTATTGTCTTAAGTGATTAATCCTGCAATATATAACTTTTTGGGTAACCTAAAATTTACATAGAAATGTGTGTGTTAGATCTGTCATTCTCATTGAAAGGAAGTAAGAAGTTCTATGTGGGTGCTATTTATATGCCTGCCGTCCTTCGGTTTTGTATACCAGCCTCAAACAACTGAAAATTCAATATTTTTGGTTATGAAAAATGTATTTCACAGTAGATGGTAAAATGATTCTTACTAGTTTTGTCACATAAACAGAAATGAGGGAAACTATTAGAATTTTAGCAACCAGGAAATGGTGGAGCGATTTCGTCATAGTGCATCTTTAAGCACTTTGATGCTTGTTTTGTTGGTAACCAGCATATGCTCGTACTTATGATGATATGCTCGTTGCCAGCATCACCAGCATACCAGTATAAGCTGGTCATCAGCTTATACTGGTATGAAGGCTGGTCACCAGCAAAACCAGCACTAGTCACCAGCATATGCTGGTCTATGCTGTTTTTTTCAGCAGGAACCTAGTAAGAAACTATCTAGAGAGATACCAGACCTTTTCTGTCTGTACTGGGTGATGCTTTTAGAGTACATGTGGCCATTAAGGCCAGATAATTTTTCAAGACCTTCAAACATTCATAGATGACCAGCAGGGGCAAATAATAAAGAATGTATTAATGTTGGCTTCTAGACCCTTGCCCCAGGTCTTACCCCTAGGTCTTATCCCTTCACATGTCAATGGTGATGGCACCTGCTAGCCCTCCAAGTGGCCGTATTGCTTTTATACCAAGTGTTATTCAAATCAGCTCTACTTCCATAGATCTTGAGGTTGCTCTAGCTACCTGCATTGAAGTGTGTGTTCTGCTAGAAGGTAAAATACAGTGTTGTGATTGATTTGGCACTTATAAGTCCATATTTATGAAGCAAGGTCCCAACCTCTGATTCAACAGCATTGCACAATACAGTTTGTCCTCCAAGTCAGCACACTTTCTACAGAGGCTTTGATTCTGAGCAAGCCTTTCATGTAAAGGCCAGACACCTCCCTTTGAGAGGACGGAAAGGTTATGGTGGAGAGCAAAGGCATGAATTGAAATATCAAAAAGTTAAAAAACAGAGTGATTAATGAATTGTTCATACGTATTGAGCGACCAATTATTCACATACAGTAAATGACACAGGGCAGCTCATAGAGATCCTGTAATTCAGTGTTCTATCAACTCTGGAGGGCAGTTCCCCAATATGCAGCCTGTTTAGGAACACCTTTAAACCTGTGCTGTGATGGTAGATCGTTGTTCAATGGAATGTTCTATATAGATTTTCCCATCTCCCAGCTGTAGCATTGCTTTATAACTGTTGACTATTGACTAAAAGCACCTTGAAAAGTACTATATGTTCCTTATGTGTACCATCTAAGGAAGCCAGAACAAAGAAAACGCCTTTCACTACATTTTATTGATAGTAAATGAGTCATCAGTATTGATCGATTAATCTGATAATGGTTGTTAATGGCTCTGTTTATGTAGACAGCTCTATGAAACTCTACTGTTGTCAAGGCTTAGTTGGCTGTGCCTCATAAAACCCTGTATTACTGAATCCATCTGTCTTGTTTGTTTCGGGCAAACATTATCCTCCTGCATTGGCAAAGTCTGACTGACATCCAACCAGATAACTATTAGCTTAGGGCTAGGTGTCCAGTCCAGTACCCAATGAAAATCTTAACGGAGAACGTCTGTCATTTTACTGCTACACACACAAGACCAGACTCGGCTGGAAAGAGGTCTGTAAAATAGACCAGGACAGGAAGAAATGAGCTCTTAGCCTAAGCATACAGTAGAATGCCAACATGTACAGAACACTGAAAACACTAAATAAGATCAGATATAAGATATCCAGTGCATTCGGAAAGCATTCAGACCCCTTGACTTTTTCTACAATTTGTAGAATACAGTCTTACTCTAAAATCGATTCAATTATTTTTTCCCCTCATCAATCTGCACACAATACCCCATAATGACAGTGAAAACAGGTTTATAGAAATGTTAGCAAATGTATACAAAAACAGAAATACCTTATTCACATAAGTATTCAGACCCTTTTTTATGAGACTCTAAATTGAGCTCACGTGCATCCTGTTTCTATTGATCATCCTTGAGATGTTTCTACAACTTGAATGGAGTCCACCTGTGGTGATTTGGAAAGGCACACACTTGTCTATATAAGGTCCCATAGTTGACAGTGCATGTCCGAGCAAAAACCAAGCCATAAGATGGACCAAGAACACAGTGGCCTCCAACATTCTTAAATGTAAGAAGTTAGGAACCACCAAGACGCTTCCTAGAGCTGGCCGCCCGGCCAAACTGAGCAATCGGGGGAGAAGGCCCTTGGTCAGGGAGGTGACCAGGAACCCGATGGTCACTCTGACAGAGCTCCAGAGTTCATCTGTGGAGATGGGCAAACCTTCCAGAAAGACAACTATCTCTGCAGCAATCCACCAATCAGGCTTTTATGGTAGTGGCCAGACAGAAGCCACTCCTCAGTAAAAGGCACATGAAGGCCCACTTGGAGTTTGCCAAAAGTCACCCTAAAGACACTCAGGCCATGAGAAACAAGATTCTCGGGTCTGATGAAACCAAGATTGAACTCTTAGGCCTGAATGCCAAGTGTCACATCTGGAGGAAACCTGGCACCATCCCTACGGTGAAGCATGGTGGTGGCAGCATCATGCTATGGGGATGTTTTTCAGTGGCAGGGACTGGGAGACTAGTCAGGATCGAGGACTAGATGAACAGAGCCAAGTACAGAGCGATCCTTGATGAAAACCTGCTCCAGAATTCTCAGGACCTCAGACTGTGGCCAAGGATCACCTTCCAACAGGACAATGATCCTAAGCACACAGCCAAAACAACGCAGGAGTGGCTTTGGGACAAGTCTCTTGAGTGGCCCAGCCAGAGCCTGGACTTGAACCGATCGAACATCTCTGGACAGACCTCAAAATATCTGTGCAGTGACGCTCCCCATCCAACCTGACAGAGCTTGAGAGGATCTGCAGAGAAGAATGGGAGAAACTCCCCAAATACAGGTGTGCCAAGCTTGTAGCGTCATACCCAACAAGACTCAAGGCTGTAATCGCTGCCAAAGGTTCTTCAACAAAGTACTGAGTAAAGGGTCTGAATACTAATGTAAATGTCATATTTCCTTTTTATTACATTTTTTATAAATTCACAAAAAAATCAAATCTATTTATGCTTTGTGGGTATTGTGTGAAGTTTGACGACGGATAAAAACAATTTAATCCATTTTAGAATTTATAGAATTAAAGTAACAAAATGTGAAAAAAGTGAAGGAGTCTGAATACTTTCTGAATGCACTCTACTTTATTAGTCCACACAAGATGGACATATGCATTATGTTTTTATCCTCATTAGGTTTGTAAAGGCTAGAGCAGAGGGCAACCGCAGTGCAGCTAGACAGAACATTGATCGAAACTAGACGGAATACTTATCTTAATTAATCCATCACCACTCTTTACCTTCGCCATTCTTTTCATCAACTCTCCCAGATAGAGGAGTTCAGGAGGCTCAGGTCCCATTTGAAAGGTGCTGATCTACCTGAGGGGAACGACGGGATGTTGGGAGACAACTTCCGCCCCTCTCAGCCCCTCAGCGACAGAACCGTCCGGGCTGCCTTCCAGTGACAAACCCCTTCCCTCCACGGGGGATCTTTAGCTCCACGTTTAACAGGTAAATGTCAACCATCTAAATACCAAGTACATTGTTTTTAAATACACTACATGACCAAAAGTATGTGGACACCTGCTTGTCGAACATCTCATTCCAAAATCATGGAGTTGGTCTCCCCTTTACTGCTATAACAGCCACCACTCTTCTGGGAAGGCTTTCCACTAGATGTTGGAACATTTCATGCGGGGACTTGCTTCCATTCATCCACAAGATAATTAGTGAGGTCGGGAACTGTCGGCGTTCCAATTTATCCAAAGGTATTCAATGGAGTTGAGATCAGAGTTCTGTGCAGACCAGTCAAGTTCTTCCACAACAAACTATTTCTGTATGGACCTCGCTTTGTGCACGGGGGCATTGTCCTGCTGAAACAGGAAAGTGTTGCCACAAAGTTGGAAGCACAGAATGGTCTAGAATATCATTGTAAGCTGTAGTGTTAAGATTTCCCTTCACTGGAACTAAGGGGCCTAGCCCGAACCATGACAAACAGCCCCATGACCATTATTCCTCTTCCACCAAACTTTACAGTTGGCACTATGCATTGGGGCAGGTAGCGTTCTCCTGTTATCCATCAAACCCATATTTGTCTGTTGCAGCGTTTCCACTGCTCCAGAGCTTTACTCCACTCCAGCTGACGCTTGGTATTGCGCATGGTGATCTTAGGCTTGTGTGTGGCTGCTTGGCCATGGAAACCCATTTTATGAAGCTCCCAATGAACAGTTATTGTGCTGACATTGCTTCCAGATGCAGTTTGGAACTCGGTAATGAGTGTTGCAACGGAGGGCAGACGATTTTTAAGCACTACGCACTTCAGCACTCTCCGGGCCCATTCTCTGTGCTTTTGTGGCCTACCACTTTGTGGCTGAGTTGTTGTTGCTGCTAGATGTTTCCACTCCACAATAACAGCACTTACAGTTGACCGGGGCAGCTCTAGCAGGGCAGCAATTTGATAAAATGACTTGTTAGAAATCCGGCATCCTATGACAGTGTCAAGTTGAATGTCACTAAGCTCTTCAGTAAAGCCATTCTACTGCCAATGTTTGTCTATGGAGATTGCATGGCTGTGTGCTCAATTTTATACACCTGTCAGCAACAGGTGTGGCTGATATAGCCAAGTCCACTAATTTGAAGGTGTCCACATACTTTTGTGTATATAGAGTGTACTTTATATATGTATAGATATTTTCAAAAGTGTTTTTGACATCTGTGGGACTACTAGATACCATCGCTCTTCACAACCACAAACCAGGTTCAAACCTGACGGGAAGTCATTTATACCACAACAACAAAAATAACCATGTTTCAAATGAAATCGGAGCTATATTGTCATGCCCTGGAAGTCATAGTTTAATGGAAATAGGCAAGGCATTTCCCAGAGGTAAAATAATAATGGCACCACTAAACACAGGAGCAGTGTCAGAGCTATAGTAATAATGAGCTAACCCAGTTCTTCTACTAATCTAGGACTAGCTGTGGCGTTGTGTGTGTGTGTGGAGCGGAGGGATATCTATTTTAGAGCTCGCATTGGGAACACCTGGGAAACAACTGGAAAAGTACTCATTTTGAGTGGCTGGATTTGGATGTGCTCAACCGAGGGCACAGGGACAAAGTGTGGCTTGGCCTCAACTGCATTGCGCAAATACTGTAAGTGAAAGAACATGACTGTATCAGAGAGCCAAGGGACACTTGTTTGGTAGTTTGACAGATGTTTTAGTAGCTACTGGCTAAGTATAACAAACTGTGTGGAAATGGTTGTACGATAGTTGAGTAAAAGTAAAGATACGTTAATAGAAAATTACTCAAGTAAAAAAGTCACATAGTAAAATACTACTTGAGTAAAAGTCTAAAAGTATCTGGTTTTAAATGTACTTATCACGCCCTGACCTTAGAGAGCTTTTTATGTCTCTATTTTGGTTTGGTCAGGGTGTGATTTAGGTGGGAATTCTATGTTCATTTTTCTATGTTTTGTATTTCTTTATTTTGGCCGGGTATGGTTCTCAATCAGGGACAGCTGTCTATCGTTGTCTCTGATTGGGAACCATACATGGGTAGCTTTTTCCCACCTGTGTTTGGTGGGTAGTTGTTTTCTGTTTAGTGTTCGGCACCTGACAGGACTGTTTCGGGTTTCGTTTCTCACTTTGTTATTTTGTTCTCGTGTTCAGTGTTAATAAAAATCATGAACACTTACCACGCTGCGCTTTGGTCCGATCCTTCTTCATCAGACGACCGTTACAGTACTTAACTACAGTAGTGGGAAAAAGTACTCATATCATACTTGAGAAAAAGTGAAAGTAAATGGAAAACTCAAATTCCTTATATTAAGCAAAGTAGATAGCACAATTTTCTTGTTTTTGTTAATTTACGGACAGACCGGGGCACACTCCAACACTCAGACATAAATGACAAACAGTATTTGTGTCTAGTGAGTCCGCCAGATCAGAGGCAGTAGGGATGACAACACGTTATATTGATGTGTGTGAATTGCATCATATTGCTGTCCTGGCTGATTTAAAGAAAAACACTTTTGGGTGCCAGGGAAAATGTAAGGGAGTAAAAAGTTTAAAATATATTTTCTTTAGGAATGTTTTGGAGTAAAATGTATAAATAATATAAAAAGTGAAATACAGATACTTCAAAAAAACTATTTAAGTAGTACTTTATTGTATTCATACTTAAGTACTTTACACCACTGTGAAACAGTGTAGCTACAGAGAGAAATGCAGGAGAGATAGTGGAGTATTGTCTCTTTGGTAAGGGATATTACCTGGCCATACCTGAGAGGGGTCTTGAAAAGGAGGAATAGAGGAAGAAGAAGGAAGGATAGAGAAAGGGGGTTCTGAAGGGATAGAGAAAGGGGGTTCTGAAGGGATAGAGAAAGGGGGTTCTGAAGGGATAGAGAAATTGCACAATTCAGCAATACCTTAAATTACATTACCAAACCATTACTTGTTAATCATAAGGTAATAATGCATGTAATTACATTGTAGCACATTTGTAAATGCAGGTAGTTAAATGGGTCTGCCAATTGTCAATACTGTTTACCATGGAAATACAAAAGGTTTGACAGTACTGCATAATTGCATGCACTAACTTAGCTTGATAAAATTACATCAAATAAATTGCATAAGTGATTTTATATATATATTTTGTATAGACCATTCATTACATTTTTTCCTATTTAACTCAAAACAACCACACAGTATACCAAACTATACATGCGCCCAATGGGCCACAACAAATAAAATACAAAAAAAAAAAAAAACAACTAGAAAAACCAGCATATCAAGCAAAAACACAAATACACTAACAAAATACATAGGTGGAGATTGTATCTTCTGATAAGTGATGTTTTATGTCCATGATATTCCTTTGTGCCTTTAAGAAAAAACAAGAACTGTTCCCATATCTTTTTGGAGTCTGTATTATTTTTGTCTTTGCTAACATTTACATTTGGGTCATTTAGCCGTTTTTAACCGTTTTTCCCCCCACCTAATCGGCTCGGTACTGGCCCAACGCTCTTAACCTCTAGGCTACCTGCCGCAATGTTGTTTTTATCAACAGATTCTAAATGTTATTGACCCAGTTGGTAATCTGGTATTGTCACATCTGCTCCTGCAACGCCCTCTACTGCTCATCCTGTGTCTCCTTGACCTGCCGCCACTCCCCCAGTACTCTTTCTCTCTCTCTCTCTCTCTCTCTCTCTTTCTCTCTCTCTCTCTCTCTCTCTCTCTCTCTCTCTCTCTCTCTCTCTCTCTCTCTGTGTGTGTGATTTTGTGGGCGGAGACAGGTGTGCTGGAGTCAGAGCAGATCCCCACCAGCTGCAACCTGTTCCATAATCAAGACCTCTACAAATAGCCCTGCCACTTCCACGCTGCCAGATCGTAATCTCTGCTCAGTCAGTCTACGTTTCTAGCCGTTTGTTACTATTCAGATCCTGTTGTGCCTGTTTTCCTTGCCTGCCGCTGTTTTCCTCTCCACTACAGTTCTGCCCGCTGTGACTCTCGTCCCTGTCTCCAGTCCCACGTCTTGTCATTCTACTACTCTGTCCTGGATTCCCCACTCTACTACCCCCTTGGAATCCCCTCCGGACCGGCTTACTCTGTCTCAACCCCTCTCGCTCCAGCCTCCGCACCCTCATCTGGTTTCCAGCAACCCGCCTGAGCTTCCCATGACCTGCACTCCATCTCCCCCCTGTGTTTCAATAAATACCTTGGTTATTTCATCCCAGTCTCCTCGTCGGAGTCTGCTACTGGGTTCCACTCCGCGTAACAGGTATAAGGATTCATAAGGATTATGTGACATAAAGTGTGCCTGAAAATGTCATTTCTAGCTCTGTAACCATCATAGCGCATATACAGGAAACAGGATAATAGTTTGTGGATTTAAGAGAGGAAAATATTAATATTGCACAATGTCAAACAACTCTAACCCAAAACATAGGACTTATAAAAATAACCCTTTGCTCCTCTACCCGCTACCTCTGTGGCCAAACCCAGTCGTAGCGGCGACATGATTGCTGGATTGTTCCATCTGCAAAATATTCCCTTTTTTTATTTTCATAGTGAGAAAGAGAGTGAAAGGAGAGGGAGAATGGCCTTGTTGAATCAGCTGGAAGTTATGTTACATTGAATCCCCTGGACTGGTAGCTACAGATTGTAACACCAGATTTGGACCACTATATTGGTAGTTACAGAAGTGGCTGTACAAAATGTTGCTGGACATTTTTCAACTAACCTGGTATTTGCGATACTATCTTCGTCCTCGAATCGTGGAAACAGGCGTTTCATAAAATGGCTGTGTCCAGTTTCAGGGAGTCCATTTGGAATCGATAAAACGCTCTGTTAAAATAAATTAATGTTTGTTTGGTCCATGAAGTAATCCAACAATGTGTACACCATCTTGTCTTTTTCAAATCTTCTCTCATTGATTGAGACAGGGTGGTCTACCCTAAAGGGCCGCATGCCAGGATGACAGAAGCCTGTCTCGATTAATGAGAGATTTGTAAAAAGAAGATGACGGCACACACATTGTCGCCAATACCAGGTTAGCTAAAAAAATGCCAGCGTTTTGTAGAGCCACACCTGTAACTACCAGTATAATGGTCCACATTTCTGTGGTTAAGTCACATTATCTGGTGTTACAATTTATAGCTACTGGACTTGGAGGGAGCTCACAAAGGCACGATTTTACTCTGTTGATGAAGGCAGCGCTGACAGACCAACCAGCTGGCTTCACCTGTGACCTGGAACATAGCCATTCGCTGTTGGCTGGTACAAGATGTATCCATGCTCTGGACGGAGAGACATGATTGGCTCTGATCCAATATCCTCACTAACAGTAGTATACTAGATGGAAGCGCTGCATTGGGCATGCATTCTTACTGGTGTGATAGTGGGGCTATTGGTGGAATGTAGTCCTTGTGATAGGATTTGTGCAGGCTTCATGCAGGTATGCATACTTAGCTTGGGGCATGTAATTGTACTGTCATGCAGGTTGTGTAATAAGTAGAAAAATGTGAATTAACACCTGTTCCTAGGGATTTTCAAAATATGGAAAATAAATGTACAGTACATTATTTAAAAAAAAGATGCTGTTAAAACCGCACTGTTTCTCAGAATAGGAAACACTCTTAACAAGCAGAAACGTATGTAGTTCTGTATAATATACATGGGCAGGTCAGGTTCAATGACCTCAGGTCAGGTTTAATGCCATATAATCTCAGATGTCTCATAGGCTGATTTTTGTTGAGATATTTCCGTCAGCTTCTGGCTCCTGTCCTCGCAGTATTAAACGCAGTGTTTTTGTGCTTTTCGATATCTGCTTATCTAGCAATAGGAAGCATGGCAATAGACGATTAGACCACAGTGTGCCCTTTCTTGTAAAAACAAAGGAGACATCCATCAAAGGTAAATGACCTTTTAAGGGCTATAGACAACACAGTACAGCCCAGGGTTATAGGCTATGAAAATGAAACAATGAAGACTTGAATTTTGTTGTGATTTTTTTTTGTTGACATTTTAATGTTCTGTAGTTCTTGTACTGACTAATGTGATAATGATGATGATGATGATAAAGATGACTCTTACTGTCACTTAACAATAAAGGTCAAACTGTTAGTAGTAATATATGTGTCACTGGTGTTATTTCAACTATCTAACCAGTTCAATTTACCATCACACCACTGAAAGAGATCACTACTATTTAATATGGGTAGGTATATGATTAACTTCATTTTAAATTGAATTTTCATTACATAGGACCAAAGTCGCAGACTTCTCCAGTCCCTGCCACACTATACCATGTATACATCAGGCCCTACTGTACTAGTGTCCGTCTCCAGCATTCCCTGACGAAGCAACCAAGGGTGTGTTCGTAAATTCCATCTGGAGCGCCAGAGTGCGCTCAGAGTGGCTCTGTGTGTTTGAAAATTCAGAGCATTGTGTTTCGCTTGCCACACGCTCAGAGCGCACACTGGACGCTCTGGCCGAGGAGTTGGGTTGATCCGAGCGTTCTGACCTCACAACAGAAGTCAAGTACCCAAGCTAACTGGCTAACATTGACTAACTTGCTAACTACTTCTAGACAGAACACCTCACTCTGATCATTTTACTCGCCCTAGCAGAGATGGCTAGGCTGTTTTTACGTTATTCAGAGCGTTGGTGACTGTAACAGTGCTGCTGGCAACAATTTAATTACGCTTTTTCGCTGACGTTTACTGACACCTTCCATATTCAAGGGGTGTTGAGTGTTCATAAATTCCTCAATTATTCTGCACTCTGTACACTCTGAAATCAAAGTAGATAGCCAGAGTAAATTTATGAACGCACCCCGAACTGGATCGGTGACATAACAGCCAGTTAATGACATCACACCTACAGCTGGAGGCCATGTTTACAGCAGGATGTGCCCGTTACACGGGCCATAATGAATAGAGTCACTTAAAACAACAACAGGCTTATCCAACCTACCACACCCACCTATCTAATACACCGCTAATCTGCCCATAGGGAGCTCTCTTCTCACAGTGCAACAGTACAACAGAGACCCACCCATATTATTAGTATAACCCATAAACATACTGGAATACAATACAGGAGAGCGCTTAGAAGGCCTATGCCAAAAGGTCTTGTTTAATTAAAAAGCATTGCAAGTCGGGCCAGGAGTTTTTCCTGACAATGTGACCTGGGCCAGGAGTTTTTCATGGCCAAGAATAACTATAAACATGACCAGCATGTTTTACTGTTTTGAGTAGACTGGAATCACTGCAAAGAAATACAAAACATTCATACAAATGTTGGGGTTTTTCATAAAAATAGATGCATTATAATTAATGACATAACTACTACATAGTTATAAGAGCAACTTAATATAAAGTCTGATGGTTTGAGCAGGAAACCATATACAGCTGCGCTATGCTGGAGCATCTATGGTAGGAATGTGAATGAGACCAAATAGGTCTTACAGCGCCCTCCTCTGTCTGAATGACTAATAGCAGCACCGTAACCTAGCCACTTACACCTCATACCATGTCTCATACACTGATAATGACTTACATAGCACTGGAGAAAACACGCCACCTGAAAGGTCATTGACAAAGGGGGTCACATGGCTGTAGCGAGACACACTGTAGTCACATACAGTAGGCTAGTTAGGTGAGTCGCAGTACAAAGACATGTAATTGACCCACATGTACTATCATGACTTTATCTCTTGCACAGTCCTGTGTTGTTGTGATGTTTCCTACCTATTGTTCCAACTATCTTAATATTTAAGCTTTCATTCTTTAGAAAGCGTGGAGTTAGTTGCGTGCATGCACCATTCACAGCAAATGCCTCCCTAGCAGTTTCCTTACAAATGAATCTGAGTTGCGGTTATTCAGTGAAACAGCAGGGGGCACTCTAATCCAATGCTGTGAGATCATGGCACGGAGAGGGAGAGGCAGGGAGAGAGAGAAGTAACCGGGGAATGTTCCAACGGGGGAATGTTCCGGGCCACAGGGCATCTAACTGTTTGATCAGGCGTGGCCTTTCACGGACCGAGAGAGAATATCAGCGATGACGGAACATCTCGTCTGACATTTCTATTATTTCGTTTCCATGACTCTCGCAGAGGAGGGAGGATAGAAAAAGCGACATTATTCTATGATCAAGAGCACCGAAAGAGAGTGAGAGAGGAGAAGGGACACAGAGGGAAAAGAGAGTGAACAGAAATTGAGCCTTACTGTTGTAAAATGTGCCTCATGCATCCTCAAGAGAGTGCAAATGTCTATTGTCCTCGTCCTTTGATTTTTTACCAAGTTGGAGTGGAGCAGCGTGAAATGGATCCTCTTCAGATAACATTGTATAGTACATTTCACTTTCCCATCAGTAGTTGCTCTCTCACGGCAGGGAAAAAAGTTATTCTGGCTAGTTGCATCCATATTTAAATTCCAACTACTCCCAAAGTCCTGTCCAGATTCATGGTAGAAAGAAACAGAAATGTACTGATGCAGTGCATCATAGTCAATATGAGAGATTAATCAAATCCAATCACATCAAACTTTATTTGTCACATGCACCGACTACAACAAGTGTAGACTTAACCGTGAAATGCTTACTTACAAGCCCTTAACCGACAGTGCAGTTCAAGAAGAGTTAAGAAAATATTTACCAAGTAGACTAAAATAAAAAGTAATAACTAAAAGTAACACAATAACAATAAGAATAACAAAGCTATATTCAGGGGGCACCGGTACCGAGTCAGGCTGTGGGGGTACAGGTTAGCTGAGGTAATTTGTACATGTAGGTAGGGGTGAAGTGACTATGCATAGATAATAAACAGCTAGGAGCAGCAGTATACCAAAGGATGTGGGGGTCAATGTACATTGTCCAGTGGTGATTTTATTAATTGTTCAGCAGTCTTATGGCTTGGGGGTAGAAGTTGTTGAGGAGCCTTTGGGTCTAGACTTGGCGCTACCAATACCGCTTGCCATGCGGTAGCAGAGAAAACAGTCTATAACTTCGGTGACTGGACTCTCTGACAATTTTATGGGCGTTCCTCTGATACTGCCTATTGAATATGTCCTGGATGGCAGGAAGCTTGGCCCCAGTGATGTACTGGGCCGTTCGCACTACCCTCTGTAGCGCCTTACGGTCAGATGCCGAGCAGTTGCCATACCAGGCATACCAGCCCCGTTGATGTTAATGGGGGCCTGGTTCAGCCCGTCTTTCCTGTAGTCCATGGTCAGCTCCTTTGTCTTGCTCACATTGAGGGAGAGGTTGTTGTCCTGGTACCACACTGCCAGTTCTCTGACCTCCTCCCTATTGGTCCATCTCATTGTTGTAGGTGATCAGGCCTACCACTGTTGTGTCATCAGCAAACTTAATGATGGTGTCGGAGTTGTGTTTGGCCACGCAGTCATGGGTGAACAGGGAATACAGGAGGGGATTAAGTACACACCCCTGAGGGGCCCCAGTGTTGAGGATCAGCGTGGCAGGCATGTTGTTGCCTACACTTACCACCTATAGGTGGCCCGTCAGGAAGTCCAGGGTCAGTTGCCGAGGGAGGTGTTTAGTCCCAGAGTCCTTAGCTTAGTGATGAGCTTAGTGGGCACCATGGTGTTGAACGCTGAGCTGTAGTCAATGAACAACATTCTCACATAGGTGTTCCTTTCATCCAGGTGAGAAAGTGCAGTGTGGAGTGCGATTGAGATTGCATCATCTGTGGATCTGTTAGGGCGGTATGCGAATTGGAGTGGGTCTAGGGTGTCCGGGAGGATGGTGTTGATGTGAGCCATGACCAGCCTTTCAAAGCACTTCATGGCTATTGACGTGAGTGCCATGGGGCGTTATTCATTTAGGCAGGTTACCTTCACTTCCGTGGGCACAAGGACTATGGTAGTCTGCTTGAAACATGTAGGTATTACAGACACGGTCAGGGAGAGGTTGAAAATGTCAATGAAGACACTTGACAGTTGGTCCGCGCATGCTTTGAGTACACGTCCTGGTAATCCGTCTGGCCCAACGGCTTTGTGAATGTTGACCTGTTTAAAGCTTTTGTTCACATCGGCTACTGAGAGCGTTATCACACAATCATCCAGAACAGCAGGTGCTCTCATGCATGCTTCAGTGTTGCTTGCCTCGAAGCGAGCATAAAAGGCATTTAGCTCATCTGGTAGGCTCGAAGTCACTGGGCAGCTCGCGTCTGGGTTTCCCTTTGTATTACGGAATAGTTTTCAAGCCCTGCCACATCCGACAAGCATCATAGCCAGTATAGTAGGATTCAATCTTAATCTTGTATTGACACTTTGCTTGTTTGATGGTTCGTCTGAAGGCATAGTGGGATTTCTTATAAGCGTCCGGATTAGTCTCCCGCTCCTTGAAAGCGGCAGCTCTAGCCATTAGCTCAATGCGGATGTTGCCTGTAATCCATGGCTTCTGGTTGCGATATGCATGTACATTCACTGTGTGGACGATGTCGTCGATGCACTTATTGATGAAGACGATGACTGAGGTGGTATACTGCTCAATGCCACTGGATGAGTCCTGGAACACTTTCCAGTCTGTGCTAGCAAAACAGTCCTGTAGTGTAGCATCCGCGTCATCTGACCACTTCCATATTGAGCGAGTCACTGGTACTTCCTGCTTTAGTTTTTGCTTGAAAACAGGACTCAGGAGGATATAATTGTGGTCAGATTTGCCAAATGGAGGGCGGGGGAGAGCTTTGTATGCATCTCTGCATGTGGAGTAAAGGTGGTCTAGGATTTTTTTCCCCCTGGTTGCACATGTGACATGCTGGCAAAGCTTTGGTAAAACTGATTTAAGTTTGCCTGCATGGTTGTCCTTGTCCACTAGGAGCACCACTTCTGGGTGAGCATTTTCTTCTTTGCTTATGGCCTTATAGAGTTGGTTGAGAGCGGTCTTAGTGCCAGCATTGGTCTGTGATGATAAATAGACGTCTACGAATAATATAGATGAGATCTCTCTTGGTAGATAGTGTGGTCTACAGCTTATCATAAGGTACTCTACCTCAGGCGAGCAATACCTCAAGACTTTTTTATATTAGACATCGCGCACAAGCTGTTATTGACAAATAGACACACACCCCCACCCCTCGTCTTACCAGAGGTAGCTTTTCCAGTGCATGGAAAATCCCACTAGCTCTATATTGTCGGTATCGTCATTCAGCCACGTCTAGGTGAAATATAAGATGTTACAGTTTTTGATGTCCCGTTGGTAGGATAATCTTAATCGTAGGTCATCAATCTTATTTTTCAATGATTGCACGTTAGCAAGAAGAACGGATGGCAGTGGGAGTTTACTCGCTAGCCTGCGGATTCTCAGAAGGCTGCCCGATCTGCTGCCTCTATTCTTGCGTCTTTTCTTCTAAAGAAGAAGCCCATTGTATTTTGACCTACAGATGTGGTATCTCAATTTGATCACTGTTTTGTTGCTGAGAATTTTCCTACACGGCAAGAAATGCGAACTTGTAGTGTATTTTAGTTTTTAAAAGCTTCTAAAGTTTGTAATTTCCACTTTGAAATTTCAGACCTGATTTGCCCTAACAAAAAATGCATCAACATCTAAAATAAAAATTCCATTAATTATAATACACATAATAATTCACATTTCCTGTTGCTGCGGGATTATTTTCCTGCTGTAGCATACTGGCTCAAATTAAGATCCTACATCTCTATAAATATCTCCCTTCCCTTTCAGACTAAAAGAGAAAGGCACAAACTAAAACCTTAAAGCTGAACCATAGAATCCTCCATATCCTCCCAGTTGTCCACCTCAGCATTCTCTCATGGCGTCTAATAGATTTATCTCATAGCAGGAGATGATGTTTGACACAGATGTACTGACCACAGCCCAGCAATGGGCTCTTCTATTGTTCTGTGTCCATTCAAAGGTTTATTGATGTCCCTCCTAACGTGACCCTTTGATTCGAGCCGTTCGGACAATAGAGCCAGAAGCCCAAACAGATGGGCAGGTTTCTACACACAGGGGAGGAGACACTGACCTTGGTAAGCTATAGCTGCCATAACGTTACTCTAACATTATTCTGTATCCAGCCACTCACATCACAGCAAACCTTAACATCATATGATGCAAAAATGCATAATACCAGCTGTATTTCTGTATATTGACGGTTATATCCTTGACAACTTGATTGCTGACATGTAAAACATGTTGGGAGTATATCAACAATGGACTAATGGAACAAATACCAAAATGTAGTTTTGGGTAGTAATGACAATGTAATGACAGGTACTCTGTGAGGGGGTGAATGAGTGTAGATATCTATAGGTATCTCAGAGACTGGTAATAGCTGCTAGACTGTGGGTGTGTTTTTCTGTGTTTGTGCTCTCAGTGGGTATTTACGACTGAATTGGTTCTCTGTGTGTGTGTCTGTTGTGTGTATGTGTGAGTGTGTGTGTCTCTGTGTACATGCGTGCGTGCCTTACCTGAGCACGTACCCCAGGTACCTTCCCCTGTACAACAGCGTTTCACTATACTGTATAGCAGAGTTTTACTGCAGCCACTGAGGTGTGAGTGGAGTGGGCCATTCCTGGGGTGCAGCGGAGCATCGTAAGGACAGATTGGAGCTGATGTGTGATTGTGTGAGGGCAGGGACCCAGAAAATGGACGGTTATTGAGCCCATGCTATGGGGAGGGTTCAGTGTCCCATTCAAACCCTGGCTTTTGCACAAGTATACCCATGGATACGGATGGTGGAACACAAAAATGGGAAGAGATTTGATAAAAATACAAAATTCACTTCCTGGTTGGTGTGAGACTGAGCCACCCATGGTTGAAATTAGTGTTTGGGTGTGAATGAGGGCACAGACCATTTCATCTTTAATAGTGTCATTATCCATTTGTGTAAAGACTAATCTCTCATGGAAAGAGACATAAGAGACCTTAGACTTGTGAGAAATTATGTCTATTCATGAGGCACTCTCAGTTAACAATGGTAAGATCACGGTAAAATCATCATTGATAAAAGAGGTTGGATTGTGGCAGAGCTGTGATCTTTTTTTGACCACACTTCAGAAATAGAAAGTCTCAAAACACCATGATTGTGTAATGAAATCATGAAAAGTATCGCACCTCAACTGAGATCGGTGTTTGGAGGGTGTTTGAATTTAAACCCAGTGGAAGTGTTTTAATACACCGAATGTGTTTTAAAACAGAAATGAAGTACTCTGAAACACCCAAAGTGGTTCTTCCACTGTGAAATCACTTTTTGGGGTTTCAGTGCATGTAAAAAGGCTGCATCAAAAACAAAAACAGAGTTTTTCTTTCTTCCTTAAAAAATTATTTTCACCCCCACCTTTTTTTTCCTCCCCAATTTCGTGGTATCCAATTGGTAGTAGTTACAGTTTTGTCTCATCGCTGTAACTCCCATATGGACTCAGGAGAGGCGAAGGTCGAGAGCCATGCCTCCTTCGAAACACAACACAACCTAGCCGCACTGCTTCTTGACTGCTTCTTGACACAATGCCCATCTAACCCGGAAGCCAACTGCACCAATGTGTCAGAGGAAACACCGTACACCTTGCGACCTGGTCAGCGTGCACTCCGCCCGGCCCTCCACAGGAGTCGCGAGTGCACGATGAGACAAGGATATCCCTGCTGGCCAAACCCTCCCGGACGAAGCTGGGCCAATTGCGCATCGCCCCATGGGTCTCCTGGTCGCGGCTGTGACAGAGTATCGACTCGAACACAGAATCTCTGGTGGCACAGCTAGCACTGCGATGCGGTGCCTTAGACCACTGCACCACCCAGGAGGCCCCAAAAACTGTGTTTTTCATACAATCAGCGACCCGTCACTGATGGCCTGTCATACAATCAGTGTATTGAGCCCCACATTTTTAGCAAAAAAAATCTATGTATACATATTTTTTGGGTGGGGGGCTTGCCTGTTTTGCATGTTATTTTGCCATTAATATATGTCACATATCAGTTTGCAAACAATGTCATTTTTTTATATATATAATTCAGTTAATAAATCTGCATACACACATGGTCTCTTTTTGTTTTCTTGAGTAAGGCAGCTCCAAAATGCAGATGTTTCAGCCTAGCTCAGTGCTTTCTGTGTTGGTGGGGCGAGACAGCAGAAAATAGGAGCATTGCGCCATGATTGGCTCAGTGTTCTGTCACTCATAGAGACAGTACGTCATCGTCAAGTTTATGTCCTAGTTAGGGTAGACATCCCAAATTTCAGCCCAAGCATTGCAAAGCAACCACTAACCATAGCCTGGTATTCAGTGGAGTGGCTGTGTGTTTCTTTTCCCCGAGTTCCCACCATAAATCCACAGAATGACAAACTTTGATGACAAAAATTTACCCACAAAGGACCGCTGCACCACCTTCACAAGGTGAGTCCAAAAATGTTTTGTATGCTGCTGCATAAATTATGCAATATGCAAGGAAGATATGTATACTGTAGCTAAGAAAGTAATACTAAGTGTATGTTGTGTAGCAAGCTGTTAGTAGCCCATGTGCCTCACCCTTATAATTTGGTCTATTTTCACCAACGCGATACTGTTAACACATTGTTCGTGGCCCGGTGTGTGCTTGTTTGTCAACTTTTTTGTACAGCTTTGACAGTGCTACTGATAGTAGTGGTGGCGCTTGGCTTGCACGTGCAAACTCAGCACACACAACATTCTATTATAGAATGTTATTTGACATGTCAAATTAAAAGCTTATTTAACGGGTCAAATAGTGTTATATGACGTGCATCTTTTTTGACACGCAGAGACCCAAACAGCGTTCAATGTACCTCACCCTAATAATTTAGTCTATTTTCACGTTTTAATTTTGTCTACGGTTCTAACTTGGTGGTGCACATGTAGCCTTTAACCTGTTTTAGAGAAATATAAGCACTGAATATCGTAAGAGCTTTCATTTGTCTGCTTATATGCCCCCTTTATTTATCCACGGTTCTAACTTGGTGTACAGGGAGAACACTGTAAGAATGGCCAAAGTTCTGAATTCTGCTGCTGTACATTTCAAAAGTGCTGAACAAATAGTTATATTGACTACGTCCATCGTCGCTCGCTCATTAATGTCTTAAACGAATTACGTATTGCCTCTTATCCGCTTGTCGTCCCCTTATGCCATCGGTTGTACATCATTTTTTTAAAGGCAGCAAATGAGGCTAAATGAAATGTTTTGCTGCCAGACAAGGCTCTGCTGAAAGCCAGTTGTAGAAGTGGTAAGTTATTGGGACTCTGCTGTTGGGACTCTGCTGTTGGGACAGCTTTATGTAGGCCCTAACAGCTTGTGCGCACCGTTTGTCACTGTTATAGTGCAATTAATGTATTGTTTAGTGTTGTGTTGTGTAGTGGCTTTGCTGTCATGCATTTTTTTTTTGCCCCACCAAGATTTACATGCTAAAATCGCTACTGCAGACAATCAATGGTTTATAAATGCAAATGTTTTTTATACTATTTATTGATTGATGATAAGACAGTAGGGAGAATGTTTGTTGTGGAATTCCACCTTAATAATTTCAATGATTTATTTAGACAAATTGGAAACAGGAGGGACAGTAAGATGGTATATTTCCTTGGAATTTGACCCACTCAACCACATAGCTGAACTGTAAGAAATTATTCTGGGGTGAATTGAAATTGACTACATGTAACGCAACCGGCTTTGTCACCCCTCTCCCTACCGAAGACTGGGGTTAAATTCCAGCTCCAACCCTTCAATCTGTTTCTCCCACCAATCTGTATCCCCTCTGTCATTTCAGAACTTAATAAAGTGTCAAAATACCCCCAAAATATATTTAAAAACATTTTATGTAAGTTGTTTCAATGATTTGTTCATTTCATTCTACCAAAAACAATGTAAGAATAAATCCTACTTCATTTGTTGCTCAAAATGTAAGTATCTTTCATGAGGATAACCAAAGAGAGAGAAACGTGAGTGATCAAACTCATTGGAAGTCTGGTTTTGATCAATTTGCATTTCCTATCTTGCCACTTCATTTTGACTTTGTGATTGTTTCGCACAATGTTGTATGCATTTTTGAAGAAAGAAAAGTATGTTTTTTTAAATTAGTATTAAGCTTGTTGTGCATTGAGGTGTAATGGATCATGATGAACGGATATCAAAACCGAGAATTGAGGTTCAACGGGGACAGAAACCATTCGCAAACTAATGATTGCCAATGGAAGAGGCAAAGGCAGATTCCTCAATTCTTGCAGTTCATCCTGGAGTTATTGCTGCTGGTTTGAACACTGTGTCTGACAGTGCCTGCAAAAATGGTATAAAATGGCAAATGATCAAATACATAAAACAATGTTAAACATCAACACATCAGGAAAACTGGTTCTAATTCTGCACTAGAGAGGATTCAAAATATCATAATGGTGTTTAGAAGCTATGAACAGAGGAAAGGACACCAAAAGAGAAGGTATCTAATTCTGCATGGAACAAGACTCAAACACCAACATAGTGTTTTCAATCTTTTCTGTTAGTGCTCTCAGTTCCTGGAAAGGTGTTGCACAACACTTGATTTAGTGATGTTACAACACACCATGTAATGTTTCAAAACTTCTCAGGATGATGTGTTTCAATACCAGAAAGGTTAGGGTTTCGTCTCCTTCAAGTTGGTGGCAGCTCAGTTGCCACTAGTTTTGGTTTTACAAAGCACTTCATTTTCACAGTGCAACAGCAGCTAGGCTAGAGCCTGTCTGTTTCTTCTTAAGCCAACTCATTTGTCTATGTCATGCCTAACAAAGGTAAACACAGCTGCCCCTTATAAAACATTCCTGTCGTTCCCAAACTCACAAGTCAAACATCATGCACTACATACAATCTATTACATGTATACACTAGATGATTGACAGACCAAACAAGAAAAGGCTCAACTGCTATTTCTCTTCTCCTTTGTGAGCCATTGGTGGCTTGTCATCAATGTATTGATTAGTAATCTATTATGCTTGGGGTATGGGATATGGTCTGGCCCTATCATGCAGAAGGCGAGGTCAGTACAGGTGCATCAAAGCTGGGGCCGAGAGACTGAAAAACAGCTTGCATCTCAAGGGCATCACTAGCATATTAGAGGCTGCTGCCCTATATACATATACTTGAAATCACTGACCACTATAATAATTGGAACACTGGTCACTATAATAATGTTTACATATTTTGCATTACTCATCGCATATATACTGTATTCTATCTTATTCTACTGTATTTAGTCTATGCCGCTCTGACATTGCTCATCCAAATATTTATATATTCTTACTTCCATTCCTTTACTTTAGATTGTGTGTATTGTTAGATATTACTTGTTAGGTATTACTGCACTGTGGGAGCTAGAAACACAAGCATTTCGCTACACCTGTAATAACATCTGCTAAACACGTGTGTGACCAATAAAAATAGATTTGATTCAGACCGTTTGCTATGAGACTGGAAGTTGAGTTGAGCTCAGGTGCATCCTGTTTCCATTGATCATCCTTGAGATGCTTCTACAACTTGATTGGAGTCCACCTGTGGTAAATTCAATTAATTGGACATGATTAGGAAAGGCACACATCTGTCTATTTAAGGTCCCACAGATCTGGGGAAGGGTAAAAAAAAATGTATTAGGCTACGAATGAAATAAGTTATGATGAACTTCACAGGGTGGTGAAATTGAGATGAGCTTGATGCTCCCTTCCAATAAATATTGAGGGTCTTGTTCTGGTGACATGGTGATCAAATCAAATCAAATCAAATGTTATTTGTCACATGCACAGAATACAGTGAAATGCTTACTTACAAGCCCTTAACCAACAATGGAGTTAAAAATTATAATTATATTCTGAATAAGAAATAAAGTAACAAATAATTAAAGAGCAGCAGTAAAATAACAATAGTGAGGCTATATACATGGAGTACCAGTACAGAGTCAATGTGCGGGAGGAACCGGTTAGTAGAGGTAATTGAGGTAATATGTACATGTAGGTAGAGTTACTAAAGTGACTATGCATAGATAATAACAGAGAGCACCAGCAGCGTAAAAGAGGTCAATGCAAATAGTCTGGTTAGTCATTTGACTAGTTGTGTAGGAGTCTTATGGCTTGGGGGTAGAAGCTGTTTAGAAGTGTCTTGGACTTAGACTTGGCGCACCGGTACCGCTTGTCATGCGGTAGCAGAGAGAGCAGTCTATGACTAGGGTGGCTGGAGTGTTTGACAACTTTTAGGGCCTTCCTCTGACACCGCCTGGTATAGAGGTCCTGGATGGCAGAAAGCTTGGCCCCAGTGATGTACTGGGCTGTACGCACTACCCTCTGTAGTGCCTTGCGATCGGAGGCCGAGCAGTTGCCATACCAGGCAGTGATGCAACCAGTACACGTCATGGTAATCCATCTGGCCCTGCGGCCTTGTGAATGTTGACCTGTTTAAAGGTCTTACTCACATCGGCTGCGGAGAGCATGATCACACAGTCGTCTGGAACAGCTGATGCTCTCATGCATGGTTCAGTGTTACTTGCCGCGAAGCGAGCATAGAAGTAATTTAGCTTGTCTGCTAGGCTTGTATCACTGTGCAGCTCTCGGCTGTGCTTCTCTTTGTAGTCTGTGATAGTTTGCAAGCCCTGCCTCATCCGACGAGTGTCGAAGCCGGTGTAGTATGATTTGATCTAAGTCCTGTATTGATGCTTTGCCTATTTGATGGTTGTTCCGAGGGCATAGCGAGATTTCTTATAAGCTTCCAGGTTGGAGTCCCGCTTCTTGAAAGCGGCAGCTCTACCCTTTAGCTCAGTGCGGATGTTGCCTGTAATCCATGGCTTCTGGTTGGGGTATGTCGTACAGTCACTGTCAGGGCGACGTCATTGATGCACTTATTGATGAAGCCAGTGACTGATGTGGTGTACTCCTCAATGCCATCAGAAGAATCACGGAACATATTCCAGTCTGTGCTAGCAAAACAGATCCTGTAGCTTAGCATCTGCTTCATCTGACCAATTTTTTATTGACCGAGTTATTGGTGCTTCCTGCTTTCATTTTAGCTTGTAAGCAGGAATCAGGTGGATAGAATTATTGCACATTTAACAGGCTGGTAGAAATTTGGTCAAACGGATTTATGTTTCCCTTCATTAAAGTCCCCGGCCTCTAGGAGTGCCGCCTCTGGTTGAGCGTTTTCCTGTTGCTTATGCCGGTATACAGCTCAGTGCGGTCTTAGTGCCAGCATCAGTCTGTGGTGGTATGTAGACAGCTATGAAAAATACAGATTAAAACTCTCTAGGTAGATAGTGTGGTCTACAGCTTATCATGAGGTACTCTACCTCAGGTGAGCAAAACCTTGAGACTTCCTTAGATATTGTGCACCAGCTGTTGTTTGCAAATATACATAGACCGCCACCCCTTGTCTTACCAGAGGCTGCTGTTCTATCCTGCCGATACAGTTAAAACCCGCCAGCTGTACGTTATTCATGTCGTCATCCAGCCACGACTCGATGAAACATAAGGTATTACAGTTTCTTACGTTCCGTTGGTAGTTTAATCTTGCTCGTAGGTCATCCATTGTATTTTCCAATGATTGCACGTTGGCCAATAGAACAGATGGCAGTGGGGGTTTACACGCTCGCCTACAAATTCTCAGAAGGCAGCGCGACCTCCTCCCCCTTTTTCTCCGTCTTCTCTTCACACAAATGACAGGGATTTGGGCCTGTTCCCGGGAAAACAGTATATCCTTCACGTCGGACTCGTTGGACTCGTTAAATGAAAAAGCTTCTACCAGTTCATGGTGAGTAATCGCTGTTCTGAGGTCCAAAAGTTACTTTCGGTCATAAGTGAAGGTAGCAGCAACATCTTGCACGAAATAAGTTACAAAAATATGTTACAAACAATGCAAAAAATGAACAAAATACCACATTTGGTTTGGAGCACGTAAAACGTCAGCCATCCTCCTTTCTGGCGCCATTCTACTACCGTTTGACAACTACATTTATTCTTGCGCTTTCTATAATAATTTCATCATGTAGACTAGCCTACCCGCACAACCTACCGCACTGTATCTGTGAGCTGTTGGCTAGAGCACACTTGCCAAGACCAGAGTAAAGTGCCTTCAGAAAGTATTCACACCCCTTGACTTTTTACACATTTAGAGCTTTACACACCTGGATTGTGCAACATTTGCCCATTATTCCAGTTCTATCAAATTGGTCGTTGATCATTGCTAGACCATTTTCAGGTCTTGCCATAGATTTTCAAGCAGATTTAAGTCAAAACTGTAATTCGGCCACTCTGGATCATTCAGTGTCTTCTTGGTAAGCAACTCCAGCGTAGATTTGGCCTTGTGTTTTGGGTTATTGTCCTGCTGAAAGGTCAATTAATCTCCAAATCTGGTGGAAAGCAGACTGAATCAGGTTTTCCTCTAAGATTTGCTGTGCTCGCTAAGATTCCGTAAAAAAAAATATCCTGAAAAGTCGTTAATGATGAAAAGCATACCCATAACATGATACAGCCACCACTATGCTTATAACATGGAGAGTGGTACTGTAATGTGTTGTATTGGATTTTCCCCAAACATTCTGCTTTGTATCCATGACAAAAAAGTGAATTGCTTTGCCACATTGTTTGCGATATTAATTTAGTGCCTTGTTGCAAACAGGATGCACACACACATTCCTTCGGCAAAAAAAAATGCAGCACCCCACCACAAAACATCTTCCCGCTGCTATGAAAATGCGCATATTTTCTTCATGCCGATTTTTTTTTTCACGCTGAAGATCAGTCACCAATTGGATGAAAACCTAGCTATTTAACTGTTACCCCGAAATTATTTGATATTGAGATAAAACTGTTGCATTGGACCTTTAAACACGGAACCCACATATTGATAACAGCAGTGTACTGTAGTAGTGTAACCTATAACCTCAGCTCTCATAGTTACAGTAGTGTGTTTTGTGTATTCTCAGAAGCATTGATAGTAACAGTTTATTATTTTTCATAGCAGCCAATGTTCTGTGCACTACTCCCCTGGTTCCCTGCAGTCTGGGCTCTACAGTTAGCCTGTACAGAGGGCTTTTTGTTCAAGTCCCGCAGGACCAATCTTATTCTATGCTATATCCTTTCCTGACTGCAAAAGTCTGTAGTACACCACCTCAGTGCAAACAAAATCTGCTTAACACAATATTATTACAGATGAACAAAATTAAATCAGATGACCTAAGGCAGTCTACTACACTGAGGTTTATTGCATCATAATCTTACATTTTTTTAAATTAAATCTTTCATTTTTCCCTGTCTCCTTCCTGCTTTTAAACGAAAGGTGATTTGATATCTCAACACATTCATTTCCCGGTTTATTGACTGTTGCACAGCTACAGAAACACATGCAGTGGAGCGTGGGATACGCTCTGGAGGACTGGGGGACTGTGGCGACAGTAAAGAACATACAAGCTACTGTTCTCTCAACAGAACACCAAGATTAGTTTTCTTGCAAGATTACAGCTGGAAACAGTGCCACACCTCGTGGGGTACACTGTAGTGACATGCGGGGAAGTCGGTGGCTAGGTAGGCAATTATCAAAGCCGGATTTACTCACAAATAAACCTTGATGAAGCCTAAGTTCACCATACAACAGATAGCTCCAACAACCAGAGTGATATTGTCTATTAACTAAACTTAAGAAACAAATTTCACTAAAATGTAAATACCAATGTAGCCAAGATACACAAATGATAGCTTTCCAAAAGTGGCATATTTCATATCATCCAACAAAATGACACACTGCAGTCAGCCATAGAGCCACAGTTACAACTAATAGGTGGCACTAAAATATATGGACACGTTTCATCATCATTTGCAACGCAAACTCCATAGCTTTTCACAATGGATTTACAATTCCTCCAATCCACTGTGAGCAGTGTGGGCAAACACAGACATATTCATATGTACAATATTATTGCACACACACATATATAATAAATACAGTTCTAGGGAAAGTCCATATCAACAATCAAAATTACTCAAAAATGCAGTACAAAATGTTTACAAAATGTTTTAAAAACTCATCAAAACGGAACCAGCAAATTGCAAAGGAAAATGCATTTAGGCCTACCTTTACTTGTAATTAAGTCCATTCGTCTGTCTTTTACGGCTTCAATCAAATCATTCTGTATTCTGTTTGATGTACCGAAACAAGGTTGAAGTGTCCATGTGTCTAGCTAACCTTTCGCCTTTTTCAGCAACTCCACATAGTTCAGTTGTCACGTTTACATGAGCTTGTTGCCGTCTTTGAGGTGCAGAACCATAAAATGGCCCCGATAGAGAGGGCAGCCGTGCTTCTAGCCCCTCTGCAACTTTGCAGTTTGTTTTTTATTTTTATGTGTTATTTCTTACGTTATCAGGACAGAATATTGTTTGTGTTATTACATACAGCCGGGAAGAACTTTTGGATATCAGAGTAGTGGTAACTCACCAGCATTACCAGCATTACGGCCAGGAATAAGACTTTCTCGAATCGGATCCTTTGTTCGTACCCCCCAGGGCAATTGAATTGATTCCAGAGGCTGACCCAAAACATCGCAGGCGGAAAAGAGGTACCCGGAGTGGACTTCTAGTCCGACTCAGGAGGCGCGCACACCACCCACCACTTCCGAGTATTTTACTCGCAAATGTTCAGTCTCTGGATAATAAAGTTGATGAGTTGAGGGCGAGGATTTCCTTCCAGGGAGACATCAGGAATTGTAACATACTCTGTTTCATGGAAACATGGCTCTCTCCTAGATGTACTGTCTGAGTCCGTACAGTCAGTTGGGATCTCAGTTCATTGCACAGACAGGAATAAATATCTCTCTGGGAAGAAGAAGGACTGTTGTGTATGTTTCATGATTAACTACTCATGGTGTGATTTTGATAACATACAAGAACTCAAGTCCTTTTCTTCACCCGACCTAGAATACCTCACAATCAAATGCCGACCATATCACCTCCCAAGAGAATTCTCTTCGGTTATAGTCACAGTCGTGTTTATTCCCCCTCAAGCCGATACCATGACAGCCCTCAAAGAACTTCACTGGACTTTATGCAAACTGGAAACCACATGTGCTGAGGCCGCATTTACTGTAGCTGGGGATTTTAACAAAGCAAATTTGAGGGAAACGCTACCAAAATTCTATCAATACATTGACTGTAGTACTCACGCTGCCTAAACACTCGATCACTGCTACTTCAACTTCCCGGGATGCCTACAAGGCCCTGCCCGCCCTCCCTTCGGCAAATCTGATCATGACTCCATTTTGCTCCTCCCTTCCTATAGGCTGAAACGCAAACAGGAAGTACCCGTACTAAGGACTATTCAACGCTGGTCTGACCAATCGGAATCCATGCTTCAAAAATGTTTTGACCATGTGGACTGGGACATGTTCTGGGTAGCCTCCGATAAAAAAATTGATGAATATAATGATATGGCGACTGAGTTCATCAGGAAGTGTATAGTGGCTGTTGTACCCACTGTGACTATTAAAACCTACCCTAACCAGAAACCATGGATAGATGGCAGCATTCGTGCAAAACTGAAAGCCTGAACTACCGCATTTAACCATGGCAAAGTGACTGGGGATATGGCAGAATACAAACAGAGCTGTTATTCCCTACGTAAGGCAATCAAACAGGCAAAATGTCAGTATAGAAACAAAGTGGAGTCGCAATTCAGAGGCTCAGACACGAGACGTATGCGGCAGGGTCTGCATACAATCACTGACTACAAAAGGAAAACCAGCGACGTCGCAGGCATCAACGTCTTGCTCTCGGACAAGCTAAAACACCTTCTTAGCCCACTTTGAGGATAACACAGTGCCACCGACGCGGCCAGCTACCAAGTACTGTGGGCTCTCCTTCTCCGTGGCTGACGTGAGTAAGACATTTAAGCCTGTTAACCCTCGCAAGGCTGCCGGCCCAGACGGCATCCCTAGCCGCGTCCTCAGAGCGTAACGTGTAGCAAGGATCGGACCAAAACGCAGCGTGGTAAGTATCCATATTGTTTATTATAAAACATAAACTGAACACTAAGAACTACAAAACAATAAATGTGAACATGAACAAAAACCAAACCGCAAACAGTCCCGTGTGGTGACAAACACAGACACGGAAACAAACATCCACCAACCAACAGTGAAACCCAGGCTACCTACAACTAATGACACCTGCCTCTGTTTGAGAACCATACTAGGCTGAAACAGAAACCTAAACATAGAAACACAAAACATAGACTGTCCACCCCAACTCATGCCCTGACCATACTAAATGAAGACAAAACAAAGGAAAATAAAGGTCAGAACGTGACACAGAGCATGCGCAGACCAGCTGGATGGTGTGTTAATGGACATATTCAATCAATCCTTATCCCACTCTGCTGTCCCACATGCTTCATGATGGCAACCATTGTTCCTGTACCCAAGAAAGCAAAGGTAACTGAACTTAATGACTAGCACTCACTTCTGTCATCATAAAGAGCTTTGAGAGACAGGTCCAGGATCATATCACCTCTACCCTACCTGACACCCTAGACCCAAATTGCTTACCGTCCCAATAGATCCACAGACAATGCAATCACCATCGCACTGCACACTGCCCTATCCCATCTGGACAAGAGGAATACCTATGTCAGAATGCTGTTCATTGACTATAGCTCAGCATTCAACACCATACCACCCTCCAAGCTCATCATTAAGCTTGAGGCCCTAGGTCTGCAACTGGGTCCTGGACTTCCTGACGGGCCACCCCCAGGTGGTGAAGGTAGGACACAACACTTCCACTTCGCTGATCCTCAACACTGGATTCCCACAAGGGTGCATGCTCAGCCACCTCCTGTACTCCCTGTTCACCCATGACTGCGTCGCCATGCACGCCTCCAACTCAATCTTTAAGTATGCAGACAACACAACAGTAGTGGGCTTGGTTACCAACAATGACGCTCTGGTAGTGTGGTGCCAGGAAAATAACCTCTCACTCAACATCTACAAAACAAAGGAGATGATCATAGACTTCAGGAAACAGCAGAGGGAGCACCCCCCTATCCACATCAAATTAACCGCAGTGGAAAAGGTGGAAAGCTTCAAGTTCCCTGGCGTACACATCACTGACAAACTGAAATGTACACATCACTGACAAACTGACAAACTGAAATGGTCCACCTACACAGACAGTGTGGTGAAGAAGGCGCAACAGCACCTCTTCAACCTCAGGAAGCTGAAGAAATTTGGCTTGGCACCTAAAACTCTCACAAACTTTTACAGATGCACATTTGAGAGCATCCTGTCAGGCTGTATCACCGCCTGATACGGCAACTGCACTGCCTGCACTAGCAGGGCTCTCCAGATGGTGGTGCAGTCTGCCCAACGCATCACCAGGGGCAAACTACTTGCCCTCCAGGACACCTACAGCACCCGATGTCACAGGAAGTCCAAAAAGATCATCAAGGACAACAACCAGCCGAGCCACTGCCTGTTCACCCCGCTATCATCCAGAAGGTGAGGTCAGTACTGGTACCTCAATGCTGGGACCAAGAGACTGAAAAACAGCTTCTATTTCAAGGCCATCAGACTGTTAAATATCCATTACCAGCCACTCTGACATTGCTCGTCCATGTATTTATATATTCTTTATTCCATTCCTTTACTTAGATTTGTGTATATTGTGTGTATTGTTGTGAAATTGTTAGATATTACTTGTTAGATATTACCGCACTGTTGGAACTAGAAACACAAGCATTTCGCTACACCTGCAATAACGTCTGCTAAACACGTGTATGTAAAATTCTATTTGATTTGATTTGAGTATAGCATACATTTTGTCAGGTTGTTTTTGCTAGCTAGCTTTGTTTCCTTAGTGCCAATTATAGTCTACATAAAGTGCCAATTATGTAGGCACGCCCCAAATGTGCAGAGCTTATCCCAGGCTTACCCACACAACATGCTTAGGCGATACGCATGCACAAAATATGAAATTGTCTCAATGCAACAAATTAAGCTGCACAAAGCAGCAAGGCCTATGATGACCCTGTCCATATTTCCTGAGGTGTCGCCCATCTTCCCCATTATCCGCAGTGTATTTATACCTGTGTTCTCTGTTTGTCTGTCGCCAGTTCGTTTTGTTCGTCAAGCCTACCAGCGTTTTCCCTTTGCTCCTGTCTGTTTCTAGTTCCTGTTTTCTAGTTTTCCCGGTTTTGACTATTCTGCCTGACCTGACCCTAAGCCTGCCTGCCGTTCTGTGCATTTTGGACTCTGATCTGGATTACTGACCTCTGCCTGCCCTTGACCTGTCGTTTTGCCTGCCCCCTGTTCTAGTAATAAACTTTTGTTACTTCAACGCTGTCTGCATCTGGGTCTTCCCTGAAACGTGATAATTAAACTAATAGCGGTGATGGCCACAGACGCATGGTTGTCTGTACTTGGAAATAGGAGGTTCTACTGTGGTCAATAGGTTTTATGATATCAATGCACATTGCACAAATGTGTGAAACACTATGACTCTGCAACCCATTATCATTCAGGCAGGAGATTCTCTCTGATCAAATGTGGTTGTGTTTAATCTTGCATCCTACTCATTTCAGTGTACTACATAGTCTGTGTCAAAAACCAATGTCTATGTGGCCAAAACAGGTTGTATTTTAAAGTCTATGTGGCCAAAACAGGTTGTATTTTTAAGTCTGTGTGTTTCTGCTTTTCTACACTTTAAAAAAAAGAGTTCCAAAAGGGTTCTTCATCTGTCCCCATAGGATAACCCTTTTTGGTTCCAGGTAGAACAATTTGTTGGTTCCAGGTAGAACTCTTTTAGGTTCCATGTAGAACCAAACTGGTTCTACCCGGAACCAACAATTGTTATTCAAAGGGTTATCCTATCAGGACAGCCAAATAACAATTTTAGGTTCTAATAGTGAATCAGCAGCCAGTGTGAGAGAAATAAACCTGATAAACCTGTACAGTGTTGCATGAAAACATCACAAGCGAATTAGGGCCAATTTGACCTGCCTACAACCAGCCTCTCCTCAGGGTCATTACCCAACAACCTCCACATCAACCTCAATCCATCCCCTGATTTGTCTCTGAAAAATTTCCCCCACGAAAAGAACAAAATTAAGTTTGTATTAGAGATGATGGATAGCAACAATTTGCCATTAATTACAGTGGAGGGGAAAGGAGAACGACAGAAATAAAAAAAATAAAAAAAGAAAGAAAGAAAAGAAAGAATAAAAGAAAGAAAGCTGAAAAATAAAGATAGCAGCTGATGATGGTGAGGTTTTGCTGAGAATGTTTTCCGGGGTAGTATTAGTGTAAGCTGGGGCCTGAATAATGCCTTTGAAGGATTGGGGGAACGGGAACTCTGTCTCTGGCAAAGGGTCCTAGAATCACAAAGGTAGAGGAGAGGCTGGTGAGGTCATGTGGTTGTCCACAGTAATTGCCCGGTTCACAGAGGTATGCAGCCAGGCCACATTTGGCCCTTTTATTTTGAGCTTTATGACAGATGGAAGCGGAGCCATGGCTTGCGGTGTTGCCAGTGCACTTTACCATCGAGAGTCCTGGAGCTGGAACTATTGAAATAGGCAATGATGTGGGGTATGCTTATACAATGTAGCCTATACATGGACGAATGCTAACTTGAGAGACTATCGTTAACTCAAGGCGTGCGATTCTTCCATGCAAATCTTCCATTGACATCAGTCCATCATTTCTTTGAAAGTTTGGGCTGCATACACGTCTTAAGACGGGATTTGAACTTATTGTACATTTGAATGTTGGAATCTCTGTTTGTCATTGTCTATTTGGCTCTTGTATGGATGAACTCCTTCCCCATGAAAGGAGACTGCCGAACCTCCTGAGAATCCCGTTTAGAGCCACTTGGCTGTCAATTATCTGAGCCACATTTGAGCGAAGTGTTTGAATTATGGGGAACTCTTTGGGGCCCTCCATAACAGCTACATAACACATTCATAACCAAATCAACATAACACATTCATAACCAAATCAACCAAATCAACATAACACATTCATAACCAAATCAACATAACACATTCATAACCAAATCAACATAACACATTCATAACCAAATCAACATAACGCATTCATAACCAAATCAACATAACACATTCATAACCAAATCAACATAACACATTCATAACCAAATCAACATAACACATTCATAACCAAATCAACATAACACATTCATAACCAAATCAACCAAATCAACATAACACATTCATAACCAAATCAACATAACACATTCATAACCAAATCAACATAACACATTCATAACCAAATCAACATAACACATTCATAACCAAATCAACATAACACATTCATAACCAAATCAAATAACACATTCATAACCAAATCAACCAAATCAACATAACACATTCATAATCCAATCAACATACCACGTTCATAATCCAATCAACATACCACGTTCATAAACAACACAGAGGACATTCACCTTCCACTTATCACCTTTGTGCCCCTCATAGTTTTTTTGTGTGCCCCTCACCATTAAAACTCTTTTTAACATGTATAGGAGGTTTCTCCCAGAGCCCACCGGCCAAAAATGCAGCCTTGTCTTCTCGCGGCTTGATAAAGCACTCAAGGTCAGAGTCAAACAGCAGTGGAGAATCCAAAGCCAAGAAGCTATCTTTGTTTATGGAGCTACAATAACTCATCCTGGAGCCAGATGTAAGCACCGTACAGAGAGTATAGAGAGTATATATAAAGAATAAAGAGATCTTGGTGGTTTTACCCTTTGGAGCCGGAATCATTATGGAAAAAAAGTAAGGCATTGTTATAGCACCAACCCCCCACCACCACACAAACCACTCCATTATTTATCGATGCAGATTCCCCTGCCATCGATGGTCTCTTCTGTTGAAGACTCTCATCACATTGACAGTTGAGCATTAATAAAACATAACTTCTTTGCATGATGTCGTCTTTACGCCAAACATCCTCCATCAAAATGGCTGAAAATGATTCTCTCCTTCCCCCCGGCCACGAGGTGACCTGAAGAGAGAGCGAGAGACACTGGGATTTCACTTCAGAAGACCTGCACAAGTCCTGTTTCAGCTAGCTACGGTATAAATAGTGCTGCTGGTGGAGGTGGGTAGGTCTAATGGTTCAATCGTATTAACGTTTGGAAAAAAAATGCAGTTGTGTGGTTTTGACCAATCAAAAAGAACTGTTAATTGTCTTGCTGTAATGAAATGACTGTATACACTTTGAGATGCCAAATGTGGGAAATCGTCACTGATGTTGAGGGTATGTTTTGTCTGCAGCTGTACATCAGTAAAGAGAACGTATACAGCGAGGGTATTACAGTGAAAAAAGCCTATTCCTTTAGCGGAATGATAAGTGGAAAAGCTTTCCTTTAGGTCAATGTTCAGACCACAGAAGTAAAATGACTGAATATAATTCATTTTCGTTGCAGTACTGTATGTGGATTCATGGTGTTTTCATGGCGCTTGATGAAAACAATAACATCACAGATGATTTTGCACAGCCGCAGTGAACACACACACACACAAAGCATTTCACCGAACCACTCACCATATACCATTATGGTTGACAGCCCATTCCATCTGAGATTGAAGAGGGGAAATGATTAAGAGTATTGTACTTGGTTGCCATGGCACTGTGGATTTGCTCATCTCGCGGAAGTGTAATCACTACAGTTTCAATGACGCCCAATCACAAAGCACAATAATAAGAAGCAGAGACATGGAGATAGAGGTGCTTGGGTGGAGGAGATGGAGGGAATGTTTCCATGGCAACAGCCATAATAATAATCCTGATGATTGATGTGCCATTCTGCTTTTTCCTGTTTTGGCTGTTGCATTCAAAAGGTTGTTTTCTCTCCCCCTCTCTCTCTCTCTCTCTCTCTCTCTCTCTCTCTCTCTCTCTCTCTCACTCTCGCTCTCTCACACACTCTCTCTCTCTCTCTCTACTCTCCATTCAGTTAGGTTTCATATAGTTTATTAGTCTGTCAGGCTAGTTTATGAAACACAGTTGAGAATGCAATAACCGTGTTCCCTGCCATAACGACATGCCACACTCAGTATTTACACAGTCCTTGGGTATAAAACAACCATCAACAAATTCATCAGTCTTAAACGCATTCTTCTATTGCATCTTGAGTAAACAAACTGTTCCTTATTGTAGTATAGGTCGGTTGTATGAAATGAGAGCAACAGGAGGTCGACGCTCACGCAGAAATAGTTATCCCACGATAGGTTTTTTGATAATTACTC